>NC_090934.1:439878496-440189588 GCF_040938575.1 Ambystoma mexicanum
GCAGGTCAATTGCTGAAGGGGAGTGAATTCCACATGACATAGGTTGGGTGGGAGCGCGGGTGGCTGTGTGCTGTGGATGGAATGCAGTAGTTGTGCACATGGTGGCATGCATGGGTGAATGAAGTTGCGGTCTGTCTGTGGAAGGATTAGACTATTGGGTGCATGGCAGAGGCCGTAGGCTGTAGGGCATGCGCTCAAGAGCTTACGGTCTCAACATACCCACTGCAGGAAAGCATGTTTGACTCTGCATCCAGTAGAGGTGGTGCTTGCATAGTGTGGTGTGTGCAGATTGGTTGCAGTAGGGCTAGTGTTGCAAACAGAATGTGGGTAGGTTGGCAGTGACACAGTACTTTGTGAACAGAAGTGGGTAAGCCCATAGTAGTTGAATGAAAGTGCACAGGGGTGCAGGAGAGAGTGTTTTGTTTGTACATTATGGTAACTGTTGCCTTTTGTTGTTGCATAGCTCCATGGCGGTGCGCTGGAAGGGTAGGAGTGCTGGTGGCAGTGGTGTGTATGTGGATTTGCATAGTTGGTGACATGGTGACATGCATGGTGGCATTAAGTTGCTGTGGGTGTGTTCAGTACATTATGGTAACTGTTGCAATTTGTTGCTGCATTGCTCCATGGCGGTGCGCAGGTTGGGTAGGAGTGCTGGTGGCAGTGGTGTGTATGTGGATTGCCGTAGTTGGTGACCTGGTGACATGCATGGTGGCATTACATTGCTGTGGGTGTGTTCAAGGCCTAGACTATTGGGTGCATGGCCGAAGGCCGTAGGCCGTAGGCCATGCACTCAAGAGCATTGGCTTTGAGGACACCCACAGCAGTAATGCATTTTTGACTGCGCATCAGTTAGATGATGGTGACATGTAAAGATGGTTGTGGAGCACATTTCAGACATCATAGGCCAGTGTTGCAAACAGAATGTGGGTAGATTGGCAGTGGCACAATACTTTGTGAATGGAAGTGGGTACGCCCATAGTATGTAATTGAAAGTGCACAGGGATGCAGGAGAGAATGTTTTGTTTGTACATTATGGTAACTGTTGCAATTTGTTGCTGCATAGCTCCATGGCGGTGCGCTGTTTTTGGAGATGCTGCAATGAAAAGTCACGCAGTCTGTGCACTGGGTGCAGTGTTTGCATACTGTCAGTATGGTAGAGGGTATGGTTGAAGGGCAGCTTATATGTGCTTGGATAGTGTGATGTGTGCACAATGCTTGCAGTATGGGCAATGTTGTAAACATTTTGTGGTTAAGTTGGCAGTGACACAATACTTTCTGAGTGGAAGTGGGTACAACAATAGTATGTGAATGAAAGGGCGTAGGGGTGCCGGAGACAGTGTAATGTTTATACATTATGGTAACTGTTGCATGTAACGCTGTGCATATTCATTGCGGTGTGGAGGTTGGTTAGGAGTGCTGGTGCCAGTGCTGCGTATGTGTATAGTGGCAGTTGGTGACATGCTGACAGGCATGGTGGCATTACGGTGCAGGGAATGTGTGCAAGGAGCACACCCACTGGAGCAATGCTGGTTTGACAGTGCATCATGCACAGGGTGGTGATCATTGGAGAATGGGTGTGGAGCACATTGTCGAGGGGCTACAGCACCACAAGTGAGTTGTAAAGCGTGTATTGTGTGTTCCATGGTTGTGGTGATAGTTGCAACATGCTACAGTATTTGGTGTGTGGCAGGAGATGGTGAAGTGAAAAGTTGTGTAGTGTGGCCACAGGGTGCAGTGTGTACGTAATGTGAGTATGGAAGAGAGTATGGTTCAAGTGCAGTTTATATGTGGTTGGCTACTCTGCTGTGTGCAGATTTATTGAAGTAGGCCCAATGTTGTGAAGCTGTTGTGCATAGGTTGCCAGTGACACAATATTTTGTGAATGGCAGTGCGTGGGGGTGGTGCAGGCTGTGGTATGTTTGTGGATTTTGCTAAGTGTGGCACATTTGCATTAATGGGTGTTTTATGGTGTGGAGGAGTTGGGTAGAAGTGCTGATATGCATGTTACGTTTGTGCATAATGTTAGGTGCTTACATGGTTGCTTGCTTGGATGTATAGTGCTTTGGTGGGTGCGGAAATGCTGCACTGTTGTGTGCATGGCCAAAGATGTCCTGGTGCGTTTTAGGATCTTTGTGGATGCTGCAATCGTGGATTCTTTAGCAGAAGTTTCTGGTGGAGGGGCTTTGCAATCAAACGGTCCATGTACCCAGAGTGTTAACGGTAAATATGGAGTAGGGTACAAAAATGACAGTGTGCAATGGAGAGGTTTTGTATGTGATTGCTGCATGCTTGTTTGTAAATTTTATAGCACCCAATGGGAGAGTGTTGCAAAAATGACTGCGCAAAGGGAAGAAGTATTGTGTGTGCTCTACTGGGCTGTGGCCCTCACTGTAAATGCGAAAGCGCACGTGCCACATCCTGCCATTATGAGCAGGGTGGAAAGGGAAATGGAATTGTGAGAAATAGGCAATTAGTAGTTTAGGGTGTGGTTCATAGGAAGGGGCAGTACCATTTCGTCCCAATACTGTGTGGTGAGGGTGGTCGAGATGGAGAGACGCACAGTGCTTATCGTCGGTGATACCTTTGTGCACCATCTGCACAGGTGTTGTGTGCAAAGAGGCATTGCTGGTAATTTCAGGTTCGAAGGAGTGGATGCTTTCTAGGCCTGTCAGGGTCACTGCAGTTACTGCAGGATGGTTCGCCTTTGCATATATGTGGCGTCCGTCACAAACGTTGACTCTGTCGTGGTGCACTTTGGAAGTCAACATTTGGGTTACATGTCGTGTGGACGATTAAGCCGTCACCTGAAGAGGTTGCTGACCGCAGTGATGCAGATTTTTTCTACTGCCAAGGTCATTTTCGCATGCATAACACCAACAGGAGTATGGGTCCGTGACGGTGTAATTTTTCCCCAGCCAGCGGTCGGAAGGTGTGCTACAAACTTAATTATGTGTGAATTTATGCAGACTGCTGGCATGTTCTCCACCCACTATGAGATTATGAGGTCACAACATACGCAGTGGTTACTTAGAAATGACATTTATTTGAGCGCCATTGGCAATGCCGTTTTCTTTTACACTGTGCAAGAAGCATTGACCAGAATGTAGTAAAAATGTGAGGAGAGGCAAAAAGAAACGCATATAAAGAGAAAACCAAAAAAAGTTGCTTGCACACATAAAAAAACAAAAAAAAACAAACAAAAACCTTTATATATCTACGATGGAAGACCGAACCCCCTACCCAGTTTGATATTGTTTACCCCGCCACCCCCTCCTGCGCTATCACGAAAAGGTAGTGGCTTACACGGTACTTTCAGGATTACGAGTGCCACATCCTGTGTGACTATGTGGATGTATGCGGATGGAGAAATGGTGCATACTTTCATTGAACTTTGTAGTGGATGTGCTTTGGAATGGCATGACATTCGTACTGTAAATGTGTAACGGTACATTTCAAGTGTTGTACAGGAGTGACAGTGTTGGATGATGGCGGCTTTGATGCATTTGGTGGATGTGTGTGTGCCTATTTACATGTAACCCAATGAAGTAGAGCTGCAGAGAAGTTAGTGCAAAGGGAAGAAGGGCTGCTCCAGCTTTACAGGAGTGCGGCCCTCATGCTACTTTGGGAGGCAGATGTGCCAAAATCTGCCCTTTACACCTCCTTGCCCAATTGACATGGCAGTGTGGGGATTAGCCAATCAGGTAGTGTTGGTAACAGAAAGGGGAGGTGAACCTGTTGTACATTATACTCTGCATAATGAGGGTGGCTGACATGGCCAAACGCATTGTGTTGCCTGTAGGTGATCAGGGTGTACGTCACATGAAAGAACACCAATAGGGATAAGGAGTCCTAAAGCTTCACTGGGGCGCGGCCCACGCGGTCATTGGGGAAAGGCACGTGCCACATTTTGCGCTTCTCACCATGGTGGCCAATGGAAATGGGAATATGGCCTTTGGCCAATCAGGTGGTCTGGGTGTACGTCACAGGAAAGGGCAGCAATTATTTGTTCCATTACTTTGTGTAGTGTGGCTAGCAAACATGGCAGGACGCACAGTTTTCCTCGTGATTGATGCCTTTGTGGAAGATCTGGTCGTGTATGCCATCCAAGAAGGATTTTATGTCAATTTTGATTTGGAGGGAGTGGAGGCTTTGTGGCGCAGTGTAGAAGCATGCTTTTTCAGCAGACTGCTTGTAGAATGTCAATGCATGGCCACTTTTGGACCTGTACATGTTGTGATTGTGCACTTTTTGGTTTTCATGCCTTGTTCCCGTGTGTACCGTCAACAGAAGAGATGATGAAAGCAGCGAAGCACATTTTTCACAATGCCAAGGTGATTTTCTCATATATACCCCTGAGAATAGTGTGGAACTTTTGAAATGTTTCCTGTCGCCAGCCAGAGGTCAGAAGGGGTCTTATCAACAGAAGCATGTGTGACTTCTTGAGTGCTGCTGGGATGTTCTCCTGTGTGAATGACAACATTTGTTCTCGCTATTTACACCTTTTCAAAGGAAAGGGCATGTCTTTATCAAAGGTTCTTTGAAGATCTGCCACAACTAACGACGTCCCCTACCCTTGTCGAAAGTTATTCCCCTACTCCTGCTCACGGCCAGCACAAAAAGCCAGCAAATATTGCAATATTTGCATGGTGGCACGTGTTAGATACGCCCCTTTTGCAGATGACACCCATAGAAATGGGTCTGTTGAGCCTACGGGATTGGTCAATACGTTTTCTGGGTGTGGTGTATACACGCATAGGTTGGTACACAGTGTATTTGTCACCAGACATGCAGAGGGTGCAGTTATGGCTGTGTGTTTCACGAGCCACAACGTGCAGGTTTTAGGGGGTTTCAAAATCCAGTAACTGAAAGTGAATGGAAAACACTGTGCAGTGGCTGCTCATTTTGGAATCTATCATGTGGATGTGTAGTGTTATGGAGTACCTACAATGAAGTGTCTGATTTTGTTTGGTCTGTGTGACACTTTGGTGACACGCAATCACCAATATTATTGTTGTTGATTGTGGAGGGAAAATTTCACAGCATGTTACACAAGTTTCAGTGCCCTTTACGATAAAAGAGGCACTTGCCCAGGTCATGCATTTGTTTCTTTTGAATAACTTTCCATAGTATTATGCAGACATCGATGTGGCTGCATCATTTTGTATTTGGTTCGCAAATGGAGAAAGCACGGTACATTGCGAAGAAGTGTATTTGTGTCTTTGTACAACATGTGAAATGGAGTGCTTCACACATGGGTTTATGATGTTTCACAACATGAACACTTTTCCCCAGCTATAACGTTCATTTTAATATGCATGCCATGCCGATTTCTGCACACCCCATCCAAATTGCCTAGGTGCCCTTCTTGAAAGTAGTGAAACATTTTTGTAGTAAGTGTTGCGCGCTGACAGTGTTCACAATGCTCAGCAACACCTAAACCTCATTAAAAGGCAACCCCCTTTCAAACTATTGAACAGTGTTTTGCACAGTGCCACGCCTCCCGCCCTGCATCCGTTCATTGGCAATTCCATTGTTCATCTGGAAAAGGTGCTTTCTTTATTTTCCTTTTTTCCTTTCCCAGTTCATTTCCATTTCTTATGGTCTTCTGACACAACCCACAGAAGCAACAGGAGGAAAGGACCAGTACAGAAGGGGCAGCACCTGCATGGATACCATAGGGGATATGTCCAGAGATGCAATTATTGGGTGGACCTCACCTACCTAGGTGCCAGTCATTTTCATGCTGCCAAAAGGACCCTTTACATGCACTTCCAAGTACCTTCCCTCTGTACTTTAACCCATTGCAGTACATGCACAATACAATGCCCTTTGCCGGGCAAGGGTCTATAGCGTGCCATATGGTCTGCAAGGATGTTTTAGAGCTCCGCTGCCCTACAAGAGTGCCCCTTTTGTTGCCCGCAGCGGATGTGGCAAATGCTGTACATGCATTTATCCTACGTAATTGTTGGAAGGGCAGTACACTGCCCACTGGGCCCTTGTGCTTTCATTTTTGTTGTTGTATCATGCAGTACAAACACTTCATGCTACGCCATTACTCTTAGGGGTAGAATTTATGTAGTAGCATACATTCTGGAATACAAGAATGTTTACAACAACACGAAACATAGCTTCATTACATGGAGGAGGAAGGCATTTATTCTGCGTGACCCATATTTTCTAAGCACCGCTAACATTGTTTTTGCTCTGCATATTGCACTGTTTGCTTACTTTCTGTTACATGCACTTGTATATGCGTGAGCAAGCTACACCAACAGTTACATGTCTTCTTTAACTGTGTGACCCGCAGGTGACCTCTTGACCCTTTCCGTCACACTGCCCAGTGCAGACACTATGTGTCTGTTTCACGGGTCATGGAAAGATAAGCAGCACATCAATCAAATTTATGAGCATTGTTATACACACCATTGTATTACAGACTTCCTTGCAGTACATGAACCAACTCATGTGGACACATAGCCAGTATATACACCATGCCCCATAGAAGTGTAATCTTGAAAATCTTCTCATGTTACATAGTGACATCATGAATGCTTTCGCTTTACAGTTTTGGGTTAAAAAAACGTTAAAAGGATGTTATGGTTCCAAGTAAAACAGAAACACCCTTGAAATTCGCCAGTTATGGTAAGCTAAGCAACCATAACTCGCGCCACCACCGTGCACTGCTAAGACTAACACCCAGGACATCAAAGATGACATCACAAAGGTCATTGATGACATCACTGATGACATCACATGTCTAGCTCCCTCATTTTTTTTCACTGACATATGTAAGCCACGTGGCTTTCTTCACTGTCAGTCTGGAATTAAAAAAGTAAAAAAGACTATATTTGTAGACCTTCCCCTTCTCATATGTTCTTACTATACTTTCCTTAGGGTACAGTTACATCATCTGATACATATACACAGGGGAAGAAGGAATCCTGAAACACAAGAATCGTTTCTGTGCATAAAGTTAGAATTAGTTCGGTTATGAACCATTTCTGGTAATACTGCAGTTTTTTTTGCTTACTTTACGTTCCCTGCATATGCTTGTATTTGTATGCATTGTGGCCTCTTTATCTTTTGTGTTTAATAGTACAATTATGCAGTAAGGTAAGCATTTGTAGATACTTTTGTTTCACAGAATACAAAATTCTGTAATGGAAGCATTTATCAATTTAGTATCGAACATGGGAAGATTTCGAACATTGCACCTCGATAGGGCATGCTGCAGACAATGCCTACGTTTCTTCATGAGTGCGTTCATGTACTGAAAGAACTCAGTAATGCAATGGAATTTTTTAGCAATGCATTGCTTAATTAACTTTTTGGCATATGATAGTTCTTCAATGATCTCTGATACGTTTCTGCCAAAATTATAATGACAAACCCTTGTGGAGGCTCTGCATGAAACCTGAATGCACATGTGATGTCATCAGTGATGTCATCAATGACATTTGTGATATCATCTTTGATGTCCTGGGTGTTAGTCTTAGCAGTGGACGGTGGTGGCGCGAGTTATGGTTGCTTAGCTTACCATAACAGGTGAATTTCAAGGGTTTTTCGGTTTTACTTGCAACCATAACGTCCCTTTAACAAAGTTTTGTTACTGAATTTCATAGGTTTTTAGTAGCGCAACTTAACCATAACGTCCCTTTAAAAAAGTGTTTTTACTGAATTTCATAGGCTTTTAGTAGTGCAGCGTAACCATAATGTGTACGAACATCTGACTTCATTGCACACCTTCCGGAGAATGCTACATGACCATATTCTGGCGCACAGCATGATAACGTGTCCGAGAACCCGTACGCACTTCACAATAAGATCTGTGCTTCGTGGACAGTGTGGAACTACATTTACTACTGATGTAGGAACTTGCAACTTCAACATTTCCCTTGCACAGCTCCAACACCTATTTGTACTCCGCCATTAACAATCAAGTACACAGTACATGCTTTTAGCAAAACTGATATTTATCTTAAAATTACATCAGCTAAGGCCATCCCTCCTCCCCAAGAGACACCACCACTGCTATAATGAAGGAGCATGAGAAACAATGTTCCCTACCTTACAAATAACACACACGCAAAAATTTTCCCCCGTCCACCTGGCCCTCCATATTACTGTTTGGTGCCTCTTCCCTCATTTCCCTCCGCAACTGTCGTTCTTAGCTCTCCTGCCAAAAAAAAAGCCATCCAAAAACAAAATAAATGTTCCTTTAGGAAACACCTTTCACAGATAAAAAATAGAACTAAAAAAAATGCATAGGCTCCATCTACTTTATATTTCTCTGTAAAGTACATAGACGCAATAAGATTTTCCAACATTTCCCTTTGCATTTTGTGTTATGCTAATGGGAATATTGTGGCGTTCATCCTCCGTTCCAGAGACTGCAATGGTGGGTAAAGAGCCAGCAGCCCAAGTTATCAGCCCAATCGAAGCAAGAGTGGATAAAGAGATCTCTGGACCATTACCCCCCATTCCAACCCCTAAAATGGGGGATGAATGCCATCAGCAGGCTAGGTTTACAAAGCAGTAACCCGTGCTACTAAAAAAGAGGATTTTTCGTTTTATACCGGGATGCATTTGGCGTCCCGGTTTAGAAACGAAAATCCTTTTCCAAGATGGCCGACATGGAAATTGAAGGCAGGGGTTTCATACAGGGCCCCTCTTCGCTTTCCATGGCAGCCTGCAAAAGGCAAAAACGAAACCCTGAGACCATATTACCACGAGCACATTTTTCGTCCCTTTCAAATCTATCCTAATTTCGAATAACTTTACCACAAAACCAGTCTGAAGTGGACATGGCCACTTTAATCCTAGGTTTTGTCCCTTCTGGTCATGGCCAGTAGCCACATTGTCCGGATCATGACCTTATACCATGACCCCGACATTCTGCCCACTGCCCATGGCTACAGCCTACCCCTCAGTCACTGAAGCGGTACTGCTATTTTTTTAACTACATTATGACACTTGTCAAATAAGAAAACACTGCCACATTTGCAACACCATGCTTTGCGATCGTTGCAAATAAGCCTTACGCAAATTTACTGGAAATCCACCCATGTTTTATTTTTTCAAAACTGTCAAAAGAATACACAAATGATTCATCTTAAAAGGTGTGCACAAAATCCCTGCAAACATTGTAAACTCATTCGAAATCACGCCAGAAATATCCCACCCATCATCATCACCTCTCACCTCCCCAAACATTATTTCATAAGTTTCATAAGTGCAACGTTCAGAAAATATTGTTGTCCCGAGAGTTCGACCATGTATTTTTGTACATACGTTGATGTATCGGAAACATTTCCAGTGCACCTTACCTCATTTTTCCTCTTTTAGAAACATACGAAATCTGACAGCAGGGCACGTCCATCTTCAGCTATTCTTATCCATCGCTTCATCTGCCTAAAGTAAACTGCCCTGACATCACTCATATGCTCCACCCCTGACCCTCACATAACCAACCGAGTGGTATTCAACACCTTTCTCTGTGACGCTCCTCTTCAGCGTAGCCAAATACATCCATAATGACCTACGTGCCATGACACAGAACCCGAAAATCAACACACATGGACTAACAACATAGCACGTCACAATTTGAAAGTTTAAACCGGTCTTTAAAAGAAAACAATAACACTGCACAATTTCTAAAAGACTTTTATTTCACAATAAACTCTCCGAGAACATCCGACTATTCCCATATTCAATCAAATTGCAACTTTATTTCTTCGCTCGTGATCGAAAATGTTAATCGTGAGGCACACGTTGTTCTTTTCCAATACACAAAGTGTTTGTTTTCGATAAAGGAACCGCTTGGGTGCCACAGTGAATTCCAGAGTGTTGGCATGAACTTGGGCCTAGACCACCATAAAAGATGTAATGTTACTCCTAATTGCTAGTGCAGCATATGGACACAATGGCCCTGGCCGGTCATCCCACAAAACAGTCATGGTGATCCAGCCGTTCACGACTACGTGCACCTGCCGAATGAAGAATCCATCACTTGGCATCTGGAATCCATGACAATCGCTGTAAGGCAGCATGTAGCTATTTGGAAAACATAACAGAAAACATGTGTGAATATCCAACCTTTATTACAATACATCTATTGAATTCTTAAATTGGCATACAGTTTAAACTAACGATTAGCACGCACAGCAAACAATCTCAAAAAAGACAAAAAGTGGAAACTAATGCACAACTTGATATAGGCATTGATGACATTTTAAAGAAATTTTAGCGTTGAACCTGGGTGAATCTAGTCATAGTCTACATACACTAAGAATCTGCACTCCCCATAATCACAAAAAAATGACACCCAAAGAAAAACACAGTACTTCAGTTACATTGCCAAAATTAATGTTCAGATAATAATAAAATAAAGCTGAGTCCAGTGTATAGTCGTCAAAGCCAAACTTACATAATATTAACCATCTCCATTCTCTTCTTCTAACTCAGACTGCAATGCTCAATGCGCTGGCACCAAAGAATCTTCATGAACTGATTTTACATGTGCCTTACAAACTTTTGGGATGCATAACCCTATCAAATGTTCCTTATTCCCAAACTTCTCCCCTGCATTCTTACTGAATATTCCCTTTCCCTCAAGGTTAAAAACAATTGACTCTTATAGTTTCAGTCCCATGTGTGGGCTCCCTTAGCTCACAACCAAAAAATCTAAGCTGGTGACCTTCACTCAGAATCCAAATACATTCTCACTTTGCAACAACATGGCTCAATGCATTCATGAGAACTGGTACTCGCATACACGTGCAGAGCTGCTGTTTTCATCAAACACTGCAGGTGGCTGTCTCTGATGCCAAACTCTAGGGGGTGCCAGTCTGACTCCAATATTATTTTAAATACATTCTAACGCAGACACATTAGTTCTTCGCCTGTACTTTACTCACATTACATGGAGGAACATCTGCGAATGTCCCGTATGACTATCCTGACAAAAAAACACCACTTTTTTACTTCTTGCTGCCACATCCCATCCCAGCCTCATCAACCCTCACCTTCCGAGACAGTATTTGATAAGTTTAACAAGTGCAATGTTGTGTTTTTTATATATTTTTGCAGCGATGTCCGCGGACACCAAAACTCGGATGAAAATGGCTGGCACAGCGGAAAAATGTGACGCACTTCACACTCTTCACCATCCAATGAGGGAATGCATCACATGTCTGCGGACATGACGTGCCCAATTAGCCAATCGTTATCTTTACCGCGGAGCGAACAGGGAAGTGTGACCGCGGAGCGGACACAGATATCACTAATTTTTTCAGACCTACTTTTTGATCGTTTAAAAAAAAAGTAGTGGACGCATTTTCATCAAAATTGCAAAAGCACACGTTCAGGACCAAACTGCTGCTCCTGCCGCAAATTTTGTGAAAATCTGTCCAGCGGTTTGATCTGCAGCCATGGGCAAAGTTTTCCCCCTATTCAGTCTATGGGAAAAAAAGAAATTGTGGGACCCCCCTATAACTTTCCCCCCCCCTGGACCAAACCTCACCAAACTTTGCAGAAGAATTCGGAGTGGGCCATATACTTTTTTTGCTAAGTTTCGTGTGGATTTGTCAAGGGGGAGCAAAGTTATAAGCCGCCCAAAAAGTGTTCCTCCTATGGGTTTAGCAACTTACTATAACTAAATGGCCACTACCGTGGCCGTGTAATATTCAGAAATAAAACTTTGTTAAAGGGACGTTATGGTTCCAAGTAAAACTGAAAAACCTCTGAAATTTGGCGTTATGGTAAGATAAGCAACCATAACTCGCGCAACCACCGTGCACTGCTAAGACTAACACCCAGGACATCAAAGATGACATCACAAATGTCATTGATGACATCACTGATAACATCACATGTCTGACTCGCTGTTTTTTTATTTAGTGATATATCTTAGACAGTAATAGTTAGGAACAAAAAAATCAAAAAATACTATATTTGTAGACTTATACTTTGAATATGTTCTTACAATAATTCACTTAGGGTCCACTCACAACATATAAAACATGTACATAAATACATAATCAGTAAGGTTATCAACATTTTCTTATTGTTTTGCTGTTTTCTTATTACTGCACTTTGGATTTGCTAATATTTGTATTTGCATTAGTTTCTTTAGGGTACAGTCACATCATGTGATATTTGTACATAGTTGAAGTAGTAGGTTTGAAGCGGAGCAACCCTTTCTGTGCATAAAGATAATCAGTTGGATTGTGAACACTTTCTGCTTCTACTGCTGCTTGTTTGCATATTTCACTTTCTTTATATATACTCATATTTGTATGTGTTGTTGTGTCTTTGTGTTTTGTATGTAATCATGAAATTATGTAGTAAGTGGTTTTATTAGCTACTTATTACATGTTTCACAGTACACAAAACTCTATTAAGAAAGCATTTATCATTTCACTATTCAACATGGTAAGATTATGAATATTGCACCTCCATGATGTATGCTGCACACAATGCTTATATTTATACTTGAGTAGCTTAGTATACTGTAATGAACTTTATAATAGCATGCTATTTATATCAATGCATTACCTAATGCACTACAAAGCTCAAGATATCTATTCCCATTATCCTTCACACTTTTTCTGTCAACATTATAATAAAATTCCCTTGTACAGAGTTGTCATGAAAAGTAAATGCACATGTGATGTTATCATTGATGTCATCAATGACATTTGTGATGTCATCTTTGATCTCCTCGGTTTTACTTGGAACCTTAACGTTCCTTCAACAACGTTTTTTTACTGAATTTCATAGGTTTTTAGAAGTACAACTTAACCATAACGTCCCTTTAGCAAAGGTTTTTTACTGAATATACATTTTCACAGTGTGAATTTGATAGATGTTTACTAGGATTCCCATACTTTATATAATGTAACATAGAACATACTGAACCGTCTGCTAATGATTTTGATATCTGTGGACTGTGCGTATGTCCGCAAAAGGACGCGGACAACATCAACACTACCCAAACACTCAGGGGGTATCTTAAAATGTTCTATCATGCCATATAAACACTGCACAAATTCAAAAAGCAGCACATAAACATATTATATGTAATAATAAATAAGAACTGGAACCTATATATCTAACACATCAACCATCCATTTAAATACCAAATCTACTAAAATGGAATATACCAAAACAAAAAAGATATGCCTCCAACATAATTACCTCACAGAAACTGCACAGCTAGGAGCAACAGTAGACCTACACAACAGTAAGAATATAACTTAACAGAGAAACTAGTAAGTAAACAGCAATCTTTAATTGTCTTAGTAAATGGTGTACCTATAAAAGACAAAAGAATTTGGCAACAACTCGTTGACTTACATAGAGTTAGACAAGTCTTGCAATATCTAAAAGACAATGTATTTATTTATTTATTTTTGGATTTGTAAAGTGCACTGCAGCCCTCTAGGCAACAAGGTGCTATAAGTATACTTAAGGAGGCTTGCTTGTGGGTTACAATAAGCAGCCCAATGTGTGAAGCTTAACAACATACAGTTATTTATACAGTTGAATTACTGGGTACAATGTTCTACAATACAGTGTGTGTCGATTTCAAGTTATATCAGTAGCAGAAACATTATACAGGAGGTAGAATAGGCTCTTTATACAAAGAGCCTTGTTTTTAGGGCCTTGCGGAAGGCGGCATGGGACTCGATAGATCTAATCTGGTCTGGGAGTTTGTTCCAAAGAGTGACGGCCATAGTTGGGAAGCTAGATCCTCCAGCACGCACTCTGCGTGAGTGAGGTACTGTGATGCGGTTAGCATATGCAGTTCTTGCAGGTCTGGAGGCTGTTTGTCTGGAGATCCTTTGCGTATGGTATCTGGGGGCGAGGCCGTGAATACATTTGTGGGTTAGGGCTAGTGTTTTGAAGACGACTCTTTCCTTAATAGGTAGCCAGTGTGCCTGTCTTCTGATCGTGGAGATGTGTTCCCTGCGTGAAAGGCCAGTGGCTGCCCTTAAGGCTTTGTTCTGTGCTATCTGAAGTTTGGCCAGGTTCTTTTGAGATGTGCCAATGAAGAGGGCATTACAGTAATCCAGTCTAGAGCCGATGAGGGCTCTAGCTATGGTGATACAGTTCTGTTGGGTCAGGAATGGTCTGACAGTGTTAATCAGTTTGGCGTGGTAAGCTGCAGAGAATGTGATGGCTTTGACCTGCCTGTCCATGGTGAGGCTTGGTTCAAGGTACACGCCTAGTGTTTTGATCGTTTGTGACACTGTGATAGGGATGTTATCAATTGTGAATGCATGGTATTCTTTGGCAAGTTTATTTAGAGTGAAGGGGGATCCTATCAGCAGGAATTCAGTTTAGTCACTGTTTAAACAAAGCCAATTATCTGCCATCCAAGATTTTATGGTGTAGTAGATGAGGTTGAGGGTGTCAGAGTCAGCTAGATAGTCTCCTGTGAGAGGTATGAGCACCTGGGTGTCAACTGCATAATTTGTATATGAGATGCCTAGTGAGTCTAAGATTTTGAATAAGGGTCTGGTGAAAAGGTTATACAGCGTAGGGGCTATGCATGAGCCCTGTGGGACCCCACATTTGATAGGGCTCGGGTTGCATTGGCCGATTCAGAAAAGACCTTCATTACTCTCTCCTGAAGGAACAAGTTGATCCAGTCGCAGGCCTTAGGAGAGAAGTTTGCCGTGGAGGTGAGATGGTGACATAAGTTTTTGTGCTCAACGGGGTCGAAGGCAGCGGAGAGGTCTAGTAGAGGAAGGAGAACAGGTTTGCCTGCATCTCTAAGGTCATCTATTTGGTTTTTCAAATCTAGTAGTACCGTTTCTGTGCCATTGCGAAAGCCAGACTGGCGAAGTCCAAGAAGGTGATTGTCCTCAATGTATTTTTGAACTTGCAGGTAGGCTGCTTTGTCCAATAATGAATACTACAAAGAAATAAATATTGAAGAAAACTTAAGGGAAACAACTGAAATAATTCAAGAGTCACCAGGAATTGGTCAATTTGAACTTCTAGATCCTGCTACAGTATCCAATATTTTAGAACATCATACAATTCATCCATTACACTCTAATGACACCATAGATGATGCACTAGAAACGTACCAAATGCAACAAACCAAAGGATCACCAATCAGCGTATGGGAAAAAAGAATAGAGGCACGTGCTTTTCCTCTACTGTTTCCTACTGGAAAAGGAGGAAGGTACGATGAAAGACCTATTCAGATAACAGCATCAGAATACCGCTTGTTACGAATGTATTCTGAAGATCCCAGATTTATACAAAATGTGGAATACATAGTCCACCTACTCTTTGAAAGTGAACTAGCAACTCTAAGTTACAGAGTTGCACACACATTGAAATCAGGAACCCACTTTCAAAATATGTCAGCTACACAATTAATACAAAAAATGCAAGAAAAGATGAGGTTTTACAATCAAGCATTACAAATCTGTTAGCAAACATGCGTGGTACGAAAGAGTACTGGCTCCGAAGTCACAAAGATGTACGTTGTATGATAAGAAACCTTGGCCCACCGACTTGGTTTGTGACATTAAGTTTTGCTTAATATGCATGGGAAGATTTACATGATTTCCTACGCATAGTAAACAAAAACAAAACAAACATAGATATACTAACACCTGGAGAACTTTGCTCTCTAGATCCTGTTAATGTTTCAAGATATTTCCATCATTGTTTCATTGCTATGCTACACTTTATTTGTAATAAAACGGTTCCTCCCCTGGGAGAAGTGCAAACCTTCTTTTGGAGAAAAGAATACCAAGCCAGAGCAGCACCACATATCCACATGTTTTTATGGATTAAAGATGCTCCTAAATTTGGTCAAGACAGTGATGTCACTGTTTTACAGTTTATCGAAAAATATTTCATTTGTGAAATTCCATTGGAAGCAACAAATAGTGATCTTCATGCACAAATTGTACAATTTCAAAGACACAAATGTGGCAAATATTGTTGTCGCAAATACAAAAACAAAGGGAAATACTACACCAAATGCCGCTTTGGTATCCCTAGACCAGTTACAGGAACAGGTGAAGTGAACAACTTCATGTCTTCAGTTAGACATAGTGTTAAAGGTAAATCACCTAAGAACACATATTACATGAAAAGTACAGAAGAATCAAACTATATCAATGATTACAATGCAATCATTGCCCTCCTATGAAATGCAAACATAGATGTGCATTACATTGCAAACAATTCACTGCAGTTGCACGATATGTTACAGCCTACTTAACAAAAGCAGAAAAAACAGAGCTTCAAGGCCTCTGGAATGACCTATCATCAGACAAAACACATTTCTCTGAAATTGTACAGCTTTGGCATAAAAATGCTCTCTCATAGAGAATGTGCCTCCTATGAAGCTGCAGATCGTTTAACCGGTACTGCTTTGTATGGAAAATCTGAAAATATAGTATGGCTAAGTCTTGGTCCTGCTAAATCTAGAAAAAAGAGTTCTCAAATCATACGACGACATAGAAACTATAGTAAAAAATTATCCGGACAGCATAGACATTTTGATAAACAATTAACTAGACACATACTACCCAAACAGGAGTACCACTTTGGAAAACATATGTCTATACCACATAGCCCAAAACTTCACATACAAAAATAATATAAAACCTGATGAAAAGAAAAGTTAGATATAAAGTGACAAATTGTGAAGGCAGTTTAGTGAAGCTTACCAAATGAAGCTTAATTAATCATATCAAATTGTCATTAAAAACTCCTCAACATAAAGAACTATATTACATGTCCCTGCTACAACTTTTTAAACCATGGATAAAAGAAGAAGAGATACTAGAAATCTATGACTCCTATGAAGACGCTTTCAAAGCAAATGAAAGCACTATCACCGATGTAAACTTTACTCAGTACAAAACAATGTTGCACAATGAACAGCAACACGAAGAAGAACTCCAGGCCCAACAAGATAAGGACACTCCCGACAATAGTCAACCTTCTGTAACAGGAAGCCAAGAACCACTGGGACAGCCACTAACAGCAAATGAGGCAGAATTAACTATGACAGAAGTAGAGAACACCATGTGTCACTATGAAGAAGATACAGAAGACTTAACTGTACTACAATCAAAATTGAACAAAGAGCAGTGTACCATTTTTTAAAAGAAATAACAAAACAAATTGCACATGGTGTACAACTTGAAAATAAAGAATGTACCTGCCAAAATTACAAACCTATACTTCTATACGTCAGTGCTGAAGCTGGTTCAGGCAAAACATTCTTAATCAAAATCATCAGCAAGTTCCTTCAACAATTTACAAACAACAAACTGTCAGCTGTTCTAACTGCCCCCACAGGTTTAGCTGCCTACAACATAGGCAGTGTCACCTTACACTGATTATTACTCCTTCCAGTAGAACACAAAACTAATTAGAATATTATAAATTTTCTACAGAAGCTGCAATGTAACTACGCAGAGTGTTAAAACAAACGAAAATGCTACTAATAGATGAAGTGAGCATGGTCGCCAACCTAATGTTGGCTTTCATTCACGTCAGATTGCAAGAAGTACTTAAAACAAACTACGAAGAGCTCTTTGGAGGAAAACACATTATTGTTTTCAGAGATCTTCTTCAATTGACACCAGTGAAAGGTGAACATATTTTTAAAACCTTAGTACACAAACTCTGCCGTAAAACTGTTGGCAGCATAGGAAATGTCAACCTTTGGCAACATTTCCAATACGAGAATGAAAAGAAAACATGCACCAATCTGCAGACCTCACTTACAACAACATTTTATAAAGTATTAGAGTTGGTGTACTATCTCAAGAAGCACACGCAATATTAAAAACCCGGCACATCTATGCACTTTATGGCCATAACTCATGTGCTACTGATGTCATGGAACAATTAGCACACAAACATATCAATTGTATGTCCTTAATGCCAACTCTTGCAAGCTGTTCCAAATTCAATGAAACAATGTTGAAAAAAGAATTGCAACCAATATTTGAAATTTGCTCCGCAGACAAACTGGACGTACATGGTATGACACTACCCATGTGTCAACAAGCCACAACAAGACTAAATACCTTAGAACATTCTATCTCCAACACAGCTGGTTTGGAGAAAATATTAAAATGATCCTTAAACTGTAGTGAAATGCTTAAACAGAACCTTGACGTGGAGCAAGGACTAGTTAATGGAGCACTGGGTAAAGTTGTTGGCTTTCAAACATAACCACGTGACAACATTCAGTTTTTCAATATTCTCTTTGACAAACTTTCAGAAGTAAAAAGGATAGGGCACTCAACAGCTCGATTCCTTCTCTTCAAATACATTTATGTACGCAGAAAACAATTTTCTCTAACTCTAGCATACACAGTCACCATTCACAAATCACAAGATCTTACCCTAGACAAAGCATGGATAGATATTGGGAGCACAGTCTTTAAAGAAGGCATGAGCTAAGTAGCACTATCACGCTTACATACTCTTGATGGTCTATTTCTAATCAACTTTGATGCAAGTAAAGTAAACACTGATATTCCTTGCATTTTAGAATACAATAGACTATGTTCACTATACACCCCCCATCTAACAACATATCCTGTTCCACAAAAAGGAAAACGCTGTAAAAGAAAATGAATTAAAACAGAAATGCAACAAGATCTCGCTGCAAATCCTCCAAATAGAGTATAAGAATCTAATACTTCATCAATTACCACAACCAAAGAATAACCTGTTACTCAAAGTAACTCACATACTTCTTCAAAAACAAAAACACACACTCCGAAAAAATGACTTGGACACAGAACTATCTGGTCCATGCACATTTTAAAATATAACTGGTGTAAGTTACTACGCAAATGTAGCAATGAATATTCTATTTCAATTGCCACCAATTGTTGACAACATTTACTTACACAGTACAGACCAATTGTGTTTGCAAATGTTAGTTCTTCATAGAAACGCAACACACAATCCTGACAACACATATAGTGTTCATGGAATAAGACAAGAATTGGACTACTACTGTGCTGGAATGGTGAAATTCACTATAAACTCACAAGAAGGTCCACAGGAATTTCTAATGTACTTACTACAAGTACTGGAAAACAAAAACATACTTATAAATGAAATCTTCCAGATTTCATACATGTGGAAACATACATACAGTCTATGCAACAATGTGGCACAGGAACAAATCCCTAATGAGCGCGTTGTGTATGTATCCATACCTAATTGTGAATCCGTTCCATTTCAGCAACTTGTACAAAATGCAAACCATGGTAGATTATGTACTACCTGCAATTCAGATAATCGCTCCACCTTACTAATACAAACACATAGTAAATACGTAATACTAATGCTTCTACGTTACAATGCAGATGGTACCAAAGACAACTGCAAGCTGACTGGATTCACACATGGTCAAGTATCACTTGGTAAGAAAACCTTCACAACAATATTTATAATCTACCACGCAGGAGCCACAACCAATGCAGGTCACTACACTGCATACATAAAAAAGAAATGTGGATGGTTCACATGTAATGATAGTACCATTACTCTAAAGCAGAGATTGCCAGAAAATCTTACAAATGCTTATTTAATATTCTTAAAACAAAAATTGAATAACTAATCTGTACTTAAACATTAACAAATCTTCAATTAAAAAACTATAAACTGTTAGAATATGCCAACAGGTATCTAACTGCCCCAAGATTCTATAACAACCAAACAGATAAATGAATACCACTAAATTATAACAAGAAATAAACAGTTAGAATACGCCAACAGGTATCTAACTGCTCCAAAAATCTGCAACAAGCCAACAGATAGAACATTAGCCAGAAACAACAAGTGAACACTGAAAACAAACAAACAAATAGACCGAAGCATAACAAAAAAAATGTTTTTTTTAATCCAACATAGATTTTTTTTTTTTTCCCACAGACCCAATGATTTAAAAAAACAAACACATTAACTGAGCAAATTGCACAGTACACTGGTTTGTAAACTACTAAATATGAGGATTGAAAAAAAGCTAAAATGTCTATTTTGAATTGTAGTAAGTCTTTATAAATGACCTACACTAACATGATCTTTTCTTTTATCACAGAAATTGAAAAATAATATGTGCTCCAGTTACCCAACTCATGAAAAAATATATCCAATCACAAAAAATCAAACAGTAAGTATATTCTAATAGAACGCATAAACACAGCTGCATAACAGAACCATTGAAGCAAACATCTAACCATACAGCACAAAACAAAATGTTTACTTCAATGGATATGTTATTCTGCAGTGCTTGCTAACAAACTCTACAATCTTAATGACATGACGTAGCCAAAACTTCACATACAAACTATACAAGTGGCCATGGCCTAGAGTCTTGGGTGCATGCCCTATGGCCTACGGCCATCGGCCATACACCCAAGACTCTAGGCACTGGCCACAACCACCGCAGCATATTACACCCATAGATCACACCCATAGAATCAAATTTTTTAACTGTCTATATGGGTCCACCCATATCACACTTTTTGCAAAGTTTGGTGAGAATTCATCCAGGGAGAGCGAAGTTATAAGCCACCCATGGTGGCTTATAACTTCCATGGTGGCTTATAACTTCGGTGCATATAACTTCGGTCTTGGGTGCATAGCCATGGACCCAAGTCTCTAGGCCCTGGCCACAACCACCGCAGCATATCATACCCATAGAACCAAACATTTTAACTGTGCCATATGGGCATTTTTTATGTCTGCGGACACCGCGCGTGTCCTTAGAACAGTTTCAACTTGCCTGCGGGCAGCACGGACAGGAATAGTGTCCTTAGGACACCCCTCATTTTGACTAATTACAGACATCCCGGACAGTGCGGTCATGGCAAATACATCAGAGGCCCCTCCCACCTAAACAAATACAGTATTTGACCCATCTCTTACTCCACAAACCTCTCCAAGCACTCTTGCACACCAAAACACTCCCAAAAACTGCATTTTCCCTCTGTTCGCCGCCGCGCTGTCGGCGGATCCAAGATGGTGGGTGCATCGGAACAATTCGACGCACTTCACCATCCAATCTGCGAACACATCACAAGTCCGCGGACATGGCACAAACCGATTAGCCAATCGGTGTCCTGTCCACAGAGCAAACAGGGAAGTGTGTCCGCGGAGCGTACATAGATATCACACATTTTTTTAGACCTCATTTTTGATTGTTTTAAAAAAAACTACTGTACGGATTTTCACCAAATTTACAAAAGCACGCATTCGGGACCAAGCCGCTGCTCCGGCCACAAATTTGGTGAACATCCATCCACCAGTTTGGGCTGTAGGCGTGCGCAAAGTTTTTTCCCCATTCAGTATATGGGAAAAAAATAAATTTTGGGATCGCCCCTATAACTCCCCCCCCAGACCAAACCTCACCTAAGCGGTGGGATTAGCAACTTAACCATAACTACCCAGCCACTAACGTGGCTGTGTAATTACATGGCCACAGTAGTGGCCCTGTAGTTATGGTTAAGTTGCTGTTTCCATAGGAAGAGCACTTTTTGGGTGGCTTACAACTTTGGTCCCCCTGGACGAATCCTCACCAAACTTTGCAAAAAAGTATATGGCCCACTCTGAATTTTTTTTCCAAAGTTTGGTGAGGTTTGGTCCAGGGGGGGCAAAGTAATAGGGGGGGTCTCAAAACTTCTTTTATTCCCATAGACATAATGGGAAAAAAATTTGCTCACGCCTACAGCCTAAACCACTGGACGGATTTACTCCAAACTTGAGGCGGGAGCGGCGGCTTGGTCCCAAAAACGTGCTTATTTTATTTGGTGTAAATCCGTCCAGTAGTTTTTTAAAAAATGACAAAAATGTAAGTGAAAAAAATGAGTGATATCAACACACTTCCCTGTTCGCTCCGCGGACAGGACGGGGATTGGGCAAGCGCTTGCGTGATGTCCGCGGACATCTGACATGTTTTGCTATTGGCTGCCATGAAGCGTGCAGTGTGTCGTATTGTGAGAGACGCCCGCCATCTTTGTTCATCAGTTCATCAGAGCATTGCACAGTAAGCTCTGTGTGTTCCTCCCGTTCCCCCCACCCCCCGCTCATGCTCCGTGTCTTTCTCCCGTTCCCCACAACCCCTGCTCATGGCCCGTGTCTCTCTCCCATTCCCCCCACTCCCCATTCATGGCCCGTGTCTCTCTCCCGTTCCCCCACCCCCGCTCATGCCCCGTGTCTCCCCTGTTCCTCCCCACCCCCCGCTCATGGCCCGTGTCTCCCTCCTGTTCCCCCCCACCCCCCGATCATGGCCCGTGTCTCCCCTATTCCCCCCACCCCCAGCTCATGCCTCGTGTCTCCCTCCCGTTCCTCCACCCCCCGATGATGCCCCGTGTCTCCCCTGTTACCCCCCTACCCCCGCTCACGCCCCGTGTCTCCCTCCTTTTCCTCCCACCCCCGCTCATGCCCCGTGTCTCCCCTGTTCCCCCACCCCCCTCATGCATCGTGTCTCCCTCCTTTTCCCCCACCCCCACTCTGCCCCCTTTCTCCTTCCTGTTTCCCCCCACACCCCGCTCATGTCCCGTGTCTCCCTCCTTTCCACCTCACCCCCCGCTCATGTCCCGTGTCGCCCTACATTCCTCCCCCACCCCCCGCTCATACCCCATGTGTGCCCTGTTCCCCCCACCCCCCGCTCATACCTCGTGTCTCCCTCGGTTTCCCCCCACACCCCGCTCATGCCCCGTGTCTCTCTCGTGTTCCCCCCACCCCCCGCTCATGCCCCGTGTCTTCCTCGTGCACCCCCCCACACCCTGCTCATGCCCTGTGTGTCTCCTGATGCCCCCCACCCCCTGCTCATGCTCCGTGTCTCCCTCGTGTTCCACCCACCCCCCGCTCATGCCCCGTGTTTCCCTCGTGTTACCCCCCACCCCCCTGTCAATGCCCCGTGTCTCTCTCATGTTCTCCCCACCCCCCGCTCATGCCCTGTGTCTCCCTCGTGTTCTCCCCACCCCCCGCTCATGCCCCATGTCTCCCTCGTGTTCTCCCCACCCCCCGCTCATGCCCCGTGTCTTCCTCGTGTATCCCCCCACCCCCCGCTCATGCCCTGTGTGTCTCCTGTTTCCCACACCCCCCGCTCATGCCACATGTCCCTGTCTTGTTCCCCCCACCCCCGCTCATGCCCCGTGTCTCCCTCCTGTACCCCCACCCCCGCTCATGCCCCGTGTCTCCCTCCTGTACCCCCCACCCATGCCCAGTATCTGCCCTGTTCCCCACCCCCTGCTCATGCCGCGTGTCTCCCTTGTGTTACCCCCCACCCCCCGCTCATGCCCTGTGTCTCCCCTTTTCCCTCCACCCCCCGCTCATGCCCCATGTCTCCACTGTCCCCCCACCCCCTGCTCATTCCCTGTGTCTCCCTACTGTTCCCCCCACCCCTGTTCATGGTCCGTGTCTCTCTCTTGTTCCCCCCACCCCCTGCTCATGCCCTGTGTCTCCATCCTGTACCCCCCAACCCCTCGCTCATGCCCCGTGTCTGCCCTGTTCCCCCCACCCCCCACTCATACCCAGTGTCTCCCTTGTGTTCCCCCCCACCCACGATCATGCCCCGTGTCTCCCCTGCCCCCCCACCCCCACTCATGCCTTGTGTCTCCCTTCCGTTCCCTCCCAACCCCCACTTATGCCCCGTGTCTCCCTCCTGTACCCCCCACCCCCCCGCTCATGCCCCGTGTCTCCCCTGTTTCCCCCACCCCCTGCTCATGCTCCGTGTCTCCCTCCTTTTCCCCCACCCCCTGCTCATGCTCCATGTGTCCCCTTTTCCCCCCACCCCCTGCTCATGCTCTGTGTGTCCCCTCTTCCCCCCACCCCCTGCTCATGCCCCGTATGTGCCCTGTTCCCCCATCCCCCGCTCATGCCCTATGTGTGCCCTGTTCCCCCCCACCCCCCTGCTCATGCCCCGTGCGTGCCCTGTTCGCCCCACCCCCCGCTCATGCCCCGTGTCTCCCTCCGTTCCCCCACCCCCCGCTCATGCCCCGTGTTTTCCCTGTTCCCCCCACCCCCTGCTCATGCCCCGTGTCTCCCCTGTTCCCCCCACCCCCGCTCATGCCCTGTGTGTGCCCTGTTCCCCCCACCCCCCCGCTCATGCCCCGTGTGTGCCCTGTTCCCCCCACCCCCCGCTCATGCCCCGTGTCTCCCTCCCATTCCCCCCACCCCCGCTCATGCCCCGTGTCTCCCTCCTGTTCCCCCCACCCCCTGCTCATGCCCCATGTGTGCCCTGTTCCCTCCTACCCCCGCTCATGCCCCGTGTCTCCCTCCCGTTCCCCCCACTCCCCGCACATGCCCCATATTGTCCCTGTTCCCCCACCCCCAGTCATGCCCCGTGTCTCCCCTGTTCTACCCCACCCCCCGCTCATGCTTTGTGTCTCCCTTGTGCTACCCCCACCCCGCGCTCATGCCCCGTGTCTCCCTCGTGTTACCCCCTAATCCCCCGCTCATGCCCCGTGTCTCCCCTGTTCCCCCCACACCCTGCTCATGCACTGTGTGTGCCCTGTTCCCCCCACCCCCGCTCATGCCCCGTGTTTGCCCTGTTCCCCCACCCCTCGCTCATGCCCCGTGTCTCCCTCCTGTTCCCCCCACCCCCTGCTCATGCCCCATATGTGCCCTGTTCCTTCCCACCCCTCGCTCATGCCCCGTGTCTCCCTCCCGTTCCCCCCAACCCCTGCACATGCCCCATATTGTCCCTGTTCCCCCACCCCCAGTCATGCCCTGTGTCTCCCCTGTTCCACCCCAACCCCTGCTCATACCCCGTGTCTACCTCCTTTCCCCCCCACCCCCCCACTCATGCCCCATGTCTCCCTCCTGTTCCCCCCACCCCCTGCTCATGCCCCGTGTGTGCCCTGTGTTTTCCCTGTTCCCCCACCCCCGCTCATGCCCCGTGTCTCCCCTGTTGCCCCCACCCCCCCGCTCATGCCCTGTGTTTCTTTCCTTTCCCCCCACCCCCCGCTCATGCCCCATGTCTACCTCCATTCCTCCCACCCCCGGCTCATGCCCACGTGTCTCCCCTGTTCCCCCCACCCCCCACTCATGCCCACGTGTCTCCCCTGTTCCCCCACCCCCCGCTCATGCCCACGTGTCTCCCCTGTTCCCCCCCACCCCCGTTCATGCCCACGTGTCTCCCCTGTTCCCCTCCACCCCCCGCTCATGCCCTGTGTCTCCATACTGTTCCCCCCACCCCCGCTCATGGCCCGTGTCTCTCTCTTGTTCCCCCCACCTCCTGCTCATGCCCTGTGTCTCCCTCCTTTTCCCCCCCACCCCCGCTCATGGCCCCTTGTCTCCCCTGTTCCCCCCACCCCCTGCCCCATGTGCGCTCTGTTCCCCCCACCCCCCGCTCATGCCCACATGTCTCCCCTGTTCCCCCCTCCCCTCGCTCATGCCCATGTGTCTCCCCTGTACCCCCCCACCCCTGCTATTGCCCCGTGTCTTCCTACTGTTCCCCCCACCCCCTGCTCATGGCCTGTGTCTCTCTCTTGTTCCCCTCATCCCCTGCTCATGCCACGTGTCTCCCTCCTTTTCCCCCCACCCCCCACTCATGTCCCTTGTCTCCCCTGTGCCCCTCACCCCCGCTCATGCCCTGTGTCTCCCTACTGTTCCCCCCACCCCCCGCTCATGCACCGTGTCTCCCTCCTTTCCCCCCCACCCCCTGCTGATGCCCTGTTGTGTTATCTTTATACACCCCACCTTCCCTTTCCATCTTGGCCATCTTGGTAAAAGATTTTCCTTCCTACACCGGGATGCCGCAGGTGTCCCGGTTTGGGAAGAAAAATCTTTTTTTTACCACCCGGGGTTCCCACTTTGAGGACCTAAAATGCTAGTGGTCTTCATCTATTGAAAAGTATGTTATGGTAATGTTGCACTAATAAAAACCTATGAAATTCAATGAAAAAACTTTGTTAAAGGGACATTATGGTTAAGTTGCACTAATAAAAACCTATGAAATTCAATGAAAAAACTTTGTTAAAGGGACGTTATGGTTAAGTTGCACTACTAAAAACCTATGAAATTCGGTGAAAAAATGTTAAAGGACGTTATGTTTAAGTTGCGCTACTAAAAACCTATGAAATTCAGTGAAAAAACGTTGTTAAAGGGACGTTATGGTTCCAAGGAAAACCGAAAAACCCTTGAAATTCGCCAGTTATAGTAAGCTAAACAACCATAACTCGCGCCACCACCATGCACTGCTAAGACTAACACCCACGACATCAAAGATGACATCACATGCATGGTTCACGAGTCAATGCTTTGTGCCCAAGTTGTTTTGGACTTGGTCCAAATCCATCTAGTGGTTTGGGCTGTGCGTTTTGGCAAAAATTACATTGTTTGTCTTTGGAAAAATGAATGGGAAGTAGGATGCAACTTTGGAAAAAAATGATTTTATCTTCTTAATAACTTTCTTATTTTTTTACGTATCTGTACAAACCTTTGCAGTCTGGGCTGGCTTGTGAGTCCCTTATCACTTTACGTTAGTCAAATCAAACGTTATTACCAATAGAATTTTGAGGGATTCCTATGGGAGTCTGTCTCACCTTAAGTATAGGGTGGGCGATTTCCACCTTATAATATATTTAAATAAATATCAATTAAAAAAGTTGGTTAAAGGGACGTTATAGTTACAAGTAAAACCAAAAAACCTCAGAAATTCACCAGTTATGGTAAACTAAGCATCCATAACTTGCGCCACGACTTGCATCAAGAGAAAAACAAGATGGTTGCTTTTTCATTTCTGAAAACCATGATCCTGCAATGCACCATGGGAGATACAACTATCAATTTTTGAGAAGGGGGCACCCCCCTCTCTGTCAAAAAGGTAAATAACTACTGCACGGAATAACCCCAAACCATGATTTGATCGCGAGTCAATGCTTTGTGCCCAAGTTGTTTTGGACTTGGTCCAAATCCATCCAGCGTTTTGGGCTGTGCGTTTTGGCAAAAATGTATTTTGTTTGTCTATGGAAAAATGAATGGGTCGTAGGCTGTAGCTTTGGAAAAAAATGCTTTTATCTTCTTAATAACTTTCTTTTTTACATATCTGTACAAACCTTTGCAGTCTGGGCTGGCTTGTGAGTCCCTTATCACTTTACGTTAGTCAAATCAAACGTTATTAACAATAGAATTTTGAGGGATTCCTATGGGAGTTTGTCTCACCTTAAGTATAGGGTGGGCGATTGCTGCCTTATAATATATTAATATAAATATCAATGAAAAAAGTTGGTTAAAGGGACGTTATAGTTACAAGTAAAACCAAGAAACCTCAGAAATTCACCAGTTATGGTAAGCTAAGTGTAAGGATCTGTCTTCTCCTGCATCCTAGTGGAATCTGGAGTGAGTGCTATGAGTGACATTGGAATGTTACTGGATGGAATGTTTGTGTATGACTGGTGTTCTCTGGAGGGGAGTTGAAGATGTAAGCCTGAGAGAGAGGATGCCGGTGCTTGCCTATGTGAACTGGAATCTACTATCTGATTAATATGACTCTAGAAACTGGATGTTATGCTGAAACATAATAAAGAAGTCACTCATCCATACCATGATGTCAGAGTCATTCTACCTGAACCCAGATTTCCACATTGGCGACGAGGATGCTGGCTGTGCTGGGGGGACAGCACAGAAGAAGAGACAAGCACCGCCCCCCCAAACCAAGGAAGACCCTCTCTCTCAGGTAAGGCCAGCGCTAAATGCAGTAGGCGCAGAAGGGCCTAGCGCCAAGGGCACAAGCGGAGGCAATAAGGAGCTGCGCCAGGGCCAGATGCCAACTGGCCTGTCAACAGTTGGACAGGTCAAGCACAGTGAAAGTCAAGAGACGTTGGCAGGGCTGAGGGCCCAGAAACAGTTTTAAGGGGTTTGGAAAACCAAGCTGCGGCATGGAGGGCTTGGAGCCCAGGGCAGTAGCAAGTGAAGAGGCCTGGGGTCTAAGTTACGCCTGGAAATATGGGAAGCCATGCTGCGCAGCTGGGGGCTTGGAGCCCAGGGCAGCAGTATTAGAAGAGGTTGGGAACCTAAGCTGTGCCTAGAAGTGACAGAGAAGTTGGATGAAGAAGCTGAAGAAACTTGTGGCTCATGTGCAAGGCGCCTGGAGCAGAGGAGGATCCTGATGGCAATTCCAGCGCTTGGAGGGGTTTGGAGCCTGTGACTGGGCTTATTAAGGGGCTCGTAGCCCATTTGCAGCAACACCATAATGAGTTGGAGCCCACAACAGTAGCGTCTTGTGGGGCTGGGAGCCTGTGCAAGTGGGTTTGAAGGAGCTTGAAGTTTTTTGCTATGTTCTGCTGGCATTGTGAATTTGTGGTTCAGCACCTGTGAGCTTTGACTGGACTTGAAGAGAGCTTGGAGTTTGTGATGTGCCTAGGAGGGGCATGGTGTCTCTTGCCGGATAGCAGAGGGGCAGTGTCTTTGCCTATGGTTTGGAGAACTGTGTGCTTATTGTTTTGGGAACTGCGTTATACAAGGATCCCCGGAGGTACTTTTGACTTTAAAAGATGCTGCCACGAGGAACAGTAAAAGAAGAAAATTGAGTTTTGCTTTTGATGATTTTGGTTTAAGCAGTCAATTTTAGTTGTTGACTTATATGTCATTGTCATGTGAGGCTTGTTGATTAATTGGTCATTTCTGTGTGAATGAATTGGAGTAAATGGAGTGAAGGTAGAGTGCATGTAGTAGCCGCTGTGGTTTTAATAGGTATTTAGCAAAATGATGATTCTAGGTCATTGGCGTGTATAACAAATTGTTCTTCACACAGATGGTCTCAAAAGTGAATTACAGTGTTGATTGACCAGGATGGTAGAGATACCTGGCTCAAGTTGATATGACACGTGTTTGCTGCACTAATAATTTTCTTTTCCAGGATGGACATTTTAATTGAGAGTGGAAAACACTGATGTTTTAAATTCAAATGCTATGACTTGACTAATATTTTAATTTTTCAGGTGGATCGGTTTATACATGCTAGAGTTTTAAGAGTTTTAAAGTAGTGTGTACAATGTTGTTATTAAGTGCAATGTTAGGAACATTATATGTGAAGATTAGGTAATGAGTATAATGTGAGTGATTCTAGTGATATGTGATACACTAGTGGTATGTATGTAGTGTAGTACTTCCGGAGTTAGGTTTTTGTGTGAAGAGAACTTTCAACACGGGCAAATGAGGGGTAGTGGGGTCACTGAGTTTGTGAAGTAGTTACCCGAGTATTAGATATACTCAGCCTGGTTGGAAGTGGTGTGTGTTTAGGCACACCTGGGTCTTGTGATTGTAGGGTGCAAGGGAGATAAGTGTGTGTTCTATTGTGGGATGTTGGAGTTAGGATTGGTATGAGAGGTCTGGGTGCCTCTATGTGTGGAAAGTTTAGTTATGGTATTTCAGTAGTCGGAGGTGCCTCTTCTTCACTTAGCAGAAAGGGGAAGGGGCATTGGTTTAAAGTGTGTCCCACGGCTGTGAGGACGTTCATTGGTGTTGGGAAGTTGTTAGCAGAATGTCTTTGTTTGGTGAAATGATGCATGTGCATTAAACGTGTAGGTGTCTGTGTGTGTGGGTGTTTTATATAGCTGTCATGCTGAGTTAGCTGGTCGTGTTTTTGATATCTCTAAGGAGGGGAGATATGTAAGGATCTGTCTTCTCCTGCATCCTAGTGGAATCTGGAGTGAGTGCTGAGTGACATTGGAATGTTACTGGATGGAATGTTTGTGTATGACTGGTGTTCTCTGGAGGGGAGTTGAAGATGTAAGCCTGAGAGAGAGGATGCTGGTGCTTGCCTATGTGAACTGGAATCTACTATCCGATTAATATGACTCTAGAAACTGGATGTTATGCTTGGAAACATAATAAAGAAGTCACTCATCCATACCATGATGTCAGAGTCATTCTACCTGAACCCAGATTTCCACACTAAGCATCCATAACTTGCGCCTCGACCGTGCACTGTTAAGACTAACATCCCGTCCATCAAAGATGACATCACAAATGTCACATCTCACACAGGGATTGGTTGGAACTTAGTCACTCACTCCACACATACTCCTCCTGGAGCAACCAAACAAATGTCAAATTCAGATGATACAAGTTTAAAAGAACATTATCCAATCAGAACCATGGGACATGAAATTATCTCAATTCTAATTACTTAACAAAATTATATGTTGACCCGATCACACAGTTAGAATAAGCTAATAGGGTAGTTAGTGTATGCATTCATCTATAGTGTGAATGATTATATACCAATCAGAAACCAGGAAAGTGTGGATAACCCGTAACATTTGTTGTCATTTCTTTTCTCTAAGATGTTATATAAAATGCCAATTTCCTACTTACTGTTGAATGTCTTTTAGATAATTCCCAGACTTTTCTTATATCTCATGCATTCTTTTTTTGGCTCTTTTTGATCGATTTTTATTATATGGAGTGGGACTTGCCTTACATATTTAGGTGGTCAGTATGGGGAATCCATGTTTTTCTGGACAGCTGGGATTTCCTCCACCGCACTTTGGGGCAAGCGAGGTCTGCCTGGAGAGAGCAGAAGACTGTGCAGACCACTAGGAGGTAGCAGGTGCTGGAGTTACACAGTGGGCCAACACAGAAGGCCTACCTGATCGCTCTAGGCCCTGGCCCGCCACCTTGAGTGAAGGCCATTGTCGGGAGTGGCATCCCCAGAAGACTTCAGATGACCATAGCGAGGCAGTGCACCTGATGCGAGAACTACAATGGGGAATTGAGTATAAATGTGGAAGTGGAGTGAATGACGGTGTGAGCCACATGATTTGTGTTGCCTTGTTTTCTGTTTTCCATTTAGTAGAAATTGAAGAAGGCTCCTGTACTGGGGAGTGGTGATGTCACATTCTTGCATTTTGTGTGAATATATACATATGGTATTGAGAGATTGAGGGAACTGGTTGATGCAACTTGTTGAGTTGGGGGAAAAGATTGGGGTGGAGATCGCATTTGGGAGCTGGCGTGGTTTCTGAAATTTCATTTAAGCACATGAGCTCACTTTGAATTTTTATTTAGGTGTTGTTTCTTGTGTTGACTTTTACGTTTTAGTGATTCTGAGGTATTTCAGGGGTGCTGCATATGGGAGCCACCCTTCAAGGTGATATTGATGGTATTGTGTTGATTTAGTTTTTTGTGCAAAGAGTAATACTGATCTGTTGTGTTTGTGCTTATTGTGTAGGAGAAAAATGAGTACTCCATCAGAGCACATGTGTAAAGTGTTTCCGACTTATTGAGAGAAGATATTGAAATACAGTCAGGAGCTGGGACCAGAAGAAAACATGTTTACAGCTTGGCCAGCAGAGGGGACACATGACAAGAGTAGGTAAAAAACTGAAGAAGCGACAGAGGGCTCCATCAGGACCTGGGCAGTATCCCAGAGGTAAATCCGCCAGGCTACTGCCAATGCAAATTGCGTTACCAAAACTCAGTCTCGTGGTGTTTGCAGTGGATCCCAAGTAGCGAGGGTCAGGTGATCGTTGGTAAGTCCTCATTCCTATTGGGTCCATTGGACCGCACCAATTGTGCCGCAAATTGTTGGAAAGTGTAGAGATTTACCTCCTGCAAAAAGCTGGGGTAAATCTCCCACTTTCTGCCCAAACTCAGGATTGGGCGGAGTGGTAATGTGGTGGTAATGCCGCATTTTTGCCACTCCACCCTTCCCGTGATTACCCCCAGAGTATATTAGAATTGTGGAAATAATATGAGGAAGATGAGAGTAGCACTAAGGAGAAGGTGAACACTGAGGGAGCATCCACCCTGCCCCTGTCATACAGCACAAATATGAAACTGGCTTTGATGCCTGAGCATTTGGTACCCAAGGTGGGTATAGAGAAAAGCACCCAGTCGACACAGGCTCCAAAAGCGACTACCCTAGTAATTGGAAATATAAAAAGCCTATTAGCAACCATAATCAGAGATCAGATTGATACAGATTGGCAATATGCAGGGTATCCAGGTTTAAAGAGTGATGCATATGATGGGGCTCCATTTAACAACAGTTGAGCCCGTGTATGGGATACATTGAGATGCACTGAGAAGGACATACCCGGATAGACTTGATGTGGGGAACGAACAATGAAACATGATGAGGAACCTGCATTGTATATTCAGTCAAACCAAGAAATGTGGCGAGAGGAGAGGAGACCATTCTTCTACCGTGTATTACGAAAGGGCATTCCCACAGAAGTGCAAGTAGAATTAGACAGAATAGTATGTATGGAAGCGAAAGAATGGGGTGAGATACAAGAGCATATAGTGCACTTTTGTTAACACAAGCGTGAGAATTAAAGGACGACAGAAGAAAAGGCACGGCGCGCAGAAGCCAAACTGGGTCAAAAGAAACTAGCAAAAGTTAGCATGGAAGGATTAGTAGTAATCAACCCCACAGATGCACAGCAGCAGTCAGGTTTACCACAAGAATTGACAAATAATCCGACAGCAATCAACATGACAGGGGAGTGTCCAAGAGGCAAGAGGCAACTCACATAAAGGACGGGGGCGGATTTGGAGGGTTAAGGCCACACTTTGAGGGAGCATGTTGGATATGTGGAAAGACAGGACACATGGCTAAGGACTGTTAAAGCAGGACCCCCATGCAATACAACCCAAGAGCACCCCCAGCTCCATATAATGCACAAGGGCCAAAACAGGGATTTTATGTCCCAAGCCCAGCCACAGTCCCAGTAAGAATGTATGCCCCAGGTTCTTCGTAACCCCAGAATATAGGCTCAGTAGAAAATGATTGCACCCACACAGAGACAACCCATATAGTATCCAACACCTAATGTAATGCAGAATGTGACCCAGCGGCTACAGCACAAACATGTTTTATTTATTGAACATTTATATGGCACCTATACAGCAGAAAGTGTTTCCAGGCACCACAGGACAAAAGAGAGGGATGGGGTGCAGAGGAGAAAAACAAAAATAATGGTCCTACTAGGCCTTGTGATATTCAAATCGTGCAAGTGGTGTATAAAAGTACAGGGGGAGGGGGAAGGACAGGGGATGGAAAAGGGAGAGGATGCAGAGGGAGAGGTGCGGATGGAGGGAACCTGGCAGTGGGAAAGTGCTAAAGGGTGGCCAGGAAGGCAAGTACCAGGTGGAGAAAACACGGGAGAGGGGCAAGTGCGAGTAAGGAGAAGGGCAGGCCTCAGAAGGCTAGTTAGGGAAAGGTGCCCAAGGGGAGGTACTGGTAGAAAGGGCTCTGGGGGAAGGCTGGTCGAAGGATGACCTGACCCCAGAAGACTCATAAGGGAACACAGGACAAAGGTCTTGAGGAGCTGCTGGTACTTAAGAAGATCCTGCTCAAGTTGGAGAGGGGCAGGGAAGCCATTTCATAGGAAGGCTCCTGCCAAAGAGAAATATCTACATCCCACACTCTGCTTGGAGAAACAAATGTCTGATCTGCAGAGAGTTGGAGCTAGAGGACCAAATTACTCTAGCAGGGTGGTATTTAGGGAGAGGGAGTTGGATGTAACATGGTCCCAGGCCCCATAAAACCTACTGGATGATGCACAAGGTCTTCAATTTGATCCTTGTGACCACCGGGAGCCAGTGGAGAGATTTTAGGACTGGAGAGATGCAGTCCCTGGGCTTGAGGCCAGGGATAAGTGTCACAGTACTATTCTGGATTAGTTGAAGAGGGCGGAGGGAGGAAAGAGGTAGATTTAGGAAGAGGCTGTTACAGTAATGAAGCCTTGAGAGAACCACAGCTCTACAGACATTGAGTTTCTGGGGGAAGGTAAGGAAAGGGAGAATGCCTCTAAGGAGTTGAAGATGATAGTGGGCCTTCTTGGCAAGGTCAGCGATATGAGGAGAGAAGGAGAGAGAGGAGTCGAAGATGACACCTAAGTTTTCAGCCTCACATGAGAGTGAGGGGAGGGGCCCAGGGGAACAGAATGCCCTTCCACGAGAGACAGTGACACACTACACAGGTGCCAGTGTTTAGGAAGCAATGCTTTCCCACTCGCAGGGTCCAATACATATACACAATAGGACAGCCCACAGCAAGTCCTGATGTGCCCAGTTCTCTCAATCATCCCAGATGCAGAGAAGGAACCCAAAGTGGGGGATGAGGATAGGGAACAGAATGTTTACCCTCAAGGTAAACACTGGAGCCACCCGATCTTGCATAAGGGAAGTAGAGTTTTCATTGCCAAACAACAATATGGACACTCAGGGTTTTTCTGGGGCAATTGTAAGGGTTATGTTCACAGAAGAGTTACCCCTCACTATAGGTTCTCAAGAGAAGGTTGCACCATTACTTTACAGCAGAGAGACTAATTGGGGAGGTGTCTCCTTCAGAAACCAAATATAACTGTTTCATTTACTAACCGATTAATCATTTGTTCTACACCAGGCACATATTACAACAGGATAGCTACAGTACTACAAGCACTTTGCACCACCAACACATTTAGAGCTTTACCATTGCGTGATGCCCTGTTTGCAGACGCATTGACCGTTTTGATTGGTTGGTTACGAGGCATATAAAATGTAATATTTCTTCTACTAGCAGAATGTTTATTCAGACCAGCATTGCCACACGAGGAAGCACCAGGGAAAATAGTGATATTACACATTGATGCAGTGATCATGAGTAAAAACACAGTCATCATAACAGGCACAGATGCGGAAGGAATGGAGTGGAGGTCAGTGTTATGCATAGAACCCACACTGCCACTAAGAGAGATCACAGATGAACAGCCATTGGCAAAAATGTAAACCGAGATGGAGAAGTAGTTTTTAAAATCACCATACCCTGCCATGTGGAAGTGCAGCACCGAGAACTACCACAGACAATACTGAAAGTCACAGCAGCACACTCACAGATACAAGAAGATTAACACAAGTACCTAGTCTAATGTGGACAAGCATCCCACATCACGTAGGGTGACTGACCAGCATTGGGGAAGTGAAAATCAAACTCAAACCAGGCACAATACTCCCTGGAGTGAAACAATATCCATTGCCCTAAGAAGCAGATGAGGGAATTTATGACACAAACAAAGCACTATTCGATCAAGGCATCATAGTGCCCTCAGACTCACCATGCAACAGGCCATATATTCATTGAAGAAAGCAAAGGGATCTTCATGGAGATTCATTCAGGATCTCCGCCCTCTGAATGATATAGTGGAAGCAGAATTTCCACTAGTGCCAAACCCTGCATCAATATTGCGTAACATACCTGCTGAGCCAGTCCACTTTCTGTGATAGATCTTAAGAAAGCATTCTTCACAATCCCACTGCATCCAGACTCCCAATACATGATCAAATTCTCATAACGCGGGAAAGGTTTCCAACCCATTTGATTACCCAAGGACACTGTGAATCCACCAGTGTTTTTAACAGGGTACTCCAGATGGATTTAGGGAACATCAACATGACCAGTGCAGTTCTACAATACGAAGATGACTTTTCAGCACGCAGCACCATAGAAAACCAGTACAGAAAAGACACAGTACAGCTCCTGACAATACTTGCACACCTAGGGTACAATGTGGACTAAGACAAACTACAATACTGCAAGAAGGAAGGGGCATATTTAGGACAAAGCATATCCTCAGCAGAGATAAGGATATGCCCAGACAGAGCCACAGCACTGAGGAGCACACCACAGCCTAAAACAATCAGAGAAATGCAGCAATCCCTAAGCCTCTGCAACTATTGCTGCACATGGGTATTTGATTATTCAACATATATCAGACCCCTATTGCAGGCACTCAAATAAGCACAGAAAATGCAAGGCAAACTTGAATGGACAGAAGAAATGGCTGCATTCTTTGAGGATCTCAAAACAGCTATCAGCAGTGCACCAGTACTAGCAACCCCAGATTATGACAAGCAGTTTGTCCTATTCTCACACTCAAATAAACACGTCATGACAGCAGTACTCACACAGCGATCACCCTAGAAACACAAGCCATTGGCACACTACAGTGGTCTGTTAGATCCAGTAATGCAAGGACACTACTCATGCAAGCAAACATTAGCTGCTGAGGCATTTGCTGTACAGAAATTTGCCACCAAAGTTATGGGATGTCCACTCACTTTGAATGTTCAGCATGCAGTGTTTTTCAATTTAAAGCAAAACAAATCAACACTCACCACACAAAGCGCAAGTGGGTGTGCGGTAATCTTGAATAATTCAGCCATCACTATATTGAGGTGCCACACAGTTACCCAGCAACATACATTGCCACGCCAGTCAAGCTCCAGGATGAAGTCCATGACTCTGCAGTATGCAGCTATGGACGCTCTCTATTGGTACATAAATGACCTGAGTAGGCCACATGGAAACAAACACAGCTGGATGAAATATTGTGTACCTATAAAGCATAACCAGTTTTTCCCCATCGCTATAGGCCTTTCAGAGGTCCACATCTGCCATGAATTCCCTATATTATAACATTATAAACCTCAGTTATACCCAATTTGTTGGCCTCTAAATGAAGAAAAGAAGACCCAGACATGCCTCACATGGGACTGACTCTGGTCTGATATGCAATCTTAAAATTCTCCAGTCCTTCTTTAATAATTCTATCAACTTCAGAAGTACTTCTTACGCAGATTCAAACCTGGGACATACAGGTTACACATAACCGAAACCAAGAGGGGTTCTGGAAGTTTCTCTACTAAAGGCCTATATCCCGGGTTACAGTCTCAACCAGAGTCTTTAGCTCACCATTCTTTCACAGAAGAGAAATGTCCACTACATATAAGTCTTTGTCAATGATGAGGCCCAACAAGGCCGAAACATGTTTGGGGATGCTTGTGGTCTTGTGCAGAAGGTATGCGATTTAGCAGGCCAGGCTGGACTGCCCCTTTTGGGGTAGGACCAAACCTGATTTGCATATGGTCTTTCACCTTCTGTAATGGCTTAGCAGGCGAAGAACGATGGTATGGAGGGTTGCCCAGAGCAATGCCAGTGGTTAAGATTCAGTCTAAACCTTCCAGCCATCCCCTCTTTGTTTTTACACATAGATACCAACAGTAGGAGCATTGACCATCTAATAGATCTTACTGCAGATTGTAATGTTGTCTCCTACTTGCAAAATAATCACTGATGCTCAGGACTCCATTTCTTTTTGACAGCCCCACCACCCAGCCTCACACCTCCCTTTCCGGAAGCATTTTAAGTTTTTTTCTGTATATTTTTGCCCAAGAATCAGACTGCATTTGCCTGAACTTTTCTCAAACTTCTCTGAAGATTTTAGTATTATTTGGAAGATTTGGGCTGGAGGAGAAATCTTTGTGGACCTGCAAACCTAGACGAATATCTCAAGGAGCATTGTGGGAGCCTGCGGATCACTTTTGATAGCGTTCGCAGAGGATTAGTTGAGTGCAATGTGAGAGGAGACATGCATCTCGGAAAGGTATCCATAATTGCTATTGTGTTTCATTAGGTGAGTGGTAGTGCAGTAGAGCAGCCTGGACTCCATTGAAGAGAGTTAACGTTTAAGCGCCTAAGCACTAGAATTGAGACTTAAGAGTGCCAAGGTTTCAAGTTGGAGTGTTCCTCAAATTGTTGTACGATCAGTTCAATTACTTGAAGAGCCATGTTTTTAGTTGTTTTGTGAATGTCAGGTGGTTAACTTAAATGCAAACATGCTTAGGAATTGAGCTCAAAAGTTTGGTTGCAAATATGGAGAATGTGGATCCTCCTTTTCTCTTTCTTTTGAAGTCAGGACCAAGTACTAGAGTGGCATCATGTGATCTAAGTCTCCTGGAAGAGGTGTACTGCTGGAAATTCCTTGTCATACATACTGGGCCATTGCCAGGCAGGGGTTTTTGAAATTAATGTTTTTCTTGAAGGGGAACCAGGGAGGCATGCAAAATGCAGGGTTGATGTGCTCAAAATTGTTAATCATGAGGAGTATACTGGACACTGTATTTTGTGCTCTTTGTAGCTTTTCCTTGTGATATTTCAGGAGTGCTAGATAGAAACTATTTACATAATCCAGTCCTGTAATGACCAGTGAAATCATGATCGTGGTCCAGTTTTTGAAGAATAGGTATGGTAAGATGCTTTGTAAATATGTTTCCAACCTTCCTTACCATGGAAGATGGTACTGGGCAATATCCCAATTCTTCGGGCCTAGTGACTGAGATGTTTGAAAGGGATGCACTGTAAAGCATGAATTTTGTTTTAGAGTTGAGCTAGACCTCAATAAAATTGACATATGGATGTGTGCCACCTTCCACTTGTATAAGGCATTTTTCTTTAGATCTGGTGAGGTAATTGAAGGGTTGTTTTCAACTTTATAGATTACTTCTTTGTCATCGAATAATGGCTGAAAAGTGTTGAAAAGGTTATTTCTGTTGCTTGCGATAAGTGTTCCAGTGGCTGTGTTGTGCTCATTCGTTTCACCTTAAGTAGTGAACATTCTTGGTTTTCTGGACTGCAGACATGTAGTTGCTGATGGTAGGTGTAAAGATGCCGGTGGGGGGTGTCTGTACTTCCGATCTCTATATGGTAGAGGAGAGGCACAGAGGACCCCAGTCAAGATTCTCTATTATTGGTATCGTGGTCGAGCAATCAAGGCCTAGCTTCTCAGGAGGTGAGCAGGCTGCTTCTTAAGTACAGTGTAGTCCCCAAGCACCTACAAAGGAATGTGCACACACTGTATCGGTTAAAACACAGTCTTTATATAATTAATATTCAAAGGTATATACAATATCACGATAACTCACTTTGTACTCCGAAAATCAACAATGGTAAATATATACAGTTCTAAAGTGGTACCACTAACGTTATCAAATATCATTAAAGTGCATACGGTCAGAATGACACATAGATCAATATAAAGAGGAAACCAGCAGTAGAGAGAGGAAGGACAGCAAGGACACAGTTCTGTGTGGATATCCCCCATCTGGGCAACCTGAAAAGCAAAGAGGTATCACAAGCCCAGTCCATATATTGTTCACACTAGACTTTCCAATAGTTCTGCAACCCCAAAGTAACTTGGCGTTGTAGCGTTCCTCGTCGAGAAATCGACAGCCCTTCGTGAGTGCCCTCCCTTTACAGCAGGAGTCACGGGTCGTCGAACGTCCGATGGAGAACAGGTCGATCTACGACGTTGAAGTGGCGGTGTGGTTCCTAGCGGTGCTCGTTGACAGGGAAGCGTAAACGTCCTGCAAGGAAGAGGCGTGCTGGGCACCTCAGTGTCGATAGTTCTGGACCGCAAAGAGTTTGAAGAACTGTGGCCCAGCAAGGGCGTCGAGTTGTCGGCGTCTCTGTGGTCTTTGGGTGGCAGGAAACCCACCGGTGGATGCTCCTCGGAGCGTCGACAGTCAGGCCTTCTCCAGCAGGATACAGCGGCGACGATGCGGACAAGAGCGTCCTTGGATGAAAATGAAGTTCTTAGGCAAACAGGAGCACAGCGGCTCCAGTCGGCGACGGCGGTCGTCGACAGTGGCAGACAACAGTCCGGGTGCTTTACTTTGTGATTCCGCGGCGGTCCCTGTCTCGGGTCGGCAGCCTGTCGAAGGTCTGTCTACATGGGAGCTTTGGCAAAGATCTGCTGGTGCACGATGGTCCTCGTAGCTTGGGAAGAGGGCGCCTTACCAAGTCCTCTCTGGGTCAGTCCTTGGAGGCACAGCAGCTTTCAGATTGTGAAGGAGAGCAACAGCAATTCTTCTCGTCCAGCAGGGCTTCAAGGTTAAGCTTCACTCCAGTTACTCGTCTTAGTGGACTTCAGCTTCTAACCACGATTCCTAGCAGTGAGAGGTCCCCAGATATACTGTTGATCTCCCATTCATTCCGCTGGTTCACACTCAAGCATCCAATCACGACTAAGGGCATTCAGGCAGGCAGGCAGCCAATCAGGCACACAGTGCATTCAGGCCATTCACTTCTCTCCAGACACTCACAACAAGTTGTGTATGGGGACAAGTAAGAAGCCATTCAATACTCCATACTGCATTCATACCGGTTTCGGGCAGGGCTGTCTCAGTCATTGTGTCAACCACCAGATACTAGACACCCACAACCTAGAATGCGTATTTGTCACACACTCCATTCACCCAGGTCCCACCCAGAGGCGTACTCACAACATACGGTTGTTGAGAAGGCTCCAGCCAGTCTGATCGGCACTTCCCCACACTACCATATATGGAACTTCCACCCAACAGCCAGTCAGGGGGAAGGGACAGAGTCAGGGCTTCCCGGGACTTCGGGAAGATCAAGGTAACAGGTGATGGAAGGCAAGAGGCCATGGGGGCCATTTTGTCTCCATCAGGAATCTACCGATTCCAATGACAGGGCCTGGGCATCCCAAAATGGAGGACACTCAAGGCACCAGTCATTTCAGCATGGAGCTGCCACCAACCCGTACCCTGTTCTGTGGGTCACATACAGGTGCCCAAAAACATACACTAGGGGCACAGGGTTGCACCTCTACCCATGACTCTACCAGGTTAGCATCATGCCTTTTGGGTTGAAGAATGCTGGAAATGCTTCGGAGGGACAGGGCCTCGGTATCCTTGTCCTTTACTGCTTTTTATCGTGTGTTCTGTCGTGTTTTCCGTGAAGGAGTTCATGTGGGACTCCTGGCGGTGCAGCTCTCTTTTTTGGTTTGGTGAACCGACCCATGGGATACCCTTACGGCACCCATGGGTGGGGGTTCAACCCTGTGCCCCTAGTGTATGTTTTTGGGCACGTGTGCGTGGCCCGCAGAGCGGGGTATGGGCTGGTGGCAGCTCCATGCTGAATTTGACAGGTGCGCGGAGTATACTCCATTAGCTGGAGCCTTCCCGGTGACTGTATGTTTTGGGTACCTCCTGTGGGTGGGCCCTGGGTGAATGGAGTGTGTGACCAATATGCACTTCTTGTTGTGGTTGTCTGGTTTCTGGCATGAGAGACAAAGACTGAGACAGCCTGCCCGAAACTGGCCTGAATGCAGTGTGTAGTGTTGAATGGCTGGGTACTTGTCCCAATCCACATTCCTTGTTGTGAGTGTCTGAGCAGGAAGAGTATGGCCTGAATGCACTGCGTGCTTGATTGGCTGACTGACTGCATGAATGCCCTTCTGGATGATTGGCTGCTGAGTGTGACCTAGCAGTGTGGATGAGAGACAGAATAGTATATCTGGGGACCTCTCACCACTCGAAATTGTTCAGAAGCTGAAGTCCACTACGATGAGTAACTGGAGTAACTGCAGCTTGACCTTGAACCCCTGCTGGAAGAGAAGAATTGCTGTTGCTCTCCTTCACAATCTGAAAGCTGCTGTGTCTCCAAGGACTGACCAGAGAGGACCTGGTAAGGCGCCCTCTTCCCGAGCTACGAGCTATCGTGCACAGCTGCTCTTTGCCAATGCTCCCTGGTAGACAGACCTTCGACAGGCTGCCGACCCGAGACGGGGACTGCCGCGGAATCCCTAAGAGAAGCACCCGGACTGTTGTCCTCCACTGTGGACGACCGCCGTCGCCGACCGGAGCCGCCGTGCTCCCGTTTGCCTAAGAACTTCATTTGATCATTGGACGCTCTCGTCTGCATCGTCGCCCGCTTTATCCCGCTGGAGAAGGCCCGACCGTTGACGCACCGATGAGCATCCGGCGGTGGGTTTCCCGCCACCTGAAAGACCACAGAGACGCCGACGACTCGACGCCCTTTCTGGGCCACAGTTCTTCATCCTCTCTTTGCGGTCCAGAACTATCGTCACCGAGGTGCCCCACAGCCTCTTCCTTGCAGGACGCCAACGCTCCGTCATTGATGAGCACCGCTAGGAACGAAGCTGCCACTTCACCGCCGTAGTTCAACTTGTTCTCCGTCAGACGTTCGACGACCCGTGACTCCTGCCTTAAAGGGAGGGCACTCAAGAAGGGCCATTGATTCCCCGACACTGAACGCCGAGTTCCTCGACGCCTCTCGATGATTCGTGGCTCCTGCTTTAAAGGGAGTCACTCAAGAAGGATCCTTCGACACGTCTTCGAAGAACCTTACTTCACCAGGTACATTGGGGGGGTAAAACCTTAATAGGAGGAAATAAGACTATTGAACAATATATGGACTGGGCTTGTGCTATATATCTTTATTTACAGGTTGCCCAGGTGGGGGGATCTCCACACAGAACTGTGCCTAAGGGTAGGGGTCAGCATTCTGCCTATTGTTTCAGCCATCATGTGTTCCCTCCTTTCTCTATTGCTGGTGTCCTCGTTATTGATCTGTGTGACATTTTAACCGTACAGTTGATGCACTTTAATGAAATTTGATAACATTGGTGGTACCACTTTAGAATTGTACATATTTATCATTGTTGACTTCCGAGTACAAAGTGTGTTATTGTGATCATGTACATACCTTTGAATATTAATTATATAAAGACTGTGTGTTCAGTAATACAGTGTGTGGACATTCCTTTGTGGGGGTTCGGGGACTACACTGTACTTAAGAATCAGCCTGCATCACCTCCCGAGAAGCTAGACCTTGATTGCTCGTCCATTGCTACCAATTGAGAATCTTGGCTGGGGTCCTCTGTGCCTCTCCTCTACCATATAGAGGGCGGAAGTACAGGTACCCCGCACCAGTATCTTCACATCCACCCCCTCATGTTCATGTGCGCAGCACTCACCCAGTCAATCCAGGACACATTCTCTCGTTTCTTAAAATCTCTGAACCGTTTAAGATATTGGGTCGTGTCTTGCCAAACTTGGAAATTAAAGCAGACTTCATGCATTCATACTGACTGTCACGACCCGTGACCCAAATCCCCACTGGCATGGTCATATGCCAGGTAGGGTTAGGACTCAGGGTTCACTTGGGGCACCAAGGGCCTTGCAGTAACATCATGGACTCTGCTGGAGTCATACCTGGCGCCTTTGGCGCCAGGCTCATGTTCAGGTTGGGACATTGCCTTGAAGGGACTACTTTTCCTTGGAAGCCTGCAGTCAACATGGAGGCACTCACACAGTCTAGTTCTTAGAACCAGACTGTGCGGTGCAGTGTTTTGGGTGTGGCAGCCCAGACTACTTTACCTGGACTACTTTACTCGGGGAGGCTATATAAACCACACCAAAGCTACAAAACGTGCTTTGCGTTATTCTGCAGCCAGCAGTGTGATGCTCATCGTGTCCAGAGACCAGCACCCGGCGATCCTTGAACAGCAGACCTGCAGAGGAGACAAAAGAACATCATTAGCAGTCTCTGCTTACCTGCAACTTTCCATCCGTCGATTATCTGTCTTCCTGCTGCTCGCGGTCTATCATCCAGTCGGCAACAACATCGAGACACCACGCATGCACTGGAACAAAGCACCTGGAGGGAGACAGAAAGAAGGACAACGTTGAAACAGGTTACTCACTGCATTTACGGCAGTAATCACAAGAACCTCATCTGGCTGGGAATTTCTTGACCGGTTCAGCTCCGGAAATCTTCACACACCCACAAAGACCATTGCGACCTGAAAAGGAATAAAGAATACAGGTTAGCAAGAAAAGACATTACCACGCCGCACTTCGCGCTTAACCTACCATCCCTCATACGATCTTGCGTCCATCATCCTGGCAGGAGCCTGATCCAAGCAGCGCATCCACCTAACCTCTGTGCACCTAAGGGGGAATAAATAAAGAAAATACATTAATAGCAAGAAAGGAAAGCAAGGACATTTTAAGACTGCTATGACCAGACTTACCTCCTTAAAGACACTTGAATGGGTTAGCACCAGTGAAGTTAACTCGGTCCTTCTAACCCGCAGAAAACTACGCACCCCTGCACAGAAGGCAGGACGGAGAGCACGGCAGACATCACAACAAGGTTATGAGTGGGCCATCAGATCGAGTCCAGGGGGCTGGTGGGAGGAAACTAAATATGTTCCTAAATCCAGTCCTCCTGTGCTTTCAGGCCCGACCTCCATAGAGGGCACCGTCCGGAATCAGGAAGGGTATAGGGTGAATCCGGCAACCAGGGCATAAGGGCTTTCCTGTGGATACCAGGTGAGCGTAACACTGACACCTTTCTTCCACACTCAGTTTCAGAATACAGTCATATCCAGTTTGAGGCACTCTGCTTAACAAACACTTAGCCCAATCTCTCTTATCAACATCATGAATTGCACAAGCCATTTCAAACGCACCGATCCATTGGAGGATATCAGAACCCTCTGCATACACAACAACCAAATCTTTCATAAAATTGGTTGCTGGGGACCTGACACTCTCAACTGGTTTTGCTGAAGTCTCCACTCGAGCGTTCTCTAACTGGATTGGCTGACATGCAGTGTCCTTGTCTTTGAGTTCAAGATCCCTATTTTTGAGTTCAAGATCTCGATTCTTGACCTCCACTTGTTGTGCCAACTCCTCTTTCTTAAATTCAGCATCTATTTCCAACTTGCGATATTCAAAGGCCAATTTCATCCTTAATAGCTCAAGCTCTAGGGAAGTGCAGGGATTTGGAACAGAGGCAGCAGGAATGGTGGCATTCCCAGAATCAGATTCGGTGACAACCCTCGGGGTAGAGTCCTCATTGGTTGCATCCCCCCCTTCAATCACAATCAGTCTGGTAGTCCACCAGGGCAGCTATCAGCTCTGCCCTAGACCTATCCACAAAGTCTAACTCCCTGGCTTCACAAGCACTACGGAGAGCCTCTAAGCTCATCCGAGTCAACTTTCCATTCGCAATAGATTTCATTGCTTGTAATGCAGTTATTTTGGCATTTTATATAGCGCTACGAACCCTTAGGTATCTGAGCGCTGCTTATTATTACCCACGGTGTGTGGTGCTCATGTATAGACCTCGGAAGGATGAAAGGCTGAGTTTGGCCCTGCCGGGATTCGAACCTGCATTGGCAGGCTCTGCACGGATGTCAAAGCGAGCGCTCTACTCGCTGTGCCACTTGACCGGCTATCAAGTTATCTTGTATACAACTAAACCTTAATTTAACAAAGTGCAGATATCCTTCGTAATTGGCACGGTTATACACTGATTTTTAAAACCATAAGCATCCCACACTGCCAACAGTGTAAGGACGCTGGTGGGTGGTGTCTGTACTTCTGCTCTCTATACGGTAGAGGAGAGGCACCGATGACCCCAGCCAAGATTCACTATTATTGGTATCCTGGTCGAGCAATCAAGGGCTACCTTCTCAGGAGGTGATGCGGGCTGGATCTTAAGTACAGTGTAGTCCCCAAGCACCCACAAAGGAATGTCCACACACTGTATCGGTTAAAACAAAGGCTTTATATAATTAATATTCAAAGGTATATACAATATCACGATAACTCATTTGTACACCGAAAATCAACAATGGTAAATATATACAGTTCTAAAGTGGTACCACTAACGTTATCAGATCTCATTAAAGTGTATACGGTCAGAATGACACACAGATCAAAATAAAGAGGAAACCAGCAGTAGAGAGCGGAAGGAAAGCAAGATGGTTGAACAATTGGCAGAATACTGGTCCCGCTATCTAGATACAGTTCTGTGTGGAGATCCCCCCACCTGGGCAACCTGTTAAGCAAAGAGGTATCACAAGCCCAGTCCATATATTGTTTACACTAGACTTTCCAATAGTTCTGCAACCCCAAAGTACCTTGGCGCTGTAGGGTTCCTCGTCGGGGAATCGATGGTCCTTCTTGAGTTCTCTCCCTTTAAGGCAGGAGGCATGGGTCGTCGAACGTCTGACGGAGAACAGGCCGAGCTACGGCATTGAACTGGCCGCGTCATTCCTAGCGGTGCTCGTTGATGGGGAAGCATAAACGTCCTGCAAGGAAGAGGCGTGCAGGGCACCTCAGTGTCGATAGTTCTGGACCGCAAAGAGTTTGAAGAACTGTGGCCCAGCAAGGGCGTCAAGTCTCGGCGTCTCTGTGGTCATTGGGTGGCGGGAAACTCCCCAGTGGATGCTCCTCAACACGTCGACGGTCAGGCCTTCTCCAGCAGGATACAGCAGCGACGATGCGGACGAGAGCGTCCTTGGATCAAAATGAAGTTCTTAGGCAAACGGGAGCACAGCGGCTCCTGTCGGCGATGGCAGTCGTCGACAGTGGCAGACAACAGTCCGGGCGATTCACTTTGTGATTCCGCGGTGGTCCCTGTCTTGGGTCGACAGCCTTTCGAAGGTCTGTCTACCAGGGAGCTTTGGCAAAGATCTGCTGGTGCACGATGATCCCTCGTAGCTCGGGAAGAGGGCGCCTTACCAGGTCCTCTTTGGGTCAGTCCTTGGAGGAACAGCAGCTTTCAGATTGTGAAGGAGAGCAACAGCAATTCTTCTCATCCAGCAGGGCTTCAAGGTTAAGCTTCACTCCAGTTACTCGTCGTAGTGGACTTCAGCTTCTGAACACGATTCCTAGCAGTGAGAGGTCCCCAGATATATTTTTGATATCCCATTCATTCCGCTGGGTTACACTCAAGCATCCCATCACGACTAAGGGCATTCAGGCAGGCAGGCAGCCAATCATACACACAGTGCATTCAGACATTCACTTCTCTCCAGACACTAACAACAAGTTATGTGTATTGGGACAAGTACCGAGCCATTCAACACTCCATAATGCATTCGTACCGGTTTCGGGCAGGGCTGTCTCAGTCATTGTGTCAACCACCAGATTCTAGACACCCAAAACATAGAATGCGTATTCGTCACACACTCTATTCACTCAGGTCCCACCCACAGGCGTACCCACAACATACGGTTGTTGAGAAGGCTCCAGCCAGTCTGGTCGGCACTTCCCCACACTACCATATATGGAACTTCCACCCAACAGCCAGTCAGGGGGAAGGGACAGAGTCAGGTCTTCCCAGGACTTCGGGAAGATCAAGGTAACAGGCGATGGAAGGCAAGAGGCCATGGGGGCCATTTTGTCTCCATCAGGAATCTACCGATTCCAATGACAGGGCCTGGGCATCCCAAAATGGAGGACGCTCAGGGTGCCAGTCATTTCAGCACGGAGCTGCCACCAGCTTGTATCCTGCTCTGTGGGTCACACACATGTGTCCAAAAACATACACTAGGGGCACAGGGCTGCACCCCTACCCATGGGTGCCATAAGGATATACCATGTGTCTGTTCACCAAACCAAAAGAGAGAGCTGCACTGCCAGTAGTCCCACATGAACTCCTGCGCAGAAAACACGACAGAACACACGATAAAAAGCAGTAAAGGACAAGGATATGGAGGCGCTGTCACTCCGATGCATTTCCAGCATCACAGTAGGTAAATCTGTCTGGGTGTATATTGGGTTTCCACCAGATTGTCTCTAATTTTAAATTCTCTTTCTGCATGCAGTGTCATTTTGAACTGCACAATTTCAGCAGATCTCTTCTTCTGTAATATTTTGAAAGATTGTATTTTAAAGGATTTTTGTCTATGGCTCACTGGCTCAGTTTAACCAGTTGTGCGGATTGTGCGGTGCTTGAACAGAGTTTTCCTTGGTTGTTCTGATGTGATGGATGGTTTGTTTGGTTCTAGCAATGCTAATTATTTGTTGATTCAGACTTCTTTCCATGCTCAAAGCTCCCAGGGATGGTTGTGCATGTGGTGGTGCCTCTGTGAGGATTTTGAATGTAATGGATAAGTGATCTCCCCAGTGAAGATAAACGGGGGATCAAACCGTGATATGGTTCTCATTAGTGAAAATGCCGTCTGGCATGCAGCCAGCTATATGGGTGACACCCTTCACCAATTGTTTTCGATGCAGTGTTGTGAGATTAGCTCTGAGGGATTTTAAGATGAGATTGTCTTCTTTCTTGAGCCAGATGTTGAAGTCATTGAGTGTTGTTATATATTGACAATCCATGGGTAGGTTGGTGGCTACATCATCACGTTTTTCATTAAAGGTAGGACTTTAGGAAGGTGGTCTGCACATGAGGTGGAAACTTGGGGAAGAGGTTTGGGAGACAGATTCATTTATTTTGTTATCTAGTGTATAACTATTATTAGTACCCGGAGAGGGCGAATCAGAATGAAAGGACCATTCTGATTGGCCCTCGCTCGGGCATTACCCAGCCGGGAATCCCTGGATTCCATGCCTTTGTCCCTGGCAGGGGGCGTGGCAGCCCCTCAGCCAATGAGGAGGCTTGAGCGGGGCCATCCCTGCTCCGAGCCTCCACACAGCTGGAGGCCGCCTTCGTCCCCCGCCAGGGATTCATGTATGTTAATTTTTTTGTCCTCGCCCCTCTTTCCCTCCCCCCACTTACCTTCTGCCTGTTTTGTCAGCCTCCAGCCGTCTGGAGACTCGAAGCGCAGACATCCCTGTTCCGAGCCTCCACATGGCTGGAGGCTTCCATCGTGCCCCTCCCTCTCACCCTCCCAACCCCACTTACCTTCTTCTCTGTCGTCTTTCGGGAACGGACATGCTGGTAATACTTCTGTTCCCAGCACGTCCGCTCCCGATGGCTGCCATTGAAAGGCAAAACGGACTCTGTTCTCCCTTTCCAGGCGGCCATTTTCTTGGTCATTTTTTCTTTCTGTCCCAAAACGCAGCAGCATTTCGGGACAAATAAAATGGTTTTATTGCCCCAGTCATGCAGATCTTGCGGGCCGGGGTATTAATAGATATATACCCCCCGCTGCTCGGGGCATATGCTTAATTAGCACATTGGGATCATCATTGATCTCCTCGCAGCAAATCAGAACGTTTAGAGTGCTGTCAATAACCACTGATATGATTGTCTTCAAAAGCAAACAAACAACAATGCAATTTCCATGCCAGGTTTCTTTCACCAAGATACTTCCTTTCTGGGGAGACCTTTTTTTCACGGCAACATACTATTTAACAATCCAGAGTTAAAGCTAATACATGGGAATATGCTTTAACGTTCTTAGAGATAAACAATTTAGTTTTACATGAAGCTTAATGCATGCTCCTGTTAAACCCAGTCCAGTTTAAATAGGTTTGCAAATAAAATACTAAACTTCTGAAGATAACCCTATTATATTAAAATTACAAAGTAAAACCATATTTCCTTTACTGAATGTGTCTATTTCCATTACTCGCTATTAAATAAATGTGTTTACTTTACCACCAAACCATCAAAACAATTATTGCTACTACTGCTATGTGCTAACAGCCTTATGTTGTATTATAGACCAATATCAATTACAGACCTTGAAGGGGGGACGAAGGGGGTAATTATCATTTGGAATAATGACCCTTCCCCAATTTATGCCCGAAGCGCATCCCGCAATAATGACCCCTTCCTCTGCCTATAAGGCTCTATTACTGAATGTATGTATATATAGTACATGGCAGCTTGTAATATCTGTATAAATGCTGGTAAATAATGTATTTACTACAGTATATCAATGTTATAACTTTTCAAATGTAAAAAGAAAATCACATCCATATTTTAACTTTAATAATGTATTACAGTTGGGTTGTGACATCACAATACCTGCTACATGAGCAGGAACAGAACACATTTTCAGCTTCTACTGGAAAATTTCTGCAATAAATATCTTTTCAGATAGCCTTTTCAGCCATTAACCGATAAGGACATTTTAAGAGTAGTTTGCTCATTATTTGCACTGTTGAAATTGCAGAGAACAGCATCTGTCAGCATGATTTCACTTATTTTTAAGCTGGTCATTATTATTATTTGTTCATCCAAACCGCTTCTACGTTATACCGATTCTGAGGTGCATTCAAACAAAGGAAACTAGGAAGAAACCCAGCATTGAGGATTGGTTGATGGATTTGAGGGTTTTATCTAGGTATGATAAGGTTTTCGTTGAAAAATAGAGGCAAGGAAGATGAATATTTGTTGCTGTGGGGATCGTTTGATGCCCTCTATGATTGACTTTATATTCTGTGGATAATTAGAGGGTAGGATAAGGGGGTGTTTTTTTTTGTTTTTTTCTTTGTGATGTTTGGTTTTCTCTTTGTGGTATTTTATATGTATTAGGTATAATATTTAGCGGGGTTCATTTAGATACGTTTTGCATGGTTGATTTTATGATTGGATTTGGTTTAAATGGTTTGCTCATGACTTTCATTTGAAAATGAATACTGCAATGTTAGTTTGATCCTATGTAAAACTGCTGTATTGTAAACCTAATAAACAGAAGTTAAAAAAAAAAACAAAAAAAAGGAAAGAGTTCTTCCATGAAGGAGGAACACTTTTCTTAAAAGCTTTTGCATGTGCCTGATTTACGACAGCACGCTATTCTAAATTGGCGAAAGCTTAAGGACACTGACAAATTGGAAAAGAGGCAGTCTTTAAAGAAATGCTTGTAGTGCTACTGATGCATATGTTTCTCCCACAATAAGATATTTTAGTCGCTTTTGCAGCAGGAAAGCAAAACATTTCCCTCCCGTCCTTCCACCCACCTCAGAATTGTGGTGCTGGAAACTGGAGGGAAGAATATCTGCTTTCCACACATACTGTTGTCAAGAAATCAGAATCGGGTCAAACGCATTAAAAATGATGATGACGTCGCCGACTATTATGAGGAATAATATACTTGTTTCCGCGCGATTACAAGGCTCCTTTGATTTGTGTGGCGTTATAACAGAACACAACTCCCTTCCTGTCAACTAATGGAACTTCATTTTGCATTCTAGTTTTATTATTGACAACCTCAGTTGTACCCATTGTAAAGCCCTGGATTGAAACAAACAAAAAAAAACTATCGTGATAAAACATGCGACTGATTTGGATCTAGAGGCCCCTGTCTCTCAAAGTCACCAGAGATCTTTTTCCCCAAATAAAATGGTCTGATTCTGCAAACAACTGCTAACTAAACCTAACCCTATGGGATTGCAGCTAATCCCGACTGGTGCTTTGCACATCACCTTGCAGGGATCGGACACTAAAGCCTGGAGATTGATTTTCAGCCAATTAGAGGCAGCTGCTGCACAGACCGCCATCGGCCTCATCTGCGGTGCTTTGAAGCAGCAACAGGGTGCATGGCATTGCCGCGGATTTATCCGTGGAAAATCCTCGGATAATCCTATTGATTATAGGATGAAGGCCTGACAGTTTCAATGTGCAGAAAAGAGAATGTGGAACAGCTCTGCTATTTCATACTGTGCCTTTCAAACATTTTAAACCATGCAGCTGTGCCGATGTACCTCATTCCTAAACCATGATGCCCCTTGACTTGCACAAGAGCTCTGTCATAGTAATACAAACCTGACATCTGTCACCCTCTACCTTTCAGCATGTGAGGTCTACAGGCAGCTCAATCAATGTATCTCAGTATTCAACTATGGGAAACCAATCACAAAAGTCCAGTGCACTTCAATGCATGGCAGTCCTGAACTTTGACATCCTTTGCTATTTAATCACTGAGGTCCACACACTAATTTGCCAATGCACCATAGTGCTGATTCTGTGCAAGAACTGGTATTCAGATCCAACCATAGCGCTGCCAATACATCCCAGTCTTGCTCTGCACCAGCACGTGAAATGCAAAGGCCCTCCTCACACCTGTGTCACGGCACTGCATTTCAAACATGCTGCATCCACTGATATTCCAGTACTGGAATCCACGCACAGTTCTGTCAATTTGCTCATGCCTGGTCTTCAGCATCCCGCGCCAATTGTAAAATTGGGACCGATAAAGAGCTCTGACAAAGCTGGACTAACCTTTGGCACCTCTGCTTTTTGATAACAGCTAACCCCACACAGCCCTACTGATGTGCCTCCTGCCCCGCCGCACCCCTTATATCTATACAGTGTTACCAATACACAGCTCTACCAGTGACTAACTTCCAGCAATCAGGGGTCTCAAAGTATTGCCACACACACTGTTAACAGTACAGTTCAATACAGTTATAACATATAAATAAGTATGACCCTGGCCTGAAGCTCCCTGCTATGTGGGCAGCTGTCAACACAGAGCTCAACAGACTGCTCAGTAAAGCCATCAATCCTACCTATTGTACTACAGAGGTCTGGGGTTATAACACAGGGGGTAATTACCTGTAAGGCTCACTACGTAACTGCACAGAACTGGTCAATTAGCAGGTTCAAGCATGAATATGGTAGGGGTCTTGGAAGCAACGAGAAAGGTCCACATCCCATAGTGTCCGATCTGGATACAGGTAAGAGGTTACTGGGAAAGTGTACATATGCGAATATAGATTGAGATTAGAAGAGGGCTGTGGTTTTCAAATGTGTGTTGCCATTAGAGAGACAAGGAACTAATTACTTTGCAGCGTGAATTAAATCAATCTTAGTTACTGACAATTTTGAAATGTTTAGGGACTGGAAATTATGACACTTTAGACACTATGAGCCAGATTCTCAAAAATTGTTTTGGCACAGTGAGGAGATGCACCGCCATATCTCCTCACTTGCACCAAAAAAAGGAGAAGTTCAATTCACAAAGGGCAACTGAATGAGTGCATCTTAGATGCTCTTTTTCTCCCCTCTGCGTATTTGCCCAAATAAGGGGGTGTTTCGGGTCATTTAACCCTTAAGTACTAAGGGCATCTATGTTTGTCCTGAATCCACATAGGGAATCATTGTAGGCTCCGCCCATGATCACTTAAGTTTAAAAAAAAAACAGAACTACAAAACAGGATGCACTTTTAAATGCCCTGAAATGAGGGCCAGCCCCCTGCGCATTTTGCAACAGTGGCAGGAGGAGGCACTGGGGGAGGCACACATCACGACAAGGTAATTTCTGAGGTGCTTGGTTGCTGGATTAGATGAGCTATTTCACTCATGGGCCTTTCTAGAGCTTTGTCCAAGCCGATTATCTGGAATAAGTCAATTCATTATTGGGTTAGATTTTGGGTACCTTTTGTAGCAATATGAAACACTTGAGTACAGGCACGTTATAAATGCCATATGATACCATAAGATGCAGGGTTCATGAAGTATGCTACATCCTAGGCCACCTGGCACACAGCCTTGTATCTCCTGGCTTGCCAGTTCCCACAACCAATTGACAAGACCTTGCTAGATGATAGAGTCATGAGTGTACGGCATCAAGGGATTATCCATGCCACGCAGATGAAATCATGTGCAGGTCTGGTTGATTTGAGACTCGAAGCAGGCAGATCGAACAGTCATTACAGATTTAAAAGATCATGTACTTCATCACCAACCAGATGTACGATAGTTGAGCACATTACTTCTAGATAAGTCTCTACAGTTGTCGAATCGAAATAATATTATGCCTCCTATCGCAGTAATTGCATGTGTATTGGCCTACGCCAAGTTGTCTAAAATATCATGCGAATAGACTCCACGGCAAGGTCTTGACCTTAGAGAAAGTAATGTAAGTCACCATCTTGGATTTAGCCGCCATTTTAGGTTCTCTTGTAATGTGGAAGTCACCCTGAACATCAAAATGGAGGCTGAATGACATTCTGAGTAAGATTCTGGCCGTTGTGACCTCCGCACACACGAATAATTAATATGCCTGCAGGCCACTTGTTGGGTCGCGAACTGAGACCTTGTACTATTGCTGACCTATGTGTAAATGTACAAATATATCAGCGAAACTGATCAAAATGCATAAATTATAGGATTGACCTGGCAAGGAACCCTAGGCCTGATCCCAAGAATGGGTAACCCGTGAGAGGGTTGGCCAAGGGCTGGACAAATCATATAAAAAACCCAAGTATTCCAATGTACGGTCTCTCTACTAATGCATCAAACCCTCGTTGAAGTTCGTTACGTTACTCTGAGAGCCGAATAGCTATCCGTTTGTCAATTGACTTTGGTAACTGTTGTAGCTTTTAAATAAAGCACTTGTATGTCCTTTGTAACCTGTGCTGGTGTGTTTCGTTTGGGCTTCCCAGCCTCATATTAATTTTTATGTTTTCACAGTTGGCGCCCGAATAGGGACCCTCAAGATTGATGCCGGATCATTGAAGGTTGACGCAGACTATCGAACCGGGATCGGACGGTGTGATACTGCGGGCCCGACCGAACGAGACGCGATACCTTGGCAGCGCTGCACGATCCGATCCTTGGACGATAGTCGTGTGGTCTGACACAGCATCTTGACGAGGGTCCATTTTTGAGGTGGGCAGATTTGTCGAAACCACCAAACACAAGGTAAAATTTGTTAGGTAAGTTCTTTGGTAAACCGTACGGTCCTCCTTAGGTTTGGTCAGGTGCAGTCGTGACCCGGCTTTTAATTTAACCGTGACAATTTGAATTTGGCGTATTGTATCTGCAGACACAATTATTGACCAGGTAACACCAATTTTTTGTGAAATGCCTGGGAAATTGTCTAGCTGCTTTAGGGCTCTGTTCCGCAGCGATCGACAATCTTTGGAATTTAGCCGCCCAGCACCACAGGAGGGGTCGCCGGCATGCACTATGTACTGTAAGTATGGCATTGGAAGTATAGTATTTAATGATATTTGGCACAGACAGACCAGACATGCCTCCGAATTTCAGTGGCCAATCAATGGCAGTTTTGAGATCCCCCGTATTGAATACCTAGAATCGGTTTTGCTAAAAAAGAAGGCTAGACCTGCAGCCTTTGATGTTTTGCAGAATTGGAAAAAAGAAGCATTGCAGCAGCTTAAAAGTAGGGATAAACATGCACGCCGTCATAAAACAAATGCCGAAAAAGCGTTGTTATATGATAGGGAAAAACATTCAGAGTCAGTTAAAAATATGGATAGGGCTTTTTCACTCAGAATCCATAAAATGTATCCCTCTAAAGATTTCCATGGTTCTGAAGAATTTATTGAAAAATTGTTAAACAAACACAGGCCTGGTGCCTCTGCGCCACCTCCGTATGATCCTCTCCTGGGTGCTCTGCCCATTCCTGCTGTTGGCCCTGCTGTTATTCCTGTTCCCCCTGTACAACCTATTGTTCCTATTCCTCTAGCTGTTGTTCCTCCACCTATCGCACCGCCCCTTCCTCTTGCGCCGATAGTTGCACCCTTATTAAATTTACCTGCACCTCTGCTCCCGAGTGGTCCAGTATTGACTGAAGTTGATCAAGGTGCGGGGTCAAAGATTGTCACTCGTAATACTGTTTCTGCAGATAAGAAACAGGAATTGTTTGCATGGGCTAAGCACTGTATGGAGAAAGGTGATCAAGTTAATGTTTTTTCCACATTATCTAATTTGAACAGGTTTCCCGAGAAAAATGTTTTTATCGAAGGTTTGGGGACTCATTTATGTGTGATGCGGGGTAGATTACAAAATTCGGATCTTCCACAAGGGGTAAGGGATCTAAATGCTTTAGCACTTTCAAGGGAAACAGAGAAGAAAGTACATGGTCATGTTGAAAGATTGTTTGAGTATAGGAAGGACTTTGAAAAGTCACGAGATGAGGATGATGAAGACGATAGTATGTATGTACAGAAACGGTTCCTTCTGTGTCGTAGATCGGCACCTGAGGAAGTACGAATTTGTACCAAAGATGCGATTCGATGTATCTCGGATTCATCGATTCCGCCAGGTGAAGTATATGACACGTATAGTCAGTATGCAGTAGAAATGCAAAGGAAGGTAATTCAGGTAAGGGTACAGTACCTGCAAGAAGACTGTGTAAGGAAGAAGGTTGGTTGTCCTATAGAGTTGTTGGGAATTTGTAAAAGGGCTTTTTCGCCCGACACTTCTTCGACTGCCTTAGCGCTCGACCTGGCTCTGTTGCTTAGTAAGCGGTCGGAGGTACCTATATCTCAGTTGCCTATGAGAGAGGTTCCTCCGACATTCATCCCAAAGGTTGAGATTCCCGCTAACGCTGGGACTGGTGCACCCGCTGTGGATATCCCTGCGCATTATGTATCGCAATTCGTTCACGTCCCGTGTTCACGACAGGAAGTGAACACTATTAAACAATCAGTTCCCGATATCAGGAAAAACCCGACAGGGTTTTACAAAGAGATAGAGTCCGTCTTGCAGTCCTCTGTGTTCACCTTGAGTGATATTGACTTGCTATTCCCTGTACTCCTACCCATGGATGTATGGAAGCAGGTTCGGACAATAGACGATGTGCCAGGGTTTGGAGATACGTGGGCTAATATTATTAGGGTTGATGGGGAAAGACCAGCTGGTGAGAAACCACCTCAGGTAATACTCACTTTTCCTGATAGAATTCTCGCAAAATTAAAAACTATAATTCCAGAGAAAAGAATTATTTGGGACAAGCTTACGGCCTGTGTTCAAGGGAAAACTGAAGGCACCACCGAATTCTTTAATAGATTTGAGCAAGTATTTTCTGACTTCAGTGGACAGGACTTGGGTACAGAGTGTGGGAAAAGGTTGTTTGTGGACAAATTTGTACGTGGATTGTTGCCCGACATCCAGTCACAGATTATGTCCTCTGAGAGCGCTTGGCAGGCAAAATCTCAATCTGAAGTTTTGCACATGGCTCAGTATTACGAGAACCGTGTTAATAATGAGAACGAGAAAATAAGAAGAGGAAAGGAGATCTGAAAACTAGAGTATTATTACAACAAATTGTTAGAAACCCCAGAGGAGGCACGACGCAGACCAGAGGTCAATATGTCCCAAAAGCAAACGCTCCTTTGGGTTCTGTGAATATTAATCAATGTGCTTATTGCCACCAGGAAGGTCATTGGCGAGCACAGTGCCCCGTCCTTCGACAAAGGTCAAACAGTGCGTTTGGGAGTATGGGTAGATGACCTAGAGGCCGCCCTGGAGCAGGGGGCCCTGATAGAGGTCAGTTTTTGCAAGATCCTCAACAACCTTTTTCACGGGAAAATCAGACCTCAAGTGTGGACTCGAGGAACATATTTGATCACCCTTCTGCTGCCTACCTTTCTGAAGAGCTTCCTTCCGACGATACTCTATTTCATTAGGACTGCCCGAAGCAGGGTTTGGAACCTTCACCTATTCCCGTTAATCAGAGAGGCCCCTACGTTGAATTATTAGTGGGGAATAGGAAACACCAGTTTTTGATAGACACTGGAGCACAGAAGTGCTCCATTGATCATTCCCGGGTTCCAAACATTCCACTGTCAGGGCAAACAAATGTTTCTGTAGGGTTTTCTGGTATACCAATTGTCTGTCCGGTTTCTTCGCCGGTGTCTGTTTCTTTGGGTCCCTTTACGGACCATTGCCCTTTTCTTCTGACTTCGAACTGTGGAGAGAATTTGCTGGGGTTAAATTTGTTAAAGAAATTGAATGCAGTAATTCATTGTTCCTCTGACGGAGTACGGCTGACGGTTTCACCACAGCAACTTCCCAATTCTCAGTTTCTGATTCGACCATTGCCTCCTGAGTTTAGCGTTGTCCCGGAATGTTTATGGGCGATTGACGACAATGATATAGGGGTACTACAGATTGAGCCTGTTAAAATAGTTTTGAAACATGGAGTTAAATTACCACGCATTCCGCAGTATAAAATATCAGTTGAGGGCGAGCGTGCTTTGAAATGCATTTTCTCCGATTTTGTGCATCGTGGGGTGATCGAGGAGATTACAGGTAGTTTATGTAACAGTCCGATTTTGCCTGTATACAAGAAAGGCGACAATGCAATCCCATACCGGTTCATAATTGATCTTTGTGCTATTAACAGAGTTGTCGCCCCACAATTTCCAATTGTGCCTGATGTAACAACGATATTGACAATGATGCCTGCTACGGCTATGCACTTCAGCGGTGTGGACTTAAAGAATGCTTTCTTTAGCATTCCTATACATAAGGAGAGTAGATATTTGTTTGCGTTCACCTTGGGGGGATGTTCATTTACATTTACTCGGGCACCTCAAGGGTATACTGAAAGTCCACGCATTTATAGTAGAGCTTTGAAAGAGCAGCTCGACACCCTTGAATTGCCACCTACTTGTACACTGCTTCAGTATGTCGATGATTTGCTTTTGGCTGCAGATTCTGAAAGTGCTTGTAAAGAAGGCACTGTACTGTTGCTTGTTCATCTAGCTAAAAATGGTCATAAAGCTTTGCTCAAAAAATTTCAATATTGTTGTCAGGAGGTCGCCTATTTAGGCTACCTCCTGTCAAAGGAGGGGAGAAGATTGACACCTGAAAGAATTAAACACATTTCTGGCATGTCTGTTCCAAATACACAGAAGGAAGTCAGAGCCTTAATAGGTATGGCTTCTTACTGTAGGTTGTGGATCCCGAACTTTTCACTAGTGATAAAACCGATGTTGGCTTTGACGAAGAAGGGCATTTCTCTGCCACTGCCATGGAAATCGGAACATCAACGATCATTTGAGCTTCTCAAAACCGCGTTATGCTCTGCACCGTTTCTGGGTACTCCAAATGATGACAAGGCCTTTGTGTTGTTTGTGCATGAATGTGATGGATGTGCTTTGGCTGTGTTAACACAGGAACACGGAGGGAAGAATAGGCCGTGTGGCTACTACTCCTCCGCCCTTGATCCTGTCGCATGCGCTTTGCCAAAATGTTTGCGAGCCGTCGCTGCTGCTGCCGCGTCTGTAAAACAGAGTGAGGGAATGGTCCTAGGCCATGATTTGATTTTGATGGTACCTCACTCTGTAGATATCCTATTGAACAAAACCCAAACGCAACACCTCACCTCTGCACGGCTAACAAGGTATGAATTAATTCTGTTTGCCCCTCACATTCAAATTAAGAGGTGTTGTGTTCTTAATCCGGCTGAACTCTTACATTTCCCGCAAAACACTGTTTATGGTGACGAAGAATTATATGACTGCCTGTATACCACTGAACAGGAAACGAAGGGCAGGATAGATCTTATAGATACTCCTTTGGACAATGCAGAAGGGGAGCTGTTTTGTGATGGCTCCTGCTTCAAACTTTCAGATGGTACATCTACAGCTGCTTACGCAGTTACTACGTTGAGTACAGTTGTTGAAACTAAGAGAATTTCGTATAACTCCGCGCAGGCCGCAGAGATTATAGCGTTGACCCGAGCTTGTGAACTCTCCGAAGGGCGTATAGTAAATATATATACTGTTAGCCAGTACGCCTTTGGGGTGGCTCACAGCTTCGGGAAGCTCTGGTCGGAAAGAGGGTTCCTGACCTCACATGGGACTAAGATCCAGCATGGCCCCCTGATAGTGCAATTGCTTTCGGCACTCTCGCTCCCTAGGCAGTTAGCGATCATGAAATGTGCAGCACATCGTAAGGTCATAGATGATGTGGGAAAAGGGAACGCTTTCGCTGACCTGATAGCCAGGCAAACAACCACAGACCTTAGCACGGACATGTATGCTCTAAGGGAAACAAAAGATGCCTATGTAATGGATGAAGGTAGTGGGTCTGTGCGAGATATTCAAACTGATGCCACAATAGCAGAGTCTAAAAGGTGGGCCGAAGGAATGGGGAAACTAGATGATGATGGGTGTTGGGTGGATACATCTGAAGGAAAATGGTTGCTCCCTGATTCATATGTACTGGCAATGGTTACGATGGCACACGGTCCTACACATGTGTGTGCGACGATACGTCCAGAACTGTATAATTTGCTTACAGCACAATGTGGGGAAGGGGACAGTAACTCCAAGGGGAAGCTTTGGGCCCTCTTCTGTTCCCTTCGATGCCATCCACTTTGATTTTATTGAGATGGAACGGTGTAACCATCTAAAATATGCTCTTGTAATTATTTGTGCTTTTAGTAAATGGGTCGAGGCTTTCCCCGTTAAAGATGCTACTGCCATGACCACTGCAAAGACTATGGTAAAATAATTCTTTCCTCAATTTGGGCTCCCAAGGGTAATTTGGTCGGACAATGGTCCCCATTTTGTTGCAGCACTAATTTGGCAGATATGCACAGCGTTACATATTGAGAAACAATTTCACTCAGCCAGACACCCTCAAAGTGCTGGGTTGGTAGAAAGACATAATGGTATCTTAAAGAATAAGCTTGCAAAAACATGTACCGATACCAAACTGAAATGGCCAGATGCCTTACCTATTGTATTATTAGCTATGCGTACCACACCTCAAACTAAGACTGGGCTTTCTCCATTTGAGGTAGTGATGGGGAGACCTGCTAACATTTGGGGTCTCCCAAAGCCTAAAGCCCTGAGGGAGGTGGAAAATTTATTGCTTGTAGACTACTGCAACCAGTTGACTAAAAACCTGTATTTCATTTATCATCAGGTTTGCTCGGCTTTACCTGTACGGTTCACGGGCCCAGGACACGATATTCAGCCTGGAAGTTGGGTCCTAGTGAAGGCCTACGAAAGGTCTTCCTGTCTCGCTCCTCGCTGGAAGGGACCCTACCAGGTGCTGTTGGTCACCCGGACAGCAGTGCGGGTGGCTGGGAAAAAACACTGGATCCACGCAACGCATATCAAGAAACTTCCTCACCCGACGCCACACGTTACAGAAGAAGCAGAACCCCTCGCTGATGCTACAATCTCTGATCTTGGAGTAGCAAAAAGCGCTGTGAGTGCGTCGGAGAATTTCTCTGAGCCCGTGGAGCTCGGGGAACAGTCCATTTCGTCTCAGCACTCTTTTGAAAAATCACTTCTGGAAAACACTGTTTCAAGTTCTGCGACTTCTGTCGCCTCCGATACGCCGCTTCCATCAGGAAGTGACAACACCTTATTTTCAGATCAAACAGTTCTGGGTACCACCAGGTACAACCTTCGACGAAGAAAATAGAACTACGGCACGGGTCTTTCTGTGCATTTGGAAAGGAGAAGTGATTGAAAGTTTTCTTTGTATAAGAAAGTTCCTTTCGAACAAAAGGAGCAAAAAAAAAGGGATTCTGCTGGCTAAGGTTGGGAAAGACTAAGAAGTCGCGCGACCGTAGTGTCGCCAGCAACGAACTTTGGGGTCGTCGATTGAGAAACTGCAATGCCTGCCACCTCCACTGCTGCTCCCCGCACTGGACTTGTGAATAGAGGGGTGACCAACTTGGACAATGAACAATGTGCCTGGGCCCCGAAAATGTATTGCTGTGTTGTGTTAATGATAATTGGTATTTGTGCGATTACTGCTGTAGGACTTTGGTACTTCGAAGAAATGTACCCTCTAAAACCTCTACTGCCAATTGAGATTGTACCTACTGCTTTGACTCCCTCTGTACACCTTCACACTCTGTCCCCTAGAGACTCCCAACATAGACGAAAGTATCATAATAACACTTTAATGATAGTAATGAATGCAACGCATGCCATTTTTAATAAGAGTAATTGTTGGATTTGCGCTCATTTACCGCAACATGGGAACAAGGGGCTAGGATGGTATATTCACCCTTTGCCTTTAACGACTGCTTGCTATGCCTCTCTTAGAGCACTATTCTTTGGCCGTTGGAATGATATCATCTCAGGGAACTTTGATGGAACTAATTTGAATGATTTTGAGGTACGTGAATTAACTCCCCTGGGATGCTCACTTTTTGCAAATAGAAGTAAACCTAATGTTGCTTCTATTAGGCCGTCTCATAAACTATCTCTTCTCTTTCAAACTCTAATTTCCTTTAAAATGGCTCCGATAGGCAATAAGGACACCGTGCCTCCTTCCTACTCTATAAATCATAGCCCTTATTCAGTCCCCTTTTGTGTACAAAGAAATGGCACTCGGCCAATGGGAGATTTTGAAGGTTGTATGAACATTGTAAATTTGATTGGAGAAAACAGGCCTCTGTATGTAGGGGGGCCTGTTTATTTTGTTTGTGGTAGTTCAGCATTTCCCTGGTTGCCCAAGGATTGGCAGGGAACCTGTTATTTAGGAATCCTGTTACCTGGGGTATTTGTAGCTAGTACATTGGAGGTTTCTAAGGCTCGCCCACAGCGGGACGAGAACGGAGATACCCCTGGGCAAGTATTGGAAGATATAGCAAAATCAGTTGTGCCCTTTTGGGGACAGATAGCAAACTCTGAGAACATTAGGGGACTAGCAAGGGTACTGGAGAGAACCATCAACCGGACCACGGACATACTCTACAATATGACACTAGAACAAAAAGCAATAAGATTGGTAGCACTCCAAAATCGGATGGCATTAGATGTCATTCTGGCAGAACGAGGTGTAGTATGCAAATTGGTGGGGTCCGCTTGTTGTGTTTTCGTACCAGATTCCTCGCCGACAATTTTTAAAGCAATACAGAACTTGCATATCCTTAGTTCTGAAGTGCATATTCCTGTAGGAGATTGGAATATTAGCACCTGGTTTTGGGATTCTTTACGATCTTGGGGTTGGAAGGTGCTTTCTGTCATTCTGGTTATTTTGGGGATCCTGCTATTCCTTTGTTGCTGTTTTCAATGTCTACCGAGTATATGTGTAATGCTAGGGGGATGTTGTGCTCAAGTAGTGAGCACAGTAGGGCACAGAATGTATGCCCCAGATACAGCATCTACAAAGTTCGTGTTACAAGAGGTTCTGATGAACGACCTAATGGCTATAGACATTACAGACAATGATTCGGGATGTATGGATGACAATGCATGGAGTTATTTGCAAAAGTATTAGAAATGATATTAGCACTTGGCATAGGCCAAAAGGAGGGTCTGTCGGAATCGAAATAATATTATGCCTCCTATCGCAGTAATTGTATGTGTATTGGCCTACGCCAAGTTGTCTAAAATATCATGCGAATAGACTCCGCGGCAAGGTCTTGACCTTAGAGAAAGTAATGTAAGTCGTCATCTTGGATTTAGCTGCCATTTTAGGTTCTCTTGTAATGTGGAAGTCACCCTGAAAATCAAAATGGAGGCTGAATGACATTCTGAGTAAGATACTGGCCGTTGTGACCTCCGCACACACGAATAATTAATATGCCTGCAGGCCACTTGTTGGGGTCGCGAACTGAGACCTTGTCCTATTGCTGACCTATGTGTAAATGTACAACTATATCAGCAAAACTGATCAAAATGCATAAATTATGAGATTACCCTGGCAAGGAACCCTAGGCCTGATCCCATGAATGGATAACCCGCGAGAGGGTTGGCCAAGGGCTGGACAAATCATATAAAAGACCCAAGTATTCCAATGTTCGGTCTCTCTACTAATGCATCGAACCCTCGTTGAAGTTTTTTACGTTACTCTGAGAGCCGAATAGCTATCCGTTTGTCAATTGACTTTGGTAACTGTTGTAGCTTTTAAATAAAGCACTTGTATGTCCTTTGTAACCTGTGTTGGTGTGTTTCCTTTGGGCTTCCCAGCCTCATATTAATTTTTATGTTTTCACACAGTGACTGGAAACAATGGTTGGAGTGACCTAGCCACAGTACTCACCTCATGCCTAGGGAGGATGCTTTGGTGACCATGTCAAATGGTGGCTGTGGAGGCAGGCTTGGGCTGTAGGGCTGCATCATGTCAGACAGCCAGGTGGTTGTGGTTGGCAGGTTTGGGCAAGTTGCTTGTGATGCCACTCGTTTCATATGAACAGAAGGAAGGGACTCAGAGGTGCAGGTTCAGCAGGGTATGTAAAACAGGCCCAGGCAGATGTTTAGGCCTGGTGCATTGGCAGAGACGAGCTCCTGGCTCACCTCATAGTGCATTATTTACAGCGCTCTGGTAGCACTTGTTCATGCTGGCATACAAACATATACCTTGGTCGCTCATGTGAAAGTCTTACATGGCAATGTTAGGTTCAGTGCATAACAAATTAGTGTGCTGCCTGTGACGTCTCCTGTTCAGGCCCATTTTCGGTTGTGCCTGTACATGTATTTAATGGGTTGATTGTTGCTCCACGTTGATGTGCTGTTGTTGTATCTGTTCTGCGCCCATGAGCATCTTTGCTCAACATCCTATACCCATTGAACTTCTATAGAACAACTCTGCACACACCTTTCCTCCTTCTGCCACATGTATTTCCTCACAATTTTCTAGACCTTTAGAGGTGCCCTCTACCTGGAAGCAGAGTCTATGTTGTAGGTCAATTTGAGTTTGTGAGGTGTTCAGACTGTGGTTGCGTTTTGCACCTTTGCCATGCTGGGTTTTGCAGAACTTATCCTGCTCCAAAGCTTCCCTGATTGCTACAATTGGAGTCTGTCTATAGGCAGGTATGAGTCGGCAGGTAGGCATCCGACTGGATTCCCTGCAGGATCCATTCTGTTTCATGCCACATGGTTAGTCTGTTTCACGACTAGAGTCCCTTTAACCCATGCAATGTGCTTTTGGACCTGCTTGTTATTGTGACATTGGTATAATCACAGCTTCTCACCTGACTGACTCTAAGGTCAGCAGTCAGCAATTGGGAACATAATTTTCCTATTCACTCCCTTGCCTCATCCTAGGAAGTTACACATCTCAAGATGTCTTGCAAGAGCCGTTAAAAGTTTTATTCTTGGGAGTATCTTGCTATACATGCATTGCTTTAGGACTTCTCACTGTTGGCATGTTCACCCTTCCTGTCTAATTGTCACCTGTTTGGTCTACTCACCCATATTTCCTCCTCTTCATTTCTCTCACCTGCCTCTTCATTGGAGCTGTCTATCACTGCGCACGTAACGGTTCTTTAGTCATTCCGTTGTCATTCCACATGTCCCCTTACCCTTCACCGCTTCTTACTAGTTGCTCACTTGCTCTCGCCACGTTGCACCACAGCACCCAATATGTGGTTTCTCTTACATTGCCAACTTTCTGCTGACATCCCATTGCCACATGAACCATCCCTCCACCCCTCCATTTTACCAATAATTCAGGGCTGTTAGTAGTAAAATAATGGGTCTCCTGACCTTGTAGAAAGCAACATTAATTACATATGGTGCGGTCCCTGGCTTGAACATCACCCTCCCTCTCTAGGTCATGTTTATCATGCCCCACTCTATCTTCAAACATTCACACTCCATCTAACCTCTGGCTGTGAGACCTCTGTGCCCCTGTCTCGACAGCACACTATAGGATTTATGGTCTTTCACGCTTCACTGTGCCAACAAACATTGCTACCTTTCTAATTCCCTATTATGTCATGGTTCATGCTTTCCTGTCTAACTTACATCATGGCAGATCTGTTCTAGCATTTACTTTACCCACAAGTATCCATCAAAATATATGGCCTCATTATAAGTTTGGCTATGTCGGAAAAGAGTGTCAGTAAATCCGTTACTGCCACTTTTCCCTCAATGCCAAATTATAATTATTGGCGGATGTACCGCTGTCAGAATTACTGCATAGTAAATTTGACGATTTTCTGCTTGTTGCTGGAGATAAATCATCCACTTTACCTCCAAAAATCGGGGGATTTACCTGCAGTATTTCTGCCACTGGTAAAGCTGGCAAAAATCCCCATGAAGTCATATGACTCAAAAAATGGGGAATTACCACCACTTGTAATCCCGTGGTATCTCCATGGGACCACATGACGGTAACGGTATTTGACTCTTGTGGTAATTCGACAGATGTACTGATTGATGAATTACCACCAAACTCATATAATATCCTAAGGTAATTAGCACATACCCTTTTAGTATAAGTCTAATTGGATTTTAAGTGTGGTATCAGAAAACAAAAAGATCCTTCTTCATCAACAGTCTCACAATACCATATCTATACCTTAGAGAGAGGAATAAAAAATAAAAACTTAATCCATTTGTAATGTCATGAACATTTGTTAATACTTTGCCATCTGCAGGTCACTGGATTACACTAAAATATCTTTAACCTCTTTTAGAAAAATATAGAGGAACACTAATATGACATCAGGTCTCTCATGTGGGAAGGCTTGGGTGATTTATATCATCTGTCGACAGCATAGCAGTTCGTAGGCCCAGTACCAATGGAGATTTCTTGTGGGGGTGATTTAGATTATGGGTAGCTGCAGTTAACATATTTCGCTATTCTACCTCAGATAACCTATTAGAATAAGCTTAATATTCTGTGGGAACTTGGCTGATAGTACATTCAGCTGCACCTGGAAGTTTCCCTAAATAATTAACTCCACAAAGCCACGAGGCAATCCCACAGTTCCCGCCTTGCCACAGAATAACCTGCCTTCAGTTATTTAAATGTTATTTTAATGTACTACCCCTCTTGTTGGACAAGTAAAAACAGCATTTCAAAGGATGTGTGATCATTGTTTGTATGCCAAGAAATCACTAATCCAGAGGTTGAGTTTATATGTTTTGTCTTTTCCTCTGAAGTGATGAAAATGAGTCTGGCCAAGATTAGAGCCATTCTAGTTTGGACTGTGCCCAGGATGTTTAAAGAAATGCAATAATTCCTGGGCTTTGGACATTTCTATCAGTGCTTTATCCATGCCACCTTTGACACATTGGCTCTGCTTGTGTGTTTGTCCTAGTCCTCAGTCCCATTTCATTGGATGGGTGTGGCTCAGCAGGTTTTTGACTGCCTAAAACAGGCGTTTACCACTGCTCCTTTTCTACAACAACACAACCCTGAAGAGCTGTTCTGTATGTAAGATGAATCCACTGTCGTGGCTATAGTCACCATTCTATTCCAACGCTGTCCCAAAAACAAACTTTGCACTATGTTTCCTATCATTCTTGCAATTTCACACCAGCTGAGCAGAACTATACAGTCATAAAGTTGGAAATATTGGCAATTAGTACCCGGCGATAGTCAAGCAGAATGCAACACGCATTCTGATTGGCTCTCGCTGGGCCGTTACCCGGCCGAGAATCCCTCGATTCTTGTCCGGGATTCCAGCCGCCTTGTCGACGGCGGGGTTCGCGCCAGCCCCATAGCCAATGAGGATGCTCGAAGTGGGGCCATCCCCACTCATAGCCTCCCCACAGCTGAGAAGCTGCCTTCACCCCCCGCCGGGGGCTCAGGAAAGTTTTTTTTCCCCCTTTCCTCCCACCTCCCTGCCCTCCCCATCCCACTTACCTTCTGCCTCCTTTGTCCACGGCGGGTGGCGTGGCAGCCTCCAGCTGCGTGAAGGCTCGAAGTGGGCTATCCCGCGTTCCGTGCCTCCACACGGCTTGAGGCTACCATCGTCTAGCCCCCCTCTCCTCCTGGGGATTCTGGTGTATCTTTTTCTTTTTTTCTTTTTTTTTCTTTTTTTTCTTTCTCTTTCCCTCCCCCACCTCCCAACCCCACTTACCTTCTTCTCTGTCGTCTTTCCGCTCTGGGAACCTTTCTGTTCCCAGCACGTCCGCTCCCGATGGCCACCATGGAAAGGGAAAACGGACTCTGTTTTACCATTCCCGGATTGCCATTTCCTTGGGCGTTTTAATTTTTTTTTGTTTTTCTGTCCCAAAACACTGCAGTGTTTCGAGACAGAAAAAAGTGATTTTAGTGCCCCAGTCACACAGATCTTGTGGGCCGCGGTACTAATAGCAATATGCCACTCGTGGCGCAGGCATTACCGAGTCAGGTAATGCCCCTGGGCCTTCGTTAACTATAACTATGGGCCACGGGGCATATTGCTTAATTAAAGATACCTTCCGGGCATGGTGCCATCATCTCTTGGAGGGCCAAACACATGTTCACTGTATACTTAGATCAGCAAAACCTAGTGGATTTAGTATCAACTGTCTGTATCAATGCTCACCAATATCCGTGGCAGCAGTTTTTTCCATGTTTGATTTTGTTTTTACCTTTCAACATGAGGCAAAGCTGATTCTCTCTTTCACCAGTTTGGAAATAGGGAGGGAAACATTCCAACACTGCCTCTGAAAAGGTAATCTGCCTTTTTACCCCATCTGGAGATATGCTGAAGGACATAAAAGAATAGACCCAGAGCCATCCTGATGGTCAAGAAACATATCACTATTCAATCATGAAGGATTACCGGGCCAATCAGATCATTATTTTTTGCCTAAACATTTCTTTAAGAACAGCTATCTATCTTTGCCACAGTGCATAAATCGCTGCACATCCCAACAACTGTGCATCCTTTGAAGATGGTGTGGGTTGCCACAAATGGGGAAAGATGTGCAGTAGGGCTTGAGGAATTGTGTCAAATGTGCACAGGAAAAGAGTGCAGATGGAAAACCTGTTGTGTGGTGTTCCATCAGCACCTATTCAGACCAATTTGGTTTTGCCCATGTGTATAGTTCATTTGGTCTACCATCTGTGTCGGGGGTCGCCTCAAAAACTCATCAACAAATTACAAAAGTAGCCAAAAAGAAGTGTATGCTGGTGCAAGAAGTAACACGCTTTTCTTCAGGGCCCAGGTGCAGCTGGGACAGCTATATTCAAACAGATCGCGGAACAGAACTGCATGAAAAGGTGCTGTCAAAGAAACGGCCGTAAATCTAGAACCTTTATGCAATTAGCATTTGTCATCGTGCAACATGAAAACATTTCCCCACACAAAGCTGATTGGTGTTCGTACTTTGAACCCTTAAGCATACATTATTTTCAATAATTGGGCCCATGAACCTCCCACACCGCCCTCAATTACAACATGTGACATCACATTCCACCCCCAACTCCCACAGCACAAAAATATTTGAGACGACCAGCAGAACGTTAATTAACTGCACTGGCTGCATCATCTTGTTTCACATGAGATGCACTTAAAGCCTTGATCCACGGTTTCACTGCTACACAAATGTTGCATATCAGGGGAACTCTAACCATTTTCAAAGAAAACATTTACTACAGGGCAATTTGAAACCGCTGTGGTTCTTTTTGGCTGCATTAGAAAATCGTATTTTACAAGTGATTTTGAATTATAAAATGGTCATGCATTCATTGCTTGTTGCCGGAACCTGCAAGCTCTAATCTATGAACTCGAAAAATAACAGCGATTGTGTATTTCTTTCAGTACTAGCCTTGGATCATAGACTCTGCATTAAGTCATCAGCCACAGTGGATTTTTCCACACACAAAAGACTAACACACTTTTTCTGCAAATGTATGCTTTGAAGGCCTATTTACTGTGTTTCGTCCTAGCACTAAGCTTGATTATACTTACCTGTGCCCCTGTATTTATGGATTCATTGTATTGTGGGTTTTATTCCACAAGTATCAAAATCTTTTACTGTGCTACTCTTACAGCTGATAATTGTGTTCCTTTATACCACGTTGAACTTGCATCTTTATTACATTATTCGCCCCTTTTATTAATGTATTCATAACTAAATCTTTTTGGGCCTCCTGTTCCTTTTTAGCAACGTCATCTTTATGTATTCACATTTTTTTCCATTCATGTCATGTCTCCCCCAAACTCTTCTCAACCATTGAAATCTTCCCCACCTAGTCACACCCTGTCCCATCCTATAGACATGAATCCAGAACTCTTTATAGTTTTCTACATCAGCAGGCTGTGTAAAACCCATCCATCAGGACCCTCCTCTTCATCTTTCACCTTTACTTTGTTCCTACTCTTCATTTCAAAACCTTGTATTGTCAATACTCAGGGGTAACATCAATTGAACATTCCGCTTGTTAAAATATACTTTAAGAATAAGAACGCAGTAGGTGATGAGAATGAGAACCAACATGGACCCCGTCACTCAAAACAATCAGGAAAGCCAGGTGTGTACCCATGTGAACACGCTGTCCAGACAGACATTTGCTTGTACTCCATTAACTTTGCTTGTCAACTTTTCCTGGAGTGTCTGTATTTTGAGTCCCTTTTGAGGCATCATCAGCAGGTATGGCCATACAGCAACTGGTCCCAAGTTTTGCACAAACACCTCCTTCGATGTTGGGAGGTTTAGCACAAAACGATTTTGAAGGACCAGCAAGTGCAAAGCCCTCTGCTCCTCTTTAATTACCTTCAAACATTTTGCTGTTGAATTTTCCAGCTTTAATAACTCATACCAAGTTAGCTGCAGCCATTTTGAATTTGCTGCAGCCTGCACTCCTCTGAAGCAATAATGAAGTAAAGAAGGTAGCAGCCATGGAGAACAAACAAAACTCATCCGAGATAGCAGCCAGGTTCTCTGTGCTCTTTTTTGAGAAGTAATTATTCTCCTGTTTCCTTCTCCTCATTTTTTTTTACAATGTTCCCTGCAGTGCAATCTCCATGGCAGTGCTATTCTGAGGCACCACTAGATCAGGACTGTCTTACGTGACGAGAGCACACACTCCACTCCAGTCAGGCAGAAGCTGGAAATATGCTTTGGCTCTGCAGGCCACCCAGATATTCATCACCACTGCTGTTCCCTGCATCAGTGCTGTATTCTTCACCACCTTGGCGCAGCCCAAATTAGTCCCCAGGACAATTGACCCACTTGACCTGAAACACATATGGAATTGTGTAAAGCTCTTTATGTCAACTGGTTGATGTTTTTCATGTAGCTAGGTTAAGGCATGCACACATTTTCCCAAAGTTGTTCGGCAGCGATCATTCATTTTAGCTGCCCCGTTTAGTTCAAAACCCACCAATCCTTCAGAACGACACTGCATTATCCCCCCTCCCACGTGTCCCCATTCCATACTGCTCCTTCTATTCTCATCAGGTGCCTTGTATGACAGCAGGGGATGCTTTGCCCTTCTTTAGTTGTGCACTGCAATCTTTTATGGTATTTTATTTGCAGTTCCCCCTCTTCATGACCTTTTGTCACATATTCTGTTACCTTGTACCGCCTTTCCTCTTTTTCCATAATTGTTGTCAATTTCACTAAATTATCTTCATATAGCTGCTATCCTTCATCCATCCACTCAACTATTACTTTATTTCCTTGAAATAAACTTCAAGTTTTGCATAGGGACAAGAACATTAGGCATCCTGCTTCCTCAAAAGACAATCCTTGGGGCAAGAGAACCGTGGGTGCTCCTATTACGTGTGGAATTAGAGAGCAGACATAGCATGTGCCATTTACTCTCTCTCTTCCCACATGCATCATTACATCATACCAAACATTTCCAGTTAATTAATTATGTTCCTCTTCAGTGCCATGGTGGAAGCCCTCCCCATTCACCATATTTCTTTATCCCTTCTTTCTTTTTTCATTCATTTGTGTTTCATATTTTTCTTTAAAAACAACCAAAGAAAAATCAGTAATATATGAACATCATCAAGCTCCAACAAACAAAACATTTCATTTTCTTTGCTCACATTTTCCATTAAAAATGTATTCTTGTTGTTTTTTTGTAAATTCTAATGGCTGTAAAAAAAAAAAAAAAGAAAGTTCAGAGATACCCCCCATTGTGTTGTGCTTTGGGAGACGGTGTTCTTGTCTTTGCGAACATCAGTGATTTTAACCCATCTTCGCCGACCGTCAAGCTTGACAGCAGTTGGTGATGGATATATAACGGTATGTGGAACAGTGAGGCACTCCTCTTTCCACTTTCTATCATGATCCCTTATGAGGAACTGGTCACCCGGGTAAAGAAGTGTTGCTTGTGGAAACTGTTTGTTTGGGTCACCTGATTGTACAGATTGGATTTTTGGCCTCCTCTGCAAGAATATATATTCAAGGGAATTGGTAAATTCTTTGAGATACACTTCAAATCCCTTGTCCAGAATAGATAGAAGATGAAGAGTTTGCATCAGAGATTGCACATGACGACTGAATAGGCGTATGCATTCTCCGCCCTGTAACAATCTCATGAGGAGTCAGCTGGTGATCTCCTCCAGGCATATTTCTCAGCACAAACAAAGCAGGAGGCAAGCAGTGCACCCATGATTTTTCAATCATCTGCGTAAGCTTTGCCAATTGTGTCTTGAGGACTCCATTCATATTTTTTCACCAAACAATTGGCTTGAGGATGGTAAACCATGCATAGTTCATGCTTTATCACCAGCAGTATTGTTATGTCCCTTATCAAATCATTAGCAAAGTGCTGCTGCCCATTATAAGAACAAATTTCATCTGGAATCCCCCACCTCAGGAACACCTCCCTCACAAGAAATTGAGCCACAGAGCAGGTATCATTATGGGCACAGGGAACTGCCTCAAGCCAACGTGAGAATGGATACGCAACTAGCAAGTACATCTCTCTTACATACCAACATATCAATATGCAAGTTCTGGAAGGGGCCTTCCAGTCACAGCAATGTTCCATGTATAACTCTCAATGTGTGACCTGACAGAAATTTCTGGCAGGTCATGCAGTTATTTGCAAATTCTGCGACATACTCATACATATTTGTGACAAATCAGTCCTGACTTATCCCTGCAGCCACATGCTCTTCCGATTCGTAGGTAGGGTAGTGAAGCTGTTCCAATGCAAATTGTAACAGTTTTTTTAAACATGACAACCTTTCCTGTGCTATCATGTTGCCATCCTAGTTAGTTTGGGACAAAGAACATCCTCGCCTTTTCCATATTTTTTTTTCAGAATCTGATGCTTCTCCCTGCAACTCAATTATCTGCAATTTTGGAGTTTCATGAAAGTTTTCTGGAAATGCACCTTTTTCTTTGCTCACTTTCAATACTGTTTTTAGAGGTGTATTTCCTTATTCACCAGGGAACACCACGTGTGACCGCTGTGGCAGGTATGCTGCTTCTTTTGCTGCTCTGTCTGCTCTTTTGTTTCCTAGTGAGATAAAGTCTTCCCACCTGTATGGGCATTTCACTTTATTAACACTAACTCTACTGGAGCAATAACATTTTTAGTAGTTTACTCAGTAATTGTGCATGCTGAACGGGAGTGCCATTGCTTCTTTTAAAACCTCTCCTTTACCAACTTGCTAACCCTGAGTGCACTAATGAATTAGCATAGCCCGAATCAAATAAGATGTTCACTGCTTGGCCCTCTGACATGTTTAGTGCTGCAATCAAGGCCACCAGCACTGCTGTTTGTGCAGAGTAATGGTTTGGTAGTCTTGTCTGTGAGTACACTGCCAACTCCTCCCATTTGTGTGCTCATCATCTATGCCCCACCACTGTGGAACCTGAATGTCTTTGCCCAGTAGTTTGGTCGATGCTAGAACTTCTGTCAATGAAAATATTGTCCCCCCTTCCATCACTTTTTCCATAACCAGGCTGTTACCTTCACTCCTGTCTATGCATGAAATATAGTCATGTACATAATCCCCTTCCTCTATTTTCTCTGCAGTGAACTCTGCTGTTTTTATGGTCCTGCATCTCACCGCTGGCTTTGTTAGTATTGCCTCATACCCTGACGATCTCCAAGTTGTCACTGTTTAATGTGTTTTTGCCAGTATTGAAATTATGCATGTTCCATGTACAAAACTACTGGGCACCCCACAGAAGCCTTCTCAATTGCAAATGCAGCAGCAGCAAGTGCCGCCTCACATGGAAATTACCTTGCATCACTGAATCCAGTGGCCCACTATAATATGCACGTGGCTTATGCCCTATCCCTTATTCTGTTTCAGTACTGCTGGCATGGGTGATGCTAACACTGGTGCATGTGCTAATTCATGTTTTAGCTCATCAAAGCTTTCACCCATTTCAGCTGTCCATTTTCTGTGTGTTTTGTTTTTCTGTGCTTCTTTTAATGCTTGCAACAATGGCCTGGTGTATGTGGAATAATCAAAAACCCATGATCTGCAGTAATTGCACAAGCCCAAAAACTGCTGCATTTGTTTTACTGTTTTTGGTTGTGGAGTTTTCTGTGTGGCTTCTACTCTTTCTGGTTTTATTTTTCTCCCACCTGCCAACACGAACTGACCCAAATACACCATCTATATTTGACAGTACTGTAATTTCTCTCTGTCCACTTTGTATCCTTTGTCCACTAGCAAAGTCAGTAGTGTCACTGAGTCCCTTATGCACTCCTCTATTGTTGGGCTGCACACCAATAAGTCATCAACCTACTGTATTACTGTGCTTGCAACCTTCAAATTGCTCAAGTCCATTTATGTTGCTATGTTAAATATGCCATGGCCTTCGCAGTACTCCTGAGGCATTCTAGTGTGTTTGAATCGGGTCCCGCTATACATCAAAGCGGTGAGATACCTGGAGTCTGGATGTAGTGCAATGGAGTGTGCCTCAGTGGGGATGCTTCAAAAAATCGTCACGAATTTGGGGACCAATTAATACTCTGCCTCAATAATATTGTTCAAAGGGCTTAATCCAGTACAAAATGCCAAACCCCTCACTTTGCTTTCTTGATTGGATAAATAGCCATGTTTCAAGGTGATTATCTCACCTGTATTATGCATTGCTGCCTTAGGGTGTGCAGTGTCTTATATATGCCCACATCTGCTAATTGTGAAAGTGGTTGTGCTTTACTAATAGTGCTCCTTATTTTAACTTGATGCGTACTGCCCCAGCCCCTTTGAATATTCCCACATCATGTGTTCTGTTGTCCACAAACCTTTGGGCACCTTTTCCAAATCTTCCTGTAAATATTTTGCTTTCATTTTTGTTATCTGAAATATTTTGGGCACTGCCCTTTCTTTTATGTGTACTGGACAAGGTATTCTCAGCTCATACATTTCCTCTCCTTTTTCATTGTCTTTTGTAGCAAACAACTCTGTTCACATACTCCTGTCAATATCAGTGTGGGATCAACCCATATAAGTACCCGGCAAGAGCTCAATCAGAATGAAACAAGCATTTGGATTAGCCCTCGTCAGGGCACTACCCAGCCGGGAATCCCTCGGCCTGGATTCCACGGCCATTGTTCCTGGCTGGGACGTGGTAGCCCTCAGCCAATGAGAAGGCTCAAAGCAGAGCTATCCCCGCACCGAGCCTCCCCACGACTGAGAAGCTGCCTTCGCCCAATGCCGGGGACTCAGGATTTGATTTTTTCACTTTCCTCCCATCTTCCCGATCTCCCCATCCCACCCATATTCTGCCTCCTTTGTCCACGCGAGCAGCATAGCAGCTTCCAGCTGTGTAGAGGCTCGGAGCGGGGCCAGCCCTGCTCCAAGCCTCCACACGGCTGGGGGCTGCCTTCGTCCCCTGCTGGGGATTAAGGTACGTCTATTTTTTTTCTTTTCCCTCCCCTCCCAACACCACTTAGGTTCTTCCATGTCGCCTTTCAGGAGCGAACATGCTGGGAACACTTCTGTTCTCAGCGCGTCTGCTCCAGTGGCCGCCATGGAAAGGCAAAAGAGACTCCGTTTTCCCTTTCCCGGCTGCCATTTTCTTGGTCATTCTTTTTTTTTCTGTCCCGAAACACTGCAGCATTTTGGGACAAAAAAACAGCTTTTAGTACTCCTGTCACGCATATCTTGCACGCCGGGGTACTAATAGCAATATGCCCCTCGCGGCGGGGGAATTACCAAGTCAGGTAATGTCCCAGGGCCTTCGTTAACTATGGGTCCTGGGGCATTACCTGACTCGGTAATACCCCCACCGCTCGGGGCATATTGCTTAAATAATGAAATCCATTGCATGTTGTTCTCAATAAAGGCAACCAGTATAAGCATGTCTTTCCGTACTACTACTTCCTCCAGCTACAGTAAAGTGTGTATGCCTGAACCGAGGAGGAACAATGGGGCCTGAACAACATTTTTTGGGACAGCTGAACTGCTTTCAATTAAATCCCTGGCAACCATCCTAACAACACGTGTACCCCGTGCAGAAACACCTGCATGTGTGTGGGTAACTATGTCATTGTGGTGTGTCCATAGTATGCTGGGAATCGGTACTACCACCGTAGGTGGATACATTCCAGTTGTGGTGCACACCATCCCCTTCTCTGAAAATTAAATTGTGGCATTTTATTTGCTGAGTTGGTCCCTCCCCAGAATATTGATGGGGCTGTCTTTTGAAAACAGTAATGGTGCTACAATATGCTCTGTCCCTATTGTCGGGGTAAATCTTTTGTCAGAGGAACTTTCAAAATGTTCTCTGAAAAGCCTTGTGTATTCAAACATTTGTCAGATAATGGAAATCTTTCTTTCTTAATGCATGATCTGGTTGCTCCAGTATCTATAAGAAAGGAAAATCCCCTCTGTCCTCTCTGGACTGCTACCTCCAGTTCTTCCTGTGGGTCTTCAGTTACTGCTAGAACAGTACACACTAGCACTCTGCGTGGGCACCCCTATTATGAAAATGTGTTTGTGGATGAAGTAAATGGGTTACCGCCCACCACTGTCACTCCTGTGTAGTGGGGAACAATATTCTATCCCGGTATTGTTACCCCTTCTGTTATTTGCATCTTCACTGGCACCTTCAGTATGCCCACTGTACCTTGAGTTCCTGCCATTCCCAACCTTGTACCTGTACTTGTCCCTGGGTAGAAATACCTTGTGTTTGTTGCCCTGCCTGTGCAATAAGTGGGTGTTCATGCAAAATGTCCAAAATTCCCACATGCGAAACACTGTATTCCGAAAGGTGGTGTAATTCCCCTATATTCCATTCCCCTTCCATGTGCATAACATTCTTTCCCAGCCTAATATGGTCCCATGTATCCATTTTACCCACCAGCCTGCATCACCCTGGCTGCTGCACGTTCATGAATGTGGGTTGCTGCTGCACTTGTACCATTCCCCACTGCTGATTGGGTGACACCTGAATGTAACCTCCTGGCTGCATTATTGTGGCCACTGGAAGCCCTCCTTGCTGAGTGTGTGGAACGACAACTGGCCCTGCGAGTACTAATCCCTCCATATGTATTTTCATCAGTTTTTTTCTGAACTCATTTGTTTTCTGCTTTTTTACATTATCAACTGCCTCCTTATACTTCTCCAGATTCCTTTTGAATAAGTGTACAATTGTTGCCTGTATTTCAGGCCACCCTTTTGCCTCAACTCCCAATATCTTTTCTAAAGACGTCTGCACATCTGCGGGGAGCCCCCTCACTAAGATGTGGTAAAACAAGGGTATTTTTTCGTCCCATGACTGTGTCCACATTTCTTGTATAGATTGTATGTATTCCGCGGTATCCTCATTATGCTTAATTTTGCGAGCTAATATTAAGCCCATATCTGATATATCTGGATACAGATCCCTAAGAGCCTTCCATACATGTGCTCGATAGTTGTGAAAAGGTGCTCCATCATGTATGTTAGAGCTTCATTTTACCCCAGTGTATCCAGCCTGTTGTCATATTTTGTCCCTTCTCTCCCAAACCAATACTGACAATAACATTTTTATATCTTCTATGATCAATGGGATTCCCGCTGTCTCCTTTTCAAAAACATAAAGGGGTAATTCATAGAATTCAGCGCACAAGTGGCGCACGTGGCTGGCGCACAGTGTGCGCGTGCGGAAGTCTGCGCCAGCCGCGTGCGCCAAAATCATTTTCCGCGCATATCGTATTCATGGATTTCAACATCCATAACCAGACGTGGTGCAGAGTAGCGCAGCAACCCTTCAGCAGCGCCAGTTACGCCCCCAACCCCTTCCCGTGCGCCATGAACAGCGCACAAATCCTGTACACGGTGCTCAGGACAGTGGACCAGCATACAGCCCCCCAACTACAAAAACATCTGTAAAACTCCCCGCTCACCCCTTCGAATACACGTACCCCGCTGTGTAAAGCAATCGGCCCTGTGCAGGCAGGGTACATGTATTTCTGGGGTGCGCGGGAAGTTTCACAACCGATTGGCCCTGTGCAAGTGGGGTACATGTATTTCGGGGGTGCGTGGGAACTTTCACATGCGATCGGCCCTGTGTGAGCGGGGTATGTGTATTTCGAGGGTGCGCGTGAAGTTTCACACATGATTGGCCCTGTGCGAGCGGGGTTCGTGTATTTCGGGGTTTCGCAGGAACTTTCACACGCGATCGGCCCTGTGAGAGAGGGGTACGTGTATTTCGGGGGTGCGCGGGAAGTTTCACACGCGATTGGCCCTGTGCGAGCAGGGTACATGTATTTCGGGGGTGCACGGGTACTTTCACATGTGAATGGCCCTGTGCAAGCGGGGTACGTGTATTTCGGGGGTGCGCTGGAACATTCACACGCGATTGACCCTGTGCGAGCAGGGTACGTGTATTTCGGGCATACGCGGGAACTTTCACACGCGATCGGCCCTGCGAGAGCGGGGTACGTGTATTTTGGGGGTGCGTGGGCAGTTTCACACGCGATTGGCCCTGTGCGAGCAGGGTACATGTATTTCGGTGGTGCACGGGTACTTTCACATGTGAATGGCCCTGTGCAAGCGGGGTACGTGTATTTCGGGGGTGCGCTGGAACATTCACACGCGATTGACCCTGTGCGAGCAGGGTACGTGTATTTTGGGGGTGCACGGGAACTTTCACATGCGATTGGCCCTGTGCGAGCGGGGTACGTGTGTTTCTGGGGTGCGCGGAAACTTTCACAAGCGAGTGGCCCTGTGCAAGAGCATGGTATGTGTATTTCGGGGGTGCGCAGGAAGTTTCACACGCGATTTCGCTGTCTGAGCGGGGTACGTGTATCCAGTGTATCCCCTCGACCCCCTCCCAAGCCCGTGCAGGCAGCCCACACCACAGGGGACTACCCTGCACCCTTGGTCATGTCCCACAGGCAGCCCATCCACCATGGGCATGCCCCCCAGCCAGCCCACATGTCACCTTGCACTAGTGATCACCGACTCATATCCTTCAGCACCCCCACCCACCCAGCATTGAGGGACACCTGCCAGCAGGCCCCGACTCATGTCCCTCAGCACCCCCACCCACCCAGCATTGACGGGCAGCTGCCAGCAGGCCCTGACTCATTTCCCTCAGCACCCCCACCCACCCAGCATTGACGGGCACTTGCCAGCAGGCCTCGACTCATGTTCCTCATCACCCCCACCCACCCAGCATTGAGGGGCACCTGCCAGCAGGCCCCGGCTCATGTCCCTCAGCACCCCCACCCACCCAGAATTGAGGGGCACCTGCCAGCAGGCCCCGACTCATGTCGCTCAGCACCCCCACCCACCCAACATTGACGGGCAAATACCAGCAGGCCCTGAATCATGTCCCCCTGCAGCCCCACCCACCCAGCAGTGACAGTCACCTGCCAGCAGGCCCCGACTCATGTCCCCCTGAACCCCCACCCACCCAGCTTCGACGGGCACCTGTCAGCAGGCCCCGACTCATGTCCCCATGCACCCCCATCCACCCAAAAGTGACAGTCACCTGCCGGCAGGCCCCGACTCATGTTCCTCATCACCCCCACCCACCCAGCATTGAGGGGCACCTGCCACCAGGCCCCGACTCATGTCCCTCAGCACCCCCACCCACCCAGCATTGAGGGGCACCTGCCAGCAGGCCCTGACTCATGTCGCTCAGCACCCCCACCCACCCAGCATTGACGGGCACCTACCAGCAGGCCCTGACTCATGTCCCCCTGCACCCCCACCCACCCAGCATTGACGGGCACCTGCCAGCAGGCACCGACTCATGTCCCTCAGCACCCCCACCCACCCAGCATTGACGGGCACCTGCCAGCAGACCCCGACTCATGTCCCCCCAACACGTCATAAAGATGCACAATCATAGGACTCATGTGCACAAAAACCCACAGCACGCCACCCCAGTCTTGAGAGGCAATGAAGTCCCCAATCCACCCCACACTGAAATGGCTATTCCATGACACAAAACGAAAGTGAACTATGTACATCAAAACATGTCCCTCACACACACACTGGGTGCAAGTGATTGTCTAAATCCACTTTTTCACATGCAGTAACCCAATGAGCGAATACCACACATGGAAGTAAGAAACAAAAATGTATTATTAACAAAATGAATGAAATTAAATGAAAGCATAAAACATATTTCAAACGATGAAATGAAATGTATCTCCGAAACAGAATAAAAAAGACATATGAAGAACCAATCCAAAGTGATGAAAAAAAAACATGTGTCCAATCTCACGGTCCAACAAATGAAATCCAAAGGAAACGTAAATTGAAAAAGTCATTGATCCATGGTGATTAATAAAATAAAATCCTCACATGATCCACTGTTCAACTATGTACACCGAGTTCATCCAGGGTCCATGAGCCCAACGAAAGAAATGAAACCTACCTAAAAAACTACCTAAGAAAAGAACTATATACAAAAGTGTGGGGTATAGTCCAATCACCCCAAAATAAAGCAAAACGAAAATGAAGCCTAACACTAAAAACTATTTACAATGGCGGCGGGCTAGTCCGTCGGCTCACTTTCCGATGTCCCGGGCCAGGGCATCATCGAACTCCTGCTCAATGTCCTGGAGACAGTCCTCTTCCATGGCCCCGAGGGTTCGCAGGGACGATGCCATGTTGGACTCCAACTCCCTGGGAATAGCCTCGAGGCACTTGGCCCGCCTCAGTGCCTTCCGCATGGAGTTCTCCGCCCTGACCACTGTGAGCCGTGCCTCTTCTGCCCGCTGCCGCTCCGCACCTATGGCCTGGCCCAACCGCTGCCACACAGAAGACACTCCCAATCTTGGGTCCTCCTGCCCTGTGGCCGATGCCTGCCCCTCCGATGTTGATGGCCCCCCCGAGCCATCATCGCTCCCACCTTGTTGCTGCTGCTGTGCCTGTGCCCAGGCTCTTGCTGCCTACACGTCCTCCTCCGGCTGGGGTGCAGTTGTTGTGGTGGCCACCCCAGCTGGTCGTCCGACTCCCGACTGTGGCAGGGATATGTCCTCCACCAGCCTGGCCGCTGGGTCAGAGGCAGCTCCACAGGGTACCCAAGTGATACATGGGTGGGAAGATGGCATGGAGGACGACTGGCACATAGTGGGTTAAGGTGAGGAGGGGGTCGGAATGAGGTCCAGCATATGGAGGAATCCAGCCCTGGTGACCCGCACCAGTAGGTTAATGCGGTCAACGAGGCATCCGAGATGACGTGCAGTGTCTTCACAAAAACACTGCAGGTCACCTTGCATGCCCCGTTGACGCAACGCCATCCCAGCCAGGACAGGCTCAACCCGGTCCCGGATTTCCACGTCCGCAGGGAGAGGAAGGCCAGTTGTTGTGCGCTCATCCCATCCCTGAAAACGGGTCTGGACGTAGGAATCCCTGCTGGTGCAGGATGATGCAGTCACAGAATCGGCGACAGGATTACACACAGGCACCTCCACGGCGGCCTGTGCTGCCTCCTGTCTCTGCCCCTGCACTGCACCACTAGCACCAGTGGAATCCCCACCTCCAGACCACGTGTGTGTCCCTTCCACGGCCTCCTTCTCCACCAAACCCCCACCAACCTGGATGACTCCATGCCATCTTCCTCCGACGGACCCTGTGGGGTCTCAGCTGCCCCTTCTGCTGCTGAGGAGTCTACCTCTGACCACCGCCTCTTGGACATACCCTTGGCAGCTGCGGCCATGGGACGCGGCACCAGACTCCTCACTCCCCAACGAGATTACAACGTGGGAGGGGAGACGGGCCTTGCGTCTTCGGCTGGTGGTGCGATCCCCGCCGCTTTGCTCCACAGCACCCTCTCTGCCCTCTTCATCAGTTGACGCTACAGACAGGGAGAGATAAAACACAGGCATCAGGGCACTGCACAATGGACTGATACACACGTGACAGTTGCACATGAGTGGCAGTGTAAAACTACAGACATGGCATCACACTCCCCAACACACATGTCATGTCAACTCACACACATGAGCAAATCAACAGGAATCTTGCACCAGGCAGCACCGTCCTTACACAAACAACAGCACGAGCAGTCGAAGGTGAGCCTGACGTCACATGAAACATGGGGAGTGCACAACACATGCACACACGCCACCAGACTTACATGCATGTGTACATCATCACCAACTGTCGCAGTGATGAGATCGCCATCCATGTCACATCTCACATTCAGCCTTCTACATGTCAGTGTCACATGCATCCATGTTGCACACTTGTCAAATACACCCACATGCACATGTGCATAGTGCAGATACATGCAGCATGAACCAGCATCCATGTGTGACATCACAACCATGCCACAGTACATACTCATAAGTCATTACATGTGTGCACCCACAAATACATTTGCACAGCATGCTTACCAACACATACACCATCAATGTGTCTCACACTTGATAGGAATCACATGTGGCAGGTTCACGTCCCTGTACATGCACAGCCATACATGTCCCTACAAAGACATATGTGCAACCTGCACACTCCTGGCACACCACAACACGCACAGCGCCCGATCAGTATGCATGTACACTTACCGCTCGACTCCAGACGGGTCTGCCCCTCAAGGACCTGGACGTGGAGCGTCCATCTTGCTGTTAACATCTTGCATCCCACCCCCTTCACCGCAATTGCCCAGGACAAATGTGATGTACACCTCCCATTGGCACTCCTCCATCTGTGCCGGCACTACTCCATCTATGCCATGGTTGGGAGGCCACCAAAGGTGAGGGGTGCCTCAGCTGGGCGTCCTCCTTGTGGCGGGCGTGGTCAGGGACGTGGCCGTGGTGACTAGGGAGTAGGGGGACTCCAGGGTGTCCAGGGTGGCCGCAGAGGGGGACGAGGCAGGGGTGCGCCACTTGTGCACAATGTTGTGTCATGTGTCGGTGCAGTCATGCCACCACCCCCTGTGGTTCCGGGAGATGCAGCTTCTTCATCTGGCACTGGCGCCCGTGTGACCCGTCAGTCCGTTTCATCGACTGTAACGGCCCAAGGGTAGTGGTAGCTGCAGGTGCAGCTCTGGACACCATCACCCAGGCTCAGGGTCTGCCAGCACAGGCTGCGTTGGCACTTGAGGAGTCCTTGGAAGATTTCCAACAGGGCAGGAGGCAAACCGTAGGTGCACGCAGGGCTGCCTTGACCGAGACACGTGTCCCTGGGGCAGTAATGTAAACTGCTGCCCCGACCAGCCGGGTGTTGGCAAGTGCAGGGTCAGATGCAGCCACAACACCCCGGTTGTGAGTCTGTCAACAGGACAGTCGCGGTCAATGACCCTGCCACAGCGGATGTTGCTGCGCAGGTTCCATTAGAGGGCACCCAGCTGCCACATACGCAAGTCAGGCCTTTGGTCGTCCCTCCACATGCCACTCCCTTGGCCCAATCCACCGGTGCCACTGGCCATACTGATCAGGGCGGCATTTGCCAGCCAGGGTCTGCGCCACAATCCAAGAGGAGGAAGGTTGCACCTGCAGCAGAGGCTGGGATCCCACACACAGCCATAACCTCCTGCATGTCGAGGAAGAAGCCTTTCTGCAACCAGGAACTGGACTTCCTCGCGGACTACATGCGGGACCACAGCCGTGACATGCTAGTGGGGCCTAATTGTCAGACTACGGCTGCCCACCGTGATACCCACGGGAAGCAAGTTGCGGAACATGTGAGTGCATCCGGCCATGAGGTGCGCACGGCGCAAGAGTGCAAAAAGCGTTGGAATGACCGCAAACGCAGTGCTAAGGCTAAGCGTGCCTCAAATTACAACTTGACTGGTGACTGGCAGTGGGCCTGCACCTGAGGTGGAAGACCTCACTCCGCACGAGTCACTCGTTGCGGAGTTCATACCACCTGAATCGGTCGAAGGAGTGGGAGAGATGCTGCACTTTGATGCCCAGTCCAGTGAGTGTCGCTGCGTGTTTGTTGAGAACATGTGTGTTTTACTTGTGTGATGTGTTGTGCGTGACTGCCACTACATGTCATGTGTACATGGTTCTGATGTGCAAGTAATGCAATGCTTCACTGATGCATGGCTGCTCTACAGGATGGTGGACATGTGGAGCGGACGGGACTGTCCGCATCACCACTACTGCACCCTACTCACATGCTGGTCACCAGGATGCCCCTCCGGTCCATGTTCCAGCTCACTGGCCCTTCTGCATGTAGCCTGGGGTGACCTTCCTCTCAGCCCTGGGACTATGTCATAGCATGACTGACGTGCATGTGTCCTCTGCCTGCATGCGGGTACTCCAGGTAGGCATGCTCCCTTGCCCCTCCACCTCCCCTCTGCACCCCAATTTCACCTTTGCACTGGTCTGCTTCAATTTTGCCATTGAGTACTTGCCTGTTCATGCGTCCTGTGTACATGCCAACTTCCACCAGCCAATGTGCCAGACATATGCTGTGGGGTACATCCTTTGTACTTGATGCAGGGGTCCCATTTGGACTGTACAGAGGTCATATGCCCCGCAGGGACATGAGTGCCCATTCATGCTCCATGTGGCTTCCATACATGTCCCTATTTGTCCTTGACTGGATGATCATTGTAGTACGTGTACAGGGTGACGTACATTGCATGGCATTTCATCAACCTTCCCACGGCCACTGTGGCTCAGTCCTGCGTCGCACACATGTTTAGGGTGTGACAGTCTGTGTGGGTCACAGGCCTCAGCCTGTTTCATGGCCAATGACTCTGTCCAACTGGTATAGTGTCTTCTTCACACGTGGGTGTAATCCTGAGGTTTCATCATGTGTCCTGATTACTGTCCCATCATCATCTGCTGTGTTGTCACTTGACTCACATGATGCAATTGATGCTAGTCAAATTGTCTGTCAATACACAGGTCTATGGTCATCCTTTTGATGCCATGCAAGGCATCCCTGCATTTGCACTTGGGGGTAGGGGTGGTTTGCATGCAGCTAGGCTACCCATTGCATGCACATGCACGTGATGGCTGAAGTTGACCTTGCACTGCCTTCACATTTTCTGATACACATCATGAAGTACTTGTACATGTGGATAGTGAGTAACGTACAAATGTGCTGCACTGCATCGACCCACTTCAGAGTGATATATATTTTTATTTTTTTTTATTTGTTATTGTAACACTAGTTTGATTCAAAAGAAAGAAAAACTTTTTGTTACATTTACAGATCCAATTCCTTCACTAGATGAGTTCAAAAAATGTAACTCCATGTTGTTCATCTTCAGGGCATCCATAAAGTGTATTATTGCACAAGTTAGCTGAGTGTTGAATCCTGCAATCAAGTAACACAACCAAGCGTCCTTGTTTCCCGACAAGGGTGCAAAGCGTGCTAAGTGTAAATTACGCTGTGCTGTGATTGCTTCACAATCCAGGATTAGGTGCTTCACAGATTCTGACCCATGCTTACAGAACCGACACCGTGCCATCTGTACAAGCGGATCACGCCTCAACAGCTGTATCTCCCTTGTTTTATAAAGGTTGAGTCGTAGTCGTAGGAACATGTTCCGATGATAGCATGATGGAAATTTCTCCAAGTATTTAGGGATTGCGTCAAGTTTGTTTAAAGCGCTTCCAAGGTGCAAAGAGGATGCCAGTTTGTTTCGGCATTCTTCATTTCTTATGCAATTTTGTTGTCGGATTTTCTTTTTTGCAACTTGAGGACGTAATAGTACTGTCTCAAAAGAAACGCCAGCATTGTCTAGTAAGAGAAGTCGTTTTTTCTCCCACTCCTTCAGTAGAAAGGCAGATGGATTCTCTGGTGCCGAGTGTAAAATTTCATATGGGTTTACTACTGTCTCCAGCCGCATTTTCCTTAAAATGGAGATTGATTTCCACAAAACGGATCCGTAAAGGGACTTGATACATAACTCGTATTGTATTGTTACAATTGAAGAGCTGTTGGTAATCTCAAAACTTTACACCACAATTTCCCTTCGAGCTTGTCCCAAAGATCTTGTGGCATGTTCCAGCTTGTTTCACTCTCAAAAGTTATCGCAGGAACTACTTTTTGGAGATAGAATGTTAGGACTGGCTTCAAGGTGAATTTACCATATGCTGCATGCAGTTTCGCCCCTTGCAATGCAAACATTTTCATGCGGGCCACCAGGTCCTGTGTACAATCCCACTCTCGTATTGAGGTGTTGAACAAAACACCTAAGTATCGGATACTCTCTGTTGTCTCCAGAAGTTCGTCGTTTATCTTCCAGGCAAATTTGCTTGATCTCTTTAGTTTACTTTGACCAACCACAACGATTTTTGACTTTTTTATGTTAATTCGTAGGTCGTTTTGCATGCAGTAGTATTGTAGCCCATTCAGCAATGGCTGCAATCCAATCGGAGTGGAATCCATAAGCACAATGTCATCGGCGTAGATAGCCCAACTTATCTTGTGCCCATTTACTAACGGGGGGAAGACCTTTAGATCGTTTAATGTTAGTGGCAGGTCAGAGATGAAGAGCTTAAATAGTTGGGCTGCTAAAGGGCAACCCTGCTTCACTCCTCGTTTTGTGAGAATCTCGTCAGATAAATTGCCTTGCTCATTTAGCCGAACTCTGATGGATGTTTTAGAGTGTAGCGCTATCAGTGGTGACCGCAACTCGCTTGGGCAATTCCAAGCGTGCAGTTTCTTCCACAAAAGGTTACGGTTGAGACTGTCGAATGCCTGACTCAGATCTATGAAGGCAATGTACAGTTTTCTCTTCTGCCTCAGCGTGTCTAGTTTTAGGCAATTCAGAAGGACCAGATTAAGCTCAACCCCCACTCTTTTTGTAAAACCGGTTTGTCGTTGGTCAACCGCTGCAACCTCTTCAGCCCAGCGTGTAAGTCGTTTCTGGAGAAAGGAACCGAATACCTTTCCGTTTGTATCCAAAAGGGCAATCGGGCGATAGTTGTTGTGATCGTCCCGATTACCCTTTTTAAATATCGTAACGACTACCGCCTTAGACCAGGATTCAGGCAGTACTCTTTCCAGTGCAATTCTTTCGAAAAGGATGCTCATCAGGTTGGCCCATTCGGAGCTGTGAGTTTTCAACATCACGTTTGATATACCATCAGGGCCAACTGCCCTGGAGGACTTTAGCTTCTGAATTGCCCATTCAATATCTTCCTCTGAGTCTGCCACATTCCATCTTCCATCAGTTACAGATAATGGGGAAACCTCAATACAGTTGTGATCGTCAAATATATTCGTAAAATGTGCCACCCAGCTTGCCCCGTTTACTCTGTTTGACATTGAGTAAGTATGTTTAACGCTACCAGTATTGATGATCTCCCAGATATGTCTGCTATCTTTTTGCATGATTAGTTTTAGCATCTGTTCGGCTTGGTCCTGTACCCGACTCAAATTAAAGGATTTCATCCAATTTCGGTAACACTGTCTTCTTTTTTGAATTTGCTTGCTGTCACTAGAGGAGATATCTTTTTTTAGCAGCCTTATGTCGTCCCGAAGTTTTTGCTTTTCTCGTCTTATTATCGGATTAAAAGTATGTTTTACTTCGACATCATTCCCCATTCGGGTGTTGCTCCTCACTTTAAATTGATGTAGTAACAATGTATAGTTTATCCTCGAAGTAGTTAAGTTTGCATTGGCAAAGCTAATTTTCATCTGTGCCAACTGAGGTGCATTCAGGTGTAATCTGATTGCTCCATTGTTTATGGTGATCCTCTCCGAGTATTTTATCGAGGCTATTTTTGGAGTTTTCAGCCAGTACAGCATCAAGGCGTTGTGGTCGCTCTTTTCTGTCTTTATGACTTTGAAGGATGTTACTTGGGCTAAAAAGTTCCTAGACACCCAGATATAATCGAGTGTCTTCATGGATTCGCCTCGCTTCCAGGTAAAACCTGGGGGGATGTCTCCACGTGTACAACCATTCAGCATAGAGCAGTCTCTAAGGGCAATCTCCTTGGACCATCGTACACCACTGTCCTGTATTTGATCATTGCTCCTTGATCCAGATGTTATACTTTTTAGGATTCAATCGTTGAGATCTTTGCGTTTCCAGAAGCCAAAAGAGATCACACACGGCATCATGGTGAGATTCATACAGTTTCATAAATGGCAGTAAGGCAATCGATGTTGCGGCCAATACATTATTATGGATTTGAATTCCTGCCGCCGTGGTTAGGGAACTTTTAGAAGGATGTTCAAGTCTTTCTTCTTCAGCAGCCACCTGTTTCGCTCTGGCGGTGGCACTCTTTTCCTTTGGCAGACCAGCCAACTTTGAGTTACTCATTACAGCCCTCGTCTCTACGTCCTTTGTGCCTAAAGGCTCTAAATTTCCATAAGATCTTTGATGTAGAGAGTTGTTCAAAGCTGACATCGATCCCTCAGAACTATTTTATATATTACAAGGTAAGTTCCCTAATGAATTGTATTCGACGGCTTCCTTTCTGTTTGTGTGTGCCGTTTGATTTTGCCGAAAACTGTCATTTAGGCGCTCATAGGTTGCCAAAAAGTCAGCCTTTAACCTTGCAGCCAACCTCGCTTCACGACCTGACAGTTCAGTAGAAGCAGCTTCAATGGGTGTCTTACTTTTGGGAGTGTCCTGCAACTTTTGCAGCGGCAGGGTATGTAAGGCATTTGTTGCGACTGCTTCAAGTAGAGGCATTTGGCTAAAGTCTTTTACCTCAACTGAAGCATTTTCAAATGGAATTGGAGTCGGCAAGGAATCGGTACTCTTCCCCCCCCCCCAGTTTTTTTTTCATAAAACGATTTAAGACTGCCAGCCTTCTTTGTGCCATGCGCTGTTAGAGGCACCAACGTGTTTTTTTTTTTTACGTCAGAGGGCATTGGAGATGAGAATGCACACTGCGCTCCGAGGTTTCTATTTTCAACCGGGGGGGGGAGCAACAGCGCTTTTGTCTGAGATAAGACGTTTGGAATGTTGATTGCCAAAAGATCGGAGTCGGTTAATTCAAAAGGGGAAATTTGGGCGACATCACTGCCATCAATATACACCGAAGGCGAAAATACAGTATCCAGTTCAACTGAGTGGCTTTCAGAGCTTTCAGAGCACAAAAGTTGAGGAATTAGACTGCCTTCCTTTCCAGTGCATACATTCCCCATGGAAGGGGGACCCATTGCTGTCTGGGACAAGGAGGCTAACGAAGGCACTATGCCTCTCAACAAACGACTGACAGCCTCCAAGTCATCTATGTTGTCTATGTTGTCTATATTGTCAATAGAAACAATTGAGTCGTTTGGAACAAACAGGTAGACCAGGCTTACCTCCTTAGATAATCTCTGTGGCAGCTTCCTTTGGGATAGCAATGATTTATGCCGAGTCTGCGGGCCTTCCTTCACAGTCACCATATTGCACTGATTGGTTTCAATGGCTCTGACTGTTCACGGAGGCACACTGGCGTGCAGGCGGCTCGGGCGGACACTCGGGCGGACGTGCGGCAGACTGCAGGAGACTGAACTCGTCTCCGAACTCCGCGCCACGTTCCGCGCATGCACCTAGTTTTTGTAGGCTGGTCCAAAAAATTAAAGAAACAGTTTATGTTTATATTGTGGAACTGCTGGTCATTTTCTTCAGAACTGCCCTGTAAAACCACCCAAGAAAGTTATAGGAGCAGCAGACGAAAACCATGTGAAATCTGACTCGGGAAACGACCACGCCCGACAAGCGTAGAGGTCTGCTTGCCGAGCTTAAAGAAGGACACTCTGACCTTGCATTTCACCATACCCATGGTCCTTGTAGATCCAGAGCAGCCATCACGCATGCACGCGGTAAAGGTGTACGTAGACAGTGGAGCCATAGGAAATTACTTGGACTGGGAATTGGCTACCAGGATGAATCTATCTCTCACCCGCAAGACCACGGCCGACGTTGTCACCACTGTAGATGGAACGGAAATTGCCTCTGGACCTGTAACTCATTCCTCTGCAGAGATGACATTGCTGAGTCAAGATGGGCATCGAGAGGCTATGATGTTTGACTTAATCAAGGCCCCACAGTTTCAGCTGATACTGGGGATACCTTGGTTGGAAAAACATAATCCCTGTATTGATTGGCGAGAGAAGAGACTAACCTTTCCAGAATGTGCTCACACCTGCTACCCAAGGAAAACTCAAAACTCAGTCCTGGCCCCAGTAATTCCAGTAGCCATGCAATTACCCGCTGAATACCAAGACTTTCAGGATGTCTTCCAAAAGGAACAGGCAAACACCTTACCACCTCACAGATCGTATGATTGTCAAATAGATCTTGTACCTGGAGCACAACCACCTTGCAGCAGAATCTATGCCCTTACGGAACCCGAAAATCTTCATTTGCGCCAGTACCTAGACCAGTACCTTGCTAATGGCTTCAGTCGCCCGTCCAAATCCCCTGCATCTTCAGCTTTGTTCTTCGTACCAAAAAAGGAAGGCGATCTTAGAACATGTATAGACTACTGCGCACTGAATCAGATAACCATCAAGAATCGATACCCACTGCCTTTGATCCCAGAACTACTAGACCAGGTGAAGGACGCTTGTATATACATGAAACTAGACCTTCGGGGGGCATATCATCTGGTACGTGTCAAAGAGGGTGACGAATGGAAGACTGTTTTTCGCACCAAGTACGGACTATTTGAGGACCAGGTGATGCCCTTCGGACTATGCAATGCACCAGCAGCCTTCCAGTTCTTCATGAACGATGTCCTCCGAGAGCTTATCGACCTTTGTGTGGTCGTTTATATCGACGACATCTTAGTATACTCTTTATCAGAATCTGAGCATGTAAAACACGTCCGAGCAGTCCTAGAGAAGTTACGCTAGCATAAACTATATGCTAAACTGGAAAAATGCATCTTCCACACTATGGAAGTGGAATTCCTTGGATTTATTCTGACCCCGAGAGGAATCCGGATGGATACACGAAAAGTGGATGCCATTCTTAATTGGCCTTCGCCAAGTTCAATCAAAGGAGTTCAAAGCATGCTTGGCTTTGCCAATTTCTACCGCAGGTTTATCCTGGACTTCTCGCACATTGTACATCCCATCAAAACACTATTGCGAAAAAACAAACGCTTTGTGTGGACAGAGGAAGCTGAGAACGCCTTCCAAGAGTTAAAAGCTGAATTCACATCTGCTTCCATGTTAAGACACCCGCGCCCCGAGCTTCCCTACATAGTGGAAACAGATGCATCCAGTTCAGCCATGGGAGCAGTCCTTTCCCAAAAGGATCCCGAAACTAGCCAACTTCACCCAGTGGCGTTTTGGTCAAGAAAATTTTCAGCCCCCGAATTAAACTATGCCATAACCGACAAGGAGCTGCTGGCCATCAAGTCCGCCTTCAAGGCTTGGCGGCACTATCTACTGGGTGCCAGACATACCATCATGGTCATCACCGATCACCGCAACTTACAATACCTAAAGACAGCCAAAGCCCAATCTTCGCGCCAACTCCGTTGGGCATTGTTCTGCGCCGAGTTTCATTTTGTAATAACCTATCGACCAGGTTGTAAGAATGGTAAAGCAGACGCCTTGTCCTGGATTGGAATGGGAGAAGCAGAAATAACTTTAGAACCCGTACCCATAATTCCGGAACAGAGAATCCTTGGCCTGACTTCCATACAGACACTGGAGAACATTCAAAACAAGATCCACCAACTCTTTGATTCCGTTGCCCTACAGGACTGGGCAAAGAAAGGTCCAGAGTACTCTGTCATCGATGATTTACCGTATTACCAAGGCAGGCTATTTTTACCGCAAAAGGAACTACAGGAACTTGTCATTTCCCATTACCATGACACCTTAATAGAAGGGCATCCGGGTATTGCAAAAACCGAAGCTAAAATTAGGAAGCAATTTTGGTGGCCTACCTGGCGAAAGGATGTCAAGTCATTTGTCTTGTGGCATTTGCGCACAAAATAAAGGGCAAAAGAAAAAACCTGCTGGATTATTGCAACCATTAGACATACCACCTACCCCTTGGCATACGTTGTCATTAGACTTCATCACAGATTTACCCCCGTACCAAGGTTACAATACCATTCTAGTTATTGTAGATCTTTTTTCTAAAATGGCCCACTTCATTCCTTTAAAAGGGATACCTTCAGCTTCAATCCTGGCCAAGGAATTCCTTGAAAATGTTGTCCGCCTGCATGGCTTTCCTTCAGTGCTAATTTCAGATCGGGGCAGTCAATTCATTTCACATTTTTGGAGGAAATGCTGCCAACTGGCACAAATTGATGTTAGGCTTTCGACCAGTCACCACCCTCAGACCGACGGTCAAACGGAGAGGACCAACCAGACTCTTGAACAGTACCTCCGTTGTATGCTACATCAGTCTGAGGGGAATTGGAAAGACATTCTGTGGATCGCAGAGTATGCATACAATAATTCCCTACACTCAGGAACTGGACAAAGTCCTTTTTTTACCAATTATGGGCACCATCCTCGAACCTCGGATTTGGACTCACCCCAGCATTTAGAGCTGCCCGCAGTGGACCATCTCCACGCTGTTATTACACAAGCCTTTACAAAATACAAAAAGGATGCGGATCAGCACAGAAGTGAAGCTCCTCAATACCAAATAGGGGACCAAGTATGGTTAGCCACTAAGCACTTACCACTCAAGGGGACTCTGACCTTTAACCCCAGGTATTTGAGACCTTTTTCTGTCAAGGCAATTATTAACCCAGTGGCCGTCAAGTTGGACCTACCTGCTCATATGCGAATCCATCCCGTTTTCCACGTGTCTCTTTTGAAGCCAGTGCAACCAGGAACAAGGCTAACCACTCCACCTGAACCTATCCTCATAGATGGGGAGCCCGAGTTCGAAGTCAAGAATATTTTGGACTCAAAAAGAGTGAGATCAAAACTCTTTTACCTAATTGACTGGAAAGATTATGGTCCACAGGAAAGGTCTTGGGAACCTAGTGACCACGTGCATGCACCTCGTTTAGTGAAGAGAATCCATCGGGAATTTCCAGACAAACCACGGCCAAGGGGGAGAACGACTTTAGGAGGGGCCTTGAGGGGGAGTGCTGTCATGATGCCTGCCCCCAGAAGACCAGACCAGGCCCAGCAGCCCCAGAAGCAGGCATCATGCCATTTGGAGCATGCCCAAAAGCCCCAGTTGGGGGCTGTTTGGGTACAGTCCTGGCGCCTATGGCGCCAGGCTCATGAAGATAAAGTCAGTCATGGCGCCATGGGCGCCAGGCTCAATATTGATGACTCACCTGAGGCAGACCATGCTGCATGAAGACTCAAGCCAAATGAGGCTTAGGAGGGACTATTTTACTGAAGGGACTATTTTGTTACTTGGGTGGGGCTGTGGAAGAATACTTACCTGGATTTTCTTCCAAGGCTATTTAAACCATGCCCGGACATCCACACGTGCTTCGCGTTATTCTGCTTGCTGCAGCGTAACGCTCACCGTGTTTTCAGCAGCTCCAGTCTTCAGCCACGCCCGCTTCAGTCCTGGGACTCCTGAAACAAGAAGACAAAAAGGATAAAGGTTAGAACAGGAGTTTTAACTTTAATCCTTACCTGAATCCTGAACCATTTCGCCACGGAACTGAAAGACAGAAGTCTTTGAAGCATCGCTCCGCATTCCCACGGCGCCGCGCTGAACTCACCTGCTTGGCGGTACTTCAGCATTCCATCACGCTCTCTCCATCTCGTGGCCGCCCTCCGGTACCTAAGAAGACAAAGACAGCAAGGTGAGCAAGGGGACTCTCTAAGGCCATACAAGCTACCCCCAAGGACTTACCTGATTTACCACAGGAGGTACTCACCTCATTTCGGGTCGGCACAGTCAACTCTGCTTCATCGCCGTACCCCGGCCCCTAAGGGGAGAAAGCAAGGACAATACCAGTTACCCCCCACAAAACTTACCTGATTTACCACGGGGGTCTCACCTCATCTCGGGTCGGCACAGTCAACTCTGCTCATCGCCGTACCCCTGCCCCTAAGGGGAAAAACACAAAAGACTTACCTGAATCTTACTGAGTGCCATTTGGAAATCTTCGAGTGGATTAATCGGCAACCTGCAAGGAATCGGACAGAGTGAAGAGCAGACATTTGAACTCTTATGAACAATTGGACTTTAGAGTCAATACTGGAACTCACCAATTCCTCTACGCCAGTGAAGTAACTGGTCATCAACGCGCCCCTGCGGTCGATGCAGGATGGAGAGCTCATCCTTCTAAACCATCAGGTGAGACTAAGGAGGGGACATCAAGAGTGATCAGTGGGAAGACAACGGGAGTGGGGAAGGTGGGTTGACACTCAATTCCACGGGTGGTTAATTCCTCTTCTCTTTTGCAGAAGAATATTCTTGCGAGCCAGACAAACTAGGCTGAGCGGGCCAGTCCAGTTAGTCATCTCGGCGCTACACGTCACGCTGGTGGAAATAATAGCGGCCCAGTTCCGGTCGACGCCCCCGTGGGAACCAGGTGAGCGTAACATGGACTACCTACTTTATTTAGGTTATGCTGGAACACGACTTGTACTGAAGTCATACCTTGCTAAAGGCGTCTGGATGCTTACCCAGGGAACATTGGATGTTGTGTGAATCTTGACAGATTGGTCTTACATTTGCCACGCACCCACCGGTGCATTACTTACTGCATTGACAGTGTATGAACCATCACAGGGGGAATCTTGCGTATGGGTACGAAGCATCACACCAGATAGTTTGTAGAGTATCTTGTTACTTTGAGGCATGCATGGTGGTGTGTGTGTGTGTTTTGGGCATGCACAGATTAGTGACTCTGGCTCTCTTTGCAGTATTGAACTGCTCATGTTACCGGACCTGAGAGTGCACAGACAGGAGGCCAGCACTCACCCCAGAGATAAGTTTCTCTTTGACTTCAATTTGAGTAATTTGGTACTATGTGCATGGTGTACACATTTGGTCTGATTGTGTATGTGTTAATGTGATTATTATGTTTTTGTACATTCCCTACTTTCCCTTGTCAATCCTACTCCCCTCTCCTGCCCCTCATTCCGGTTATCCAGTATACCAATGCCTGTCCCGAATGCATATCCCTGACCCTCCTTCCCCACCAGGGTCTCAGAGGGCTGTGTGAGTTTGACCTTGCAGGCACCCAGACCACGGTGGGGGTGGTTGGTTTGTGCCACTCCTGCGCCTGTACACGGGAGCTGTGACAGTACACGTCAGTTCGTGGTGCATCATTCGATATTATGTACCACACATGGTACACATCCTGTTGTGACATTGTTTTACTGTGCTACCTTGGTTGTTCCATCATTGTGCTAGTACTTGGGCTTTGTGACGTACTGCTACTTCAAGTCATCTACTGGAGGCTCTTCTGGTCTGTTTTGCTGCCTGCAGGCTTTTTGCTTAGCTTATGTGTTGGCCTGCTTTGAGTTCTCTTTGATTTGTTGTTTTTGCAAGTCAAGGTGGCCTGTAAGGGTGCTGGACACTTTTTACACGCAAGGTGGAAGATGGAGACAAAGGGGAAGGGTGATCCTGTGGGCAGGTGAACTTCAAGGATGAAGGCTACATACCCCATGCGCAGTTGTTCAGTGGGTCAGGGTGATATGTGAGGGAGGGGGGGTATTTTGTAGTTGCACAGTTGCCTTGCCCCACAGTGCGATGGGCACCCTGACATTGTAATTGTGGTATCCTATGTACATAATGTATTCTGCTGATCAATGGATGTTCCTGTGTTATGTTTACCTTTCAGGTGTGAGGGTATAGTTGTGGTTTGACATGCTGGGGTTTACACATGGGCAATGTTCCCATGTGATGAGGACACTGATGGTCACTTGATTGCACATTCATGTATTGAGTGCATGTCCCTACTGACACACGCACTCGCACTATGAACCACAACATGTACAACCACCCTTCCATGTCCACATGTGCACACATTTAGCCTTCTGGGGACCACTGTGTCCCTGCAGCACATGATCTATGACCATTTGTGGATCCTGTACATGCGTGATTTGTGTTTTTATTTAGTTTGTCATTTTCATGTGATGCTCAGGGTGTGCATCACACACAATGACTGGTCACTATGCTGTGTGCTGAGCAGTGTGTTGCAGGAGATGGACACAGCACACGTATTATGCAATGTTTATTTTGCCATGCACAATGTGCATGTGAACAGGCATTCATTGTTATGTTCAAGCTACTGTTGTTATGCATTTGGGTATGACTTGCTTTGTGTGGGAGGTTGTTGGTCAGTCATTTCATCTGATTCCATGTCAGGCATCATTGTCTGACGCCACTTTGCATTTTTCACATGTCAATGTGTACATTATTGTTATTGTGTTTGTGTTTTGCTATTGCTTGCCGTGTCATGTTGTGGTTTTGGTGGCTTTGTGTGACATACCAGTGATTTTCATGGCCTGTTTTGCAAGTCTGTGTGATACACACCTTGCATGTGTACCTTTTGGTCACACAGGATTGGTTAGGTTTGAGTAGCTAGGGATGCACACAATGTGGCACTTCCATGGCAACATTCTCAGGGTGGTAAGGTTGTGACAGTTGACTGTCTCTTTGTCATCATCGATTGTCACCTGGTATGTGCCATGCCTGTGTGCACTCCGCAGGGGTGGGAGTTTAGTTGAAAAATGTGGCCACAAGCTGGGTCCGGGCTGCCTCGCCACTTGCCCTATCCCCTCCCATGGGAAGCGCCTGTGCCTGGAGATGTGGGGGCACCACCATGTCCACCGGTACGCCCTGCCGTGTTGCAACATTGTGCAGGACACATGCTGCCACAATGATCCTGCACACTACTGGGGGTGCATAGAGTAGCTGGCCGCCAGAGCGGTCAAGGGAGCGGAAGCGTGACTTGAGCACTCCGAATGTGCGCTCCACTATGGCCCTGGTTGCAATATGGGCAGCATTGTATCTTACCTGGGGTGGTGTGGTGGGATTCCAGATTGGCGTCATGATGTGGTTGCTCAGAGTGTAGGCACTGTCCCCTGGAGAGGTGATAATGGTGGTGATTATTGGGGTTTGTGTATTTGTCTGTGTGTGACATGCATGCATGTGCACGGTAATTTGTACTCACCTAGGAGCCATGTGTCGCCATGCTGCCCAGCTTCCAGGGCCCGGCTCAGGGCGGACATTCTGTATATGAAACTGTCATGGGTGGAGCCAGGGTAGTTTGCATAGACAGAGGTGAGGATTCCCTTGGCATCGCATACCACCTGCACGTTGATGGAATGCCAGTGCTTGCGGTTTCAGTAGATGTGCTCAGAGGCCCTAGGTGGACGTAGGACCACATGGGTGCAATCTATGGCACCGAGCACTTTGGGGAAGTGTGCCAGCCTGTAAAAGTCCTGGACGATGGCCTGCCTTCTGCGGGTGTTTTGGGCATGTATATGTGCCTGCGGACTGAGGGGCGCTCAGTCATGATTGCCAACACCTGGTGTAGGCAGCGTGACTGTGTGGCCTGTGAGACCCCCCCACTATGGCAGTAGTCCGCTGAAATGATCCAGTGGCCAGAAAATGCAGGACATTGAGCACCTTCTCCAAGGGGCTCAATGCTTGGGAGCAGAGGGTGGGTGATATAAGGTCATCTTCCCACTCCCTGACCAGGTCTAGGATGATACAAGGTGGAAACCTATACCTGCCATAGACCTGGTCGTCAGGCATCCCAAAAAGGCTTGTCCGGGGAAAAAATGTGGGCCCTGGCTATTCTCCTCCTCCTGCGGTGTCCCACGATCAGTGCTGCGACAAATGGGGCATTCATCGTAGCGGTATGTACGTGTTTGTTGTTTGTGCATGCTTTTATACTGTGCGCGGGGATGCTTACGCCTGCCTTCCTGTGGCGGACGTGTTGACACCTGTGCGCGTCTTATAGCGTGCGCTTGTTTCCCGTATTCAAATCCATGAATACGAGTTGTTCGTGTGCGTGTGGGTGTTCCGTGTATTTCCCTGCAGTACTTCCAGTTATGCCTTCTTTTCCATGCGTTGTTCCCCATTCTGTGGGTTACGCCCCATGTCCCGCCCCCTTTTGGGTATGTGCGCAGACGTTGTGCGCTTTCCCTGTGCGCGTCGTGCACAGCATTCGAGATGTTGCAATGACGTGTGCACCTGTGTGCGTCACGCACGGGTTTGGCGCACATCCCGAGAAAAACACACGCAGGGACTTCCATGAAATGCACGCATGCGCGTGCTCTTCCTTTTTCACGCTTGTGCCTGCTTGCACCACTTTTTTCGGCACCATTTTTTCCATGAATCGGCCCCAAAACCTCTTGCTCGCCTCCAACATTAATTAAGGTATATTGTAAACTAAATTGTCCCTGTCCATTTTCTGCCATGGTATGTAGTGAGCCTCACCCCTTGCTTTCTGCAAAAGGGGCATCTGTGTGCGAGCTCTGCTTTTATTTCCACATTGTGGTCTCTTGGCTATCGCTATTCTCGTTTTCCTAGTCCGAATCATATTTCCCTAGTCACACAGTGACTCTTATCTTTCCTCTTCTTCTCTTTCATTTCTTCTCCTTTTCCTTCTCCTATATGTCAAATTGTGTGTGTCTGGTTCTTCTTCCCCACGATTGCTGTCACCACTGTCTTCACATTCTGATATGGTGGACCCTTCTTCTGCAGTATCAGTTTTACTATTGTCCGTGTACTGTCCCCAAATTTCTATTTTAAAATTTATGCATCCTCGAACACCCTCTTTTCACTTGCTCCAGCCTTTTCCACAGGCCCACCCTTTCCCACCTCGCAGTCAATGCATGATCACACTGGCTTTCTCCACAAGCCTGCTTTGTTATATCGTATTAGTAGAAAAATTTCCTTTTCTCCAGGCATACTTCTTAACAAGGATACCCTATGTTAGTGCATTAGAAAAAGTGGTTACTCCTCCCTTCAATCCTTGGCATGATTTACTCACCCTTCGAAGGAAGCCCGTGGGCTCTGCACACCTGCCAAGCCTCTAAATATACTAATCAGCTAGCCTAGTATATTACCAGCAGCATTATTTACAGTGCAGCTGTGATCGCTGTTATTCCCCCCTTTTGAGATCTCCAGCGACTTCTCACATTGCATTCTGAACTGTGAGGATTTGTAAATTACAACATCTAAGATGGCCGCCATATCTTCACACAAGGATGCGACTTCCTGATGTGCTCCTTGCTCCCCTAGCTGATTGTGCCTCTTCCCGTGCCTTTTTTTCCCAATCACTTAAAACCGACAGGCGCAGCCGACCCAAGCCCAAGGCACCGCAAAGGGCTCCTGTCCTGAGACTGTGATCTTCATTCAGCCATGATGTCGTAGGGAGCAGGAGCTCCTCTTCCTAGCGTGCGCAGGAGCAATGCGATTCCTACAAAGATATGCTAATTATCCTTCGAGGTAAGCCCCTGGGCTCTGCACACCTCCCAATCCTCTTAATATACTAATCCTATAGCCTAGTATATTACCAGCAGCATTATTTACTGTGCAGCTGTGATTGCTGTTATTACCCCCTTTTAAGATCTCCAGCCACTTGCTCACCTTGCATTTTGAACCGCGAGGATTAGTACATTACAACATCGAAGATGGCCGCCGCCTCTTCACTCCAGGAAGTGACTTCCTGATGTGCTCCTTGCTACCTTAGCTGATTGGGCCACCTCCAGGGCCTTTTTTCCCAATCACCTAAAACCAAGAGGCGCAATCGACCCGCACACAAGGCAGAGCAAAAGACTCCTGTCCTGAGCCTGTCATGGCCGTCCAGGGCCAGTGGGCTAGAAACGCTGCATACTGCATAATCGGCTCATCCGGTAAGACTGCCCTTCTTGGCTTGCCTTCTCCGTACTACCACTCCTATGCCCTGCCAAGGTATCAGCCTCATACTTCCCTCCATATTTGTATTTGCCCTCCACGACATGTCAGCCTTGTCTGACACATCCGACTCTCATGTGACGCTGCATCTACCGCATGTCCGCACCTCAGCAGGCCAACGTAATCGGGACGGTCGCTGAATCAGTTTCATTGCACATTTTCTCATTGGCGACACGCGGTGTATCACTATACTATATGTTCTGTTGTATGGTTAAACATCTTTAGCGCTGATGTTTCAGGCATTTACACATATACATGATTTAATTTATATCTACGCTCTACTACTTACCTTACAACTGTATTATGCTGAATCTGATGTGCCCCAACCTGGACAATATGATGCCACGTATTCTTTCAGAGTGTATGGTTAAACATCCTTAGCGCCGACTACTCAGGCATATATATATGTACATTTCACAATTATACCTATGCTCTACTATGCATCTTTAAAATTGTATTATGCTGCTTCCTGAAAAACTTGTACAATATTATGCCACGTATTCTTTGAGATTGTGTTTTTAAATATCCTTAGCGCCGACTACTCAGGCATATATATATGCTCTTAATTATACCTATGCTTTACTACGCATCTTTAAAGTTGTATTATGCTGCATCTTGAAAAACTTGCACAATATGATGCCACTTATTCCATGAGATTGTATAGCTGTACTGCCTAATTCCGCTAAACAATTGTACTTGCCAAGTCCACTGCTATCCCCTGATTTCCACTGCATTCTTCGCTCCTGCCATCAGTGATCTACCAAACATACTACCATTCTCACTACTCCCCTCTTTCCACTCCTCCTCACATCATGAAGCGAAAAACTCTTCCTAGCCAAAACGCTACACACTTTACTACACTCCCATTAATTTTGGTGTGCCTAACATCATCATACATTATCATCCAACTTGCCACCAATACCTAGTCTACCCACACATACCTCCATTCATCTAAAACAACTGTTCACATCAGCGACGTGCAGTCACCTCTTTACACAACCATGGAATCACAGCACACCTCTACTCACCCTCCCAACTCTCCCACCAAACTCTAGTCTTAGAACATGCACTCAGCCAATGCTCACTCTCACCCGCCCCACACACACTACCTGCAGAAACACCAGACTTGGATCCCGTTCCATTATCAGACACTTTTCACACAACACTAGCACATCCACACACAAAGTAAAGTCAACACAGCCTATGGCCAGCTTGCCATCCCCTTCACGCACTAAGCTCCCTTACTCCCCACCCAAAGTGTGCATAGTCATACTGGATCCAGACAAAAAATGACAACCTTCTTTTCTTAAATGCGCCCTACTCAATGTTCGTTCCCTCACTGCTCACGCACTAGAAATCAATGATCTCCTACTCAGTCAAGACCTAGACATTCTATGCATCTCTTAAACATGGCTACATGAGGCTTCAGGCCCTGCTATCACTCTAGCCCTGCCACTAGGCTACACCATTCTCAGACAGGATAGAAGATCCAAAATAGGAGGGGTGTTGCACTAATCTACAAAGCGGCAATATCCATCAGGTCTACCCCTCACTCTGGGGAGGATTGCGTAGATATCTTATTGGTGAAACTATCTCTCTCACCTAACAATACCATCAATATACATCTCCTTTACTGTCCACTAGGATCCCCAGCAGACTTCCAGGGATACATAATCCACTTGATTAGTAACAACTTTAAAAAATCTACTAAAACACTATTCTTAGGCGACCTTAACCTAGGTCTCAATAACCCCAATGACAAAGCTTCTAACTCACTCCTCAATGACCTTGCAGACTTAGGATTCACCCATAAAATCCTTAGTCCTAGCCAAAGGTTGCACACTTGATTGGATTGCTGATCATAATTGTAATTCCTCGATCACGTCCAATCATGCTTATCCTTGGACAGATCACCATTGCATCTAATTCACTATCCCCACAGCCTCGAGCTCCAAACGCTAGCAAGAAGCTCCAAAAAACTTACAACGGGTAACATCCGACCCTACCTCAACATCCCATGCCCAGCACCTCCCTTCTCACAGGACCCAATCATCCTAGCAGATATCTTTACAGACACCCTCTCCAAGGCAGTAAACATTGTAGCATCTCTAGAATGTAAAAAAGAATAAAATAATTTCATTCAAATTCGTGGTTCACTGAGGAACTGCAAACTATGCACTCAAATCAGCGACTTGCCCTTAAAATGTGGCAATCTAACCCCTGTGACTCCACCAGAGACAATTTTAAATCAGTGGCGTGAATTTATAAAGAAGCTATCTTCACTACAAAATCCAATTCTTTTAACCTACGAATATCCAATGCCAACTCTCAAACAAATAAACTATTCACCATATTTAAGGAACTCACTGCACCGCCCACCAGCACAGATGAAAACATTAAGGACGAAGCTTGGAGCACAAGCATCCAAGCTGCTATGCTAAATAAAATAGACACCCTCCAAAATAAAATCCAGACTCACTATAAAGCTTTACAAAACCAAAACATGCCTGCACAGACCACGCCTGCAGACATCGCATCCCACTTCCCTAAATTCTCCTTCAAAGACATCACAGAACTCGAAGTTACAGACCTTCTCAAACACCAAAAACCATCACTCTGCAAAGGGGCCATCTGCACTCCTAAGATTGTAAAATACTGTGCCAAGGACCTTGCCCCTCTTCTTACCACCTTCATCAACTCCTCATTTAATCCTGGCATTGTCCCCGCCAGCCTTAAAGAGGCATGGGTTCGCCCTCTTCTGAAAAAACCTACGCTAGATCCCACACAGCCTAACAACTATCGGCCCATAACCACCGTACCGTTCCTTCTTAAACTTCTGGACAAAGCAGTTCATACTCAAATCCAATTGCACCTTGAGACTAACTCTGTCCTAGGAAAAAGACAGCCTGGATTTCGCAAAGGGCACAGCACCGACACTTCACTATTAGACTTAAAAAACAAATAACCCAAATCCTAGACAAAGGTAAGCCTGCCCTTCTCCTCCTCTTAGACCTCTTGGTAGCTTTCTATTTGTTGGACCACAAATCTCTCACCACTCACCTCACTCAAGCAGCTCAATTCTCCAAACAAGAGTAATGAAAGTTTTTTCAAAAACAGCAAATGCAGCACCCACCACAATTCACTGTGGAGTCCCTCAGGGCGTGTGTACTGCGCCAACGCTGTATAATCTTTTCACAAAGCCCCTTTTTGATAAGCTTGCTGCACATGGGATCGCATATGCCAACTATGCGGACGATACCCAAGTATTTCTACCGCTAACTGGCTCATACGACCTCGATGCGGCTGCTCTGTGCCAAATCTACGCCACCATCCAGGCTTGGATGGCGGAAAATGGTCTATGTCTAAATGGAGATAAAACAGAGACTCTCATCCTGGGTCAAAAGACTACATTAGGAAAACTAGACTGCCTCTATTCCAACTTTAACATAGATAATTCCATCATCCCCGTCCTTAAATCCGTCAAGACACTAGGGGTTCACATTGATGCCACGCTTCATGAATAAGCAAGTCAATGCCATAGCCTCAGTCTCCGTCTTAAGCACCAAACTCATCAATGCCATCAAACCCTTCCTAACCAAGTCTAACTTCCTCTCAAATGCCAGAGCCACCATAGGTGCTAAGTTAGACTACTGTAATTCACTCTTAGCAGGCACTTCCCTAAACAATTTAAATAGACTTCAGATCACCCAGAACAACGGGCTAAGAGAAGCACTATGTATCCCGAGAAGGGACCACATCTCTCAAGCCAGACAAGCAGTTCATTGGCTTCCAGTCAAAGACTGCATTGCATTTAAAATTCTCACTACAGCCCACAAATGTGTCAACTACACATCACCTTCCTATCTATCAAAAACTCTCTGTAGACACCTCAGCAAGACCCATTAGAACATGCTATACCAATCAACTCACCATCCCTCGCATCAACAAGGCCAAGGCAGGAGGGTTAGGCTTCCCATGCATAGCTCCAAAGCTATGGAACGCTCTCCCTACTTCTCTCCGAGCAGAAACCTCTCTCTATGCCTTTCGGAGGAATCTGAAAACTTCACTCTTCAACTAACACTCCCCCTCATATCTTCTCACCCACAACCTGCCATTTACCCCACCTCCTTCCTTTAATTGCTGTATATACTGATAAATGTTGGATTTTTATCAAAAAACTGTCACATTGTAAACCTGCTGCTACTGTAACTAAGCAAAGCTCTCTTCATGTAACAAGTGCCACATTTCCCAAGGGCTGTTATACGCTCTACAAGTGTGAATAAATAAATAAATAAATAAACACATAAATAAATATGTGGCTCTGCAACTATTCATAAGTTATTTCGATCTCTGGCTCTTCTGTTTTTTCCACAGCCAACGCCACATAAAACGAATACTACAACCACTTTCCACAACACTAAAAATAAACTGCCGCTACTCACGAAACGCAAATTCCCCAAAGAAAGAATTAATCCCCAAAGAAAATAAAATGACACAACTATACCAATTGCCTGCACTACATGCAACTCTTGTCTAACTAGGTCTGTCACTTACTATGCAACCCTCTGCTCTAATGTAGATGTGCCACTGTCTACCTGCTCGCTATCAGAACGGCAGACCTAACATCTAAGACTAGTACGGTCAATCACCCACCACCACTCTTAAGGTGGTTGCTATACACCAAAAAATAGTCCCTCCACCCCTTGCGCTTTCCATGCACGAGTACACTGACTTATCCTTTTAGGAGATTTTTCACTTTTCTCGACCTCAGCGTCTCCCTTTAAAGGCCTGCACTTCAGTCGGAGCGGAGGCAGCACCGGTCTACGTGCACTTTGGGAACTCAGCGTCCACGGACCTCCTCGCACTAGAGTACTTCGTACTGGCCAACGGTGCTGTCGCACACCCATCCGGGAAGCATGGCTGGAATTCACACCCCTTGGTTGAAAGGCTGAGTTATCGCCCTGGGGCCTCCTAAAATGTGTCGGGGTTCGCCTCAAAACTCACCAAAAAATTACAAAAGTATTCAAAAAGGAGAGTAAATCAGTGCAAGAAGTAACAGTTTTATTCAGGGCACAGGCGCAGCTGCGACAGCTATATTCAAACAGATCGCAGAACAGAATTGCATGAAAAGGCGCTGTCAAAGAAATGCCCCTAAATCTAGTAAATGTATCCAGTGCAAAGTACTTAGTATTCAGGATCGTATGACATGAAAAAATCTCCCCACTCAAAGCTGATTGTTGTTTGCATTTTGAACCCTTATAGAAAAACATACATTATGATCAATATTTGGGACCATAAACTTTCCCACACCACCCTAAATCACATGTGACATCACATTCCACCTCCAACTCCCACAGCACAAAAACATTTGAGACGACCAGCAGACCAGCAGAACTTTAATCAACTGCCCTGGTTGCGTCATCTTGGTTCACATGAGAAGCACTTAAAGCCATGCTTTACAAATGTTGCATATCAGAGATACTCTAAACCTTTTGCCAGAATAAATGTGCTACCAGGCAATTTGAAACCGCTGTGGTTCTTTTGGCTCCAATAGAAATCGTATATTACAAGTGATTTTGAATTATAAAATGATCTTGCATTCATTGCTTGTTAGCGGAACCTGCAAGCTCTAATCTATGACCTCGAAAAATGACAACCATTGTGTACTTCTTTTAGTACTGGCTTGCCATTGCATTAAGTCACGAGCCACAGTGCTATTTTCAGCACACAAAAGGCTAACACACGTTTTCTGCAAAAGCAAGCTTTTAAGGCCTATTTGCCATGTTTCTTCCTACCACTTAGATTGATTATACTTACCTGTGCCACTGTATTTATGGATTTGTTTTATTATGACTTTTATCCCGCAAGTATCATAATGAGCCACCCTCCCCTTCTACAGTTCTACTCTCACAGCTGATAGGTGTGTTCCGTTATACCACAATGTACTTGCATCTTTATTACACATCGGTAATTGTTTCTGAACGAGACTCCAAATTCACATACCGATTCTGGTGGCCACAGACTCGTTTTTTTGGTATTGATATCTGGTTTCTGTCTGCATATCACCCTCATTTGGACAATCCAAAAGAAAGGGCAAATCAGACCAAAGAGAAATAACTATGTTCTCTGGTATTACAGTATCAGGATATGTGGATCTCCCTGCTAATTGCAGCAGAGTTCACAAATAACAACACCCTGCATGCAGTACTTGGAATGTCCCCCTTTTGTGTGCACTATGGTCAGCATCTATCTACCCTTCCATTGAGTCCCTGAAGCTTTTGGACAGCTGTTCCTCGAAAGCCTCTGTGCATCAAATCCAGGAAGTGCAAGCATATGTTCAAGCATAGCCGGTTCAAGGCATTGTTAAGAAGTATAGAATAAAGACTGCAGGGTCTAACTTTCCTGCCTTGCCACTACAGGAGACCCCAAACTATGAATATGGCAATTGTCTATGGTTTGGCACGCAACATCTCTGTATCCCCAAGACACATAAACTCTATCCCTATTGTACTAATCTTTAAAATGTCCTTCAAGTTATCCAACTATTTGCATACAAGCCAAAACTCTGCATTAGCTGGAAAGTTCATCCCATGTTTCAAATATCCCCCCTAATACTCTGTCCAGCCACTTCTCACCTGCCCATTAAATCCGGCACCCATTTGCCACAGGGAGAAGATGAATATGATATGATGTCTGGGAGATTCTTGACTCTTGTATGACTCTTGAGGCTGACTGTTTTATTTTATAGACTGGAATTATCACAGCCCTGAGGGAATGTAGAGGGGTACAAATGCTCTTGCGGGAATGGAGCCTCCCATGGAGCCTTGGACACATCAGATACAACAAAGAATTCATTTCCCAGCATTCTGAGTGTGTGTCCACAGCATTGCACCTTACGCACAACCAGCCAATCAGGCGGAAATCCACGTTCATGCTGCATGCATTTGGGACCTCGTTGTGAAGGTTGCAACATCACCTTGGATTTGGTTGGTCCTGGAATTTCCTACCTCCTGGTCATCATCCTTTGAATGTCACACTGCATCAGTCCTCCAACTAGACTGATTGCAGCATGTAGCTAGGTTTGGAAACATTTCAGATACTACTTTTAAGATACTCTGAAAGACGTAGGTGGTAGGGGTACTTATGCCCTTATCTGGTCATTGCAATCATTTTTCTCCATCTCCATTCAGAGACTGGGTGGCATCCCTCCGGCCCTTTTTCGCTTAAGGCCATTGCTAGAGATATTCTGGCACTCCTGCAGTGAGGTTGTGAGGAAAGTCTCAATTTCTCCTTCCCAAGGGGATATTGAAAGAGTGGGGATGACACTCACTTGCCCTTGTAGATGAATCCCCTGACAGACCTTCTTCTCAGGGCTGAAAAGCACTGCAAATCTCATTTGATACACTTAGATTCTGTATTTTCCTCTTCAGTTTCTGGCAGCCTACACAGTGATTTGTGGAAGCCGCCAGTTCCGCCAGTGGTTTGGTCTGCAAGCCCACATGAATAACATTACATTGCTGTTGTGTTTTTCGTTGGAAATCGTAAAGAAGAACTGCAGCAATCATCTCCTTTACAATGTCTGCATGCTTATTTATGTCAGACTGCTGAAGAAAACAATGTTTGCCTGTCGAGGAACTTAGTCACCGGGAGACTTCTCATTCTGCTTACACTAGTTAATTTTGTATGGTTGGTTTTGTGTGGGAAAATGTCAGACATGCTCTCATTAAATACATTCTCAGAATGTTCAATGGTGCACCAATACCTGGGTCTGTTGTTGGCCAATTACGAGTTCTTTAATATATTCCCAAGAGATTATAATATTAGCTAACAGTCTGAAGTTCCTTTTTTAACGACTCTGGCCCATCTCTTATATTTGGAAGTGTTTTGCGCATTTCTTAAATCCCCGGGTTCCAAGGAATGTGTAGAGTGAAATCATTACTCCCATCTCCAGCAGTTCCTGGAAGCTCTATTAAAGGTCCTGAAGTTGGGCTTTTGGATGGCCATACTGCACTCCAATTCTAGTAGTGGAAGGGCCCATTGGCATTGTCCCTGAGGGTGTAGTCCTTTTTCCACTGCTTCGGAAAGAAGTCGAGAGCTCAACATTCGTTTCTGTTCTGATAATATATGAGGTGGTGGAGTGGGAGGTGTAAAACAGCTTGTTGGTGCAGGACAGACTGTTGAGGTGGAGCATTTTGTTGTACAGGGACATGAACATTGCATAAAACATCAATGATGTCTTCTATCACGTCTTCCTCTCTTTACTCTTTGATTACCTGTGGATAGAGTGAGGCTAAGTCAATTCCTTGTTAGAATCATTGAAGCCTCTTACTTTAGATTCATGAATTCTATCAGAGGCTTACCCAAACCATTCGGTATATCATCTCCACATTTCTGTAAACCAAAATCCTTTTCAGACTTGAGTACTCTTTTTAAATGTACGAATTTACGTATGTCCAAGGTACCCTCAATGTGAATTGTCCACTCTCACTATCCAATGTAAAGGAGCTGCATATATACCTGCAAGTTTCACCAATATAAAATGCATATTGAAAATCTGCTTGCGTGCCCATTGGCGGAATCGTCACTTAGATTGTTCAGACCCCATCGTGCACTCATACATAAGGAAAACTAATTACGCAGCTTGAGGAAGGAAATGTGTTCAGTCATTTGAAGAGAAGCCCTGTCAGGTGCGGCCTAGGTAGGAAGGTTATCAAGCAGCTGCCGGGTCAAACAGGTCAACTGGCTCCTCATTATTTCAGAAGCCACTTACACGGGAGGACCCGAGTGTGGCTAAAGCCAGGGCAGGTCATACACCTTATTAGAAACTAATATACTCATCCGTCACCCATCATTCTTTTGTCCAGTTAATACCCACGAGCTTATCGCGCTGTTCTTTTCTTGCAGCATATTGCTAATGTATTCGCTCATCCTCATTTCCACAATCCGGCATGCATTGTAATACACTGATAACTGTTGCTGACGCCTGGCACAAGTGGTTCGTTCAGATCTATCCCATTTTACCAATTTGAGGGGTAGAAACCTCCGCCGCACCGACCTGCGTATGCTCTCTGTTGCTTAATAAAATACAGTACGCGTGTAAATCCAAAAAGAGAAACCCACTTACAAGCAGCCCCACTCCAATACTCGGTACATATTTCAAAAGGTCTCTTAACTTTCATGTTAGCGCCTTGAGTTCCGAGGGGAGCGATCCACATTCCTGTCATTTTTTCAGTTGGGCATTTCTGACCCGTGTCACAGCACTTTGTCAAAGTAAAAGCTCCACTCTGGGATTTTGGTTTGCAACACGTCATTTTATTTTCATTGCAATACAGGGAAACAACCTGACAGAGCATCCCCAACACAAAGAACAAACCTCGCAATAGTCTTTCTCACACCGAATTGCGATTGGATGCATAATGGTCCTCAAGACCTTGTAGAAATCAACATGTATTGAACATGGTGGAGTCTCCTGCTATCCCTGGATTGTACGCACCTGTGTGGCTCCATCTATCTAAATCTATTCTTCCATCTCTGCCGGGTCTTTCAGGTCCTGCTGCTTTTCTCCTTATACTTTTTCATGCTTCACTATGCCAACAGTCACGGCTATCTTTCTAGTGCCTTATTATAAGGTGGTTCAGGATTCCCTTTCTTAGTTCCTTTATGGCAGTTCATATTCACAAGCCTCTCATTCCTGCCGTACAGATTTGTAATTTAGACCACCCCAATACCACTACAACAACTCGTATTAGACCCCTTCTGCCTGATCATTTTCTTTTCTCTGCCAGACACTGTGACCTCCATCCTTTCACCGCTAGTTGCATTTTTAATCAATGTTTTGTTTAAGTGATTTTCTTATCATTAGGTAAATGTTACATAAGTTCTATCACTGAAATGGGGATTGACCTCTACTAACTTACCTCAGACTTATTAAGACACACCTCTTTTAAGCGCTCAAATTGCATTATATGGAATCTTTCTTTATTTTTTTCATTTTACTTGAAATGCTTGCCATCTTTTTCCATCCGTGTAAACTGGTGTTCTTATGGTGGTGAGTAAAATGCCCATAATGATATTACGGTTAAGGTACTTGCCATGTATTAATTTACCTTAGAAAAAATACGTCACTACTCACATTAAGCACAGCAGGCACGGTCCCTAGAGCTACTGCATGGGGTACTCGTTTTATTTGTTCTCTTTGTAAGCCCAAACACATGCATTGATTTATATATGCATCATTTGTGTATACCCAAAGGTTTCTCGTTCTATCCCGGGTAAGGATCCTCAGTTTATTGGAGGCCAGGGCAATGCCTTTGTAAGCAGTACATCTGGCAAATATACTTGCACATGGTGACGTCTCAGCTTCCAGGGTACCAGTGGTCCGGGCTGAACCATCAATAAGCCCCACACCTATGATACACCAGAAGGGATCCAAACTCATTGGGATAACAAGCAAATTATAGACCTCCTTGTCTAATTTTGGTGACATGGACGGAACGGCAGGCTTATTTCTGAAAGGTCGTGGATCGTTGGTTAGTTGCAATACAGCATAATTATTATTCAATGATAAAAGGTACTGTCCAGTCAAGGTTGTATCAAACATATCTACATTATTTATATTACAACAGGCAGTCTACAATACTACGCAACACAACTCACCCAGTAAAGGAATGCAGAGGACAGACAGTTTCAAGGAAGGAAAAGGGATGCACTCCGGATACTGACAGGAGGGTAGTTGGTATGATTAATAACCATACCAGTTTGAGGTTTATTGGCTTCAGCACAAAGGGAGCAATATCTCGTAAAATGTCTCTAGGGGCCTTCTGGGAAGGACCATGGGGACAGACCCACAATCTACCTTGTGTTGTAGGTGTTCTTGGTGCTCAACAGGGTTGAGTCGGCTTCAGGGAACTTTGCAGGTTTCTGTGACAGCGATCAAGAGTATCAGGTGGCAAGACATGTCAACGAACGAAGCTGGATGAATGGCTGCAGGCTGGCCTATACGGCAGCTCAGAGTCAGGAATCAGTGTCTCAATGCTGATTGGGAGTTCTGAAGCACTGGTTGAGACGTCTCTGATGTCTTTGAGCGACTGTATTTTGACAATGGTCAGCGTTGCCATTGTTTGCAGACTGAGGAACTCGACTGGGTCAAAAATGTCCTTTAAAGCAGAAGCAGATTTCGGTAGATGCTCGTTGAGGCACTTCTCCCAGCTCCTTCAATGGGATTGTGTTGTCCTTTTAGTCGGACAACCCAAAGCTGTGGAGTGTCTTGCAGGCAGCTGCCTTGTCCTTGGTTGTACGGACCTTCTGGCACTTTCTACCTAGGAGGTTTGCTGCAGAGCCTAGCAGGGCATGCTGTGTGCTGGTTGGTTACTAGTTCTGGAGCAGCCAAAGGGTCCTCTGAGTTCTGTAGCGTCCTCTGTTCCTTGTGAGATGTTTAGGGGGTTCTTGCTTCTCTCTTCGGATATCCTGGCCTTCCTTCACTGGTGGAAGATGTAAGGAAGACTGTACCTTCAGCCTGGGTCCAAGATTGAGTTCTTCGTGCTGTTTCTTGCAAAGTCATTAGATGATCTATCTAAAGAGGGGATACAGCCCTTTTTTAAAGCCAAGTAGGCCACAGTGATTGGTGTAGTCTAAGCCTACCATAATTAACCAAACCTAGGATGCCTACCAACAATCTCATGTATGCTTGAGTCCATAACCAGAGTGCTTTGCAACAGGAAAGGTAAAGGGGTGGAAACAAGAACAAGGTGTCCCTCAGAACTAAAATGGTAGAAATATTCACTCAGCAGAAAGATCTCTGGTCACACTCCCTTGTGATACTAAGTCCCACCCCTCTTCCATTCTGTTTTTAATAAAAGAGTCTCTCTGGTTAATGGTCCTCTCTATGTATTCACTGTTAAAGCGGCGGTCCCCCTTGAAATTGTGGCAAGACCATACTCTCTGGCTCCTGCAAAACACATTCTCATCTCTTATGAATGGGGTACCGTCTAGCAGGATGGTCTACTGAACACAGCACTCATAGATATGAAAGCTCACTGTCATTGATACTGAGGGCGACAGCTGGCTTCAGGTTTACACAGTTGCGTGCCAAAGGTTGTTGGGTTCCTTCTCTACTTGATTACCCTGTGCAGACAGGCCCTGTGAGGTCTGTTTGAAGTATCCCCTATTGGTATGTTAATCACTGCCACCAGCTGCAGGGCATAACAAAAGAGCGAGGTGGAACCATGGAGCCTTTTTTAGTTCATCAGCCTGGCTATTGTAGTGGGAAGATTGGTCCCCCCCTTCCTGGAGATGACATAGTGAACTCCTGGCTATCACATTCCAAATAAATATGACAAGGCAGACTGTGCCTGTATGCTGTGTCCACCCAGAGTACTCAGGTCTATGTGTTTGTTGTGGAGTGAGCATAGGAAAATGTGTGCTATTCTACCATCATTCCATTTAGTTCAAAATTTCAAAGAGCTCAGGCGCGTGCTTGCCCACCATGTGGATGGTACAATTCCTCACACACACCTTTTCAGCGCACTGAATATGTCCAGTGCAGAGAGAGGACAGTTCTACTTCTCATTTAGATATGTATATATATATTATGGTATTTATAAAATGCGAACCTAGCTGGGAAGCAACGTTCAGCTATGCAAACGGGACATAACAAGGAGTTCCAAGTAGGTGTGATGCTGGAGCTAAAACATAGCGCTGGTGCACAGTGTATTCTGGGGGCACTCAGAGCCATAATGGATATTTATTCCATGCCTCAGTGAAAAGCTGCTCTTGCTTTGCTGAAAAACATGTTTTCAATGTTATTCTTTGCTGAGCCTGGTATGCAGGCCTCAGCCAAGGACACTGCCCTGGGAAATCTGGGATTCACAGGTGCCGGCTGGTACCCAATAAGAAGGTAATTCCCGTGCCAAGGTTGAAGATGAGTTATGAAATTGTTTTCCGTGGTGCTTTAGGAGAGGGAAGCGCTTTGCTCCTTGGGGTTACTGTCGGTTGGCCCGGCCGGCAACCAACGGTCACTTATCAATGCGCAAGCGCTAATGCCAGAAGGTTCGAGAAATTGCCACCCCTTTTGAGGAGGGCATATATGAGGAGCTCTGGAAAGGTCAGGCGGGAAAAACACAAAGACCTCAGTCGAAGGGGGGACGCCTTGTTCCGACCTTCCTGTGGGCTGTTGTGCTCTTGGCCTGGCTGTTACTGTGGTCTTCCAGCCGCTTCTGGCGAGACGAGGGATTCAGTTACGCCCATGGTGATGTATTCTTTTTAATTCACTATCTTTTCTGTGATTTATTTCTGTGTTATCACTTGTTCTTGTTACTTGTGTATGCTTAACTATGAATACATAGCCGTATAAGTCATTATCCTCTAACTGTGTGTCTGGTTGTGAGTTATTGTTCCAACTACCTGCGTTCAAAGTATTTGCTCTGCTCTGCAAATGTACTGGTGATAAATAACTGTCTGTGTACTCTTGGCGAGCAATACGTTTTTGGCCACGAGGATGGGATATTTGTGATGAATTGCTCCAAATACTAAAGAATCTGTTTGAACGCAGATAGGCTTTGCTTACATTACAAGCAAAAGTTTCTTTTCATTTGGCAGTGAGTGTCGGACTGTGTTAATCTGTTATTTTTTTGTGTGTGTGTGCGTGCTTTCACGAGTGACTCCAGAGTGGAAAGAGAAAAAAAAAGGTTTTGCAAATTACTGTAATGATGGATAGTTTGTTCAGGAAAAAGGGTGTTCCCGCTGGCGGTGAATGTCCCGAAGTTATGATTCCAGGGTGGGCTAAAAGCCCATATGATAAGCTAGCCCAGGTGTGGGCGTGTGGAGTTGCTGAGTGAAACATGGAACTGTAGTATGGGAGAAGCTGCTCCGTCAGAAGTAATGTTTTGTTTACAACAGATTTTAGTAGAGAGGGGAAAGGAATCTGCCGCGTTGGGCAGGCGGGGGTGGGTCATCTTGCATGCCTACAGGAAAGTACATCAAAAAAATGTAGAAATGAAAGAGCATATTTTGCAATTAGAAAAAGAGTTGGCTGCCAAGCAGCAGATAGTGTTGATGCAGGAAATTCAGATTAAACTTTTTAAAGACAAGGCTGATAAATATCAGGCTGTGGCAGAGGGGGCCGCAGTTAGGGTAGCCCGGTACTAGTATAAAACGAGGCGAAGGGGGTCAACCAAAGGAAAGTGGCAGCTGTAATCGCTACCGAAGGTGTGGATTGGGACCCTGATAAGTTGGATGTAGACATTTTTGGCTCAACAAGCCCAGAGAGTAGCTCGGCAAATTAATCAGATTCCAATGCAGAACGTAATCAAAAGACAGTGGCAGTGAAGCCGGTTAGAAGACGGCGCACCAGACCCCACCCACAGAATCCTGCAGGCGGGGTTGTGGATTTAACCACGCTGGCAGATTACACCCAGCAGGAGGTTGGGGAAATCATTACTCGTTTGAGGCAAAGGTCAAGGGAACCTTTACTGACATGGATGGTAAGGTTGCTAGATGGGGGCGCCGCAGGGTTGTTGGTAGATTGCACAGATAAACCGCGCTTTTTGTCAACCTTTGTCAACTGACACCAATGTACAGGAGGTCTTAAGGGCAGGGCCGCCCCCTGACGAAAATGGGCAAGCTTCACAGGGGTCATTGTTGAACCTAGCAGCCCAGGCATGTAACCACAAGTATCCTATTACCACAGATTGTCCTAGAGAGGAAAAGAGGTGGTACACTTTGAAAGAGGTGATTCAAAAGGTCAGGGAGCATACTATGAAGGAGGAAATTCATGTAGATGAACCAGGACACATGTGTATCGTACCGCTTTCAGTTTCAACCAGGAATATGGTGATCAGAACTGCTCCGCCCTCATACAAAAGTGTCACTATGACTTTGCTCGTAGGTATGACGGGCAAACCCACTGATGAAGTAGTGGATGCCATCCGGCAATTGGCAGACTTAGAGGAGTGGGACAAGAGTGATGACAAGCCGCAAGAGAGAGAGGGGCGTAGTAAGAGAAGATCTGAAGGCAAGAGGCAAGATAGTAGAGAATCATGAGTGTCCCGGAAAGACATGTTTTTGGCCTTGCTAAAAGATGGTGTGCCATGAGAAGAGATTGATGGCATTGAAACCAGAGTAATGTATGAACTGTACAAAAAGAGGGGGTGTGCAGCCAAAGAGTGCTAAAAACAGGTTAAGAAACAGGTGGTGACTATGCCACAGGGGGACACCTCACCTTCTGCCCCTCCTGAGGAAGAACAGGAAGAAGGGTCTATGGGGATTCCTTCCCCGCACCAGCCAACATATGCTGATTTAAGGAAGGTGGTGAGTGCAATGTTAGAGGCAGAGTCAGGTTGCACTCATTCAAAATTTGACTAGGGTTACGGCCAAGCTCCGCAGAGTCCGCTCGCATAAAAGTTGATAGGCGACCCCACGTTAATGTTAAGATTGTTTTGGGGGCCAGGAAATACGCAAGGTGTGCGAGCATTGATAGACATCGGAGCGGAGGCCTCTCTGATTCATGGAAATCCAACACGATTCAAAGGCAGACACTTTACCATTACAGGGCTAGGGGGGAGGAGACCTCCGCAGTACAAACAGAAATGGATATGAAAATAGGCAATTTGACTAGGCAGAAATACCAAGTGTTAATTGTCCCGATACCTGAGTACATAATTGGCTTAGTCATTCTAGAAGGATTGACTTTGGGACTTGGGGGAAAAACTTATCAGTTTGGGGTGAGAGCATTGACCTGCACACCCATTACCATAGGTAAATTGAAGATGCCCCCAGTGCAGGTACCTGTGGCAACCAAGCAGGTAGCGATGAAACAATACTGCATTCCTGGGGGGCACAATAACATTTCAGACACCATCAAAGAGTATGTAGAGGTGGGTGTGTTACGCCCTATTACTACTGCGTGGAACAACCCACTCTGGCCTGTCAAAAAAGGGGACGGGTCTTGGAGGATGACGGTGGATTACCGCAAGTTAAATAAACACACTCCTCCATTGGTGCCTGCAGTCGCAGATGCCATTACCATGATTGAGAATGTCCAGAAGTTTGAGGGGACCTCGTATACAGTGGTAGATTTAGCCAATTCATTTTTCTCTGTGCCAATTGCTGAAGAGTGCCAAGAGCAGTTTGCATTTTCCTGGAGCGGGCGTTAGTACACCTTCACAAGGTTAACTATGGGGTACATACATAGCCCGAATATCTGTCACCGGCTGGTGGCAGAGCACTTAGACAAGATACCGTGTAAACCTGACATACACAGTTCTCACTACATTGATGATATTTTGATCCAGGGCAAGGATGAGCCCAGTGTGCAAAACCAGTTAGAAGTCATTATTGAAGGATTGAAGAAGGAAGGGTGGGAGATTAACCCGAACAAAATTCAAGGCCCAGCTGAGACAGTGATATTTCTAGGGATTCTGTGGCATAATGGGCATCGAGAGATGGTGCAGAAGACCCGACAGAAAGTACTTGAGTTTACCACTCCAATGAACAAAAAAGCAAGCTCAGTAGTTCATAGGACTGTTTGGGTTTTGGAGACAGCACATTCCACATTTAGGGCAGATACTGGCTCCCCTCTACAAAGTGTCATGAAATAAATATGAGTTTCACTGGGGGGGAAGAGTAGCAAAAAGCATTTGATTTGGCGAAAGACACCGTGCAGCAGCTGCTTGATTTATGGTCATTGAAGGAAGGTGAAGTGGAGTTGAATGTGTCTGTGCAAGACAATTACGCTAACTGGAGTGTGTGGCAGAAACAGGACAGGAAACGTGTGCCATTGAGGTTCTGCAGTCGTAAGTTGCCCGATGCTGGTAACTCATACACTCCGTTCGAGAAGCAGTTGCTGGCATGTTATTGGGCCCTGGTTGATACTGAGCAAATGACAGTGGGGCATGATGTGTTGATGAGGCCTGAAATCACGATTATGCAATGGGTGCTGAGCTCTCCTAAAACACACAGAATAGGACACGCTCAAGAAGCCAGCATAATCAAATGGAAATGGTACATTCAAGACAGAGCTAAATCAGGGAAGGGTGGGGTTGCAAAATTACACGAGCAAGTAGCCAAAATACCACCCTCAGATTACATACCACCAGAAGTGTCTGAGAAATGCGAGTCTCCCGTGAAATGGGGAGTACCTTATGGCAATTTGACCGTAGAGCAGACAGAGCATGCCGGGTTTACAGATGGCTTGGCCCAATATGTGGGAACCGAGTGATATTGGAAGCAGTGTCATACAGTCCCAAGACTAAAAAGATTTTAACGTCAGGGAAAGGGAAGAGCAGTCAGTTTGCAGAACTTTACGCAGTTTACCAAGCATTGAAACAAGAGACCCCTGGTCGATGTCATTTGTACACTGATTCATGGTCAGTGGCACATGAATTGGCGGTGTGGCTGCCAACCTGGCAAAAGAATGAGTGGAAGATTCATTCAAAAGATTTGTGGGAGAAAGAACTGTGGCAAGATATTGCGGAAATGTTATCACAAAGTGAAGTCGCTGTGTATCATGTGGATGAGCATTGTGCTACAGATTCATTAGAACGTTGGTTTAATTCTGTTGCAGATGAACACACCAAGATTTCATCTGTGGATGCGGAGGCTCAGGAAGTCGATTTGGAGGGTTTGGCCAAGTGGGCTCAACAGAAGTGTGGGCACCTTGGAGAAAAGGCTACTATCAGGTGGGCACAAGTTCGAGGAATCAGTATTCCTTAAGAGGTAGGGAAAACAATCATTTTGCAATGTCCAGTGTGTCAACCACAACAGCATAGGCCTATCCCTCAGATTGTCCAGGGCACGTTGCGGAGAGGAAAATTACCAGGTCAAATTTGGCAGATTGATTACATCGGTCCTCTGCCAATCAGCAAAGGCTTTCAGTATGCATGCACCATTGTGGATACATACTCTGGATATATGATGGTTTTGCCATGCAGACGTGCCACACAACTGAACACCATTAAGTTGTTGTATCAGATAATGTTGAATTACGGAGTGCCATTGCAAATTCAAAGTGACAATGGGTCACACTTCAAAGGCAAATTAATTCAGAAATATTGTCAGGAAAAGAGTATTGAGTGGCTCTACAACGTGCCCTATCACCCTGAAGCGTCAGTATTAATTGAAACGATCAATGGATTGTTGAAAGAACAGCTGCGCAAATCTGGAGATGGCAGTTTAGCAGGCTGGGGTGATAGTGTGTTTGATGCGGTGCAAGTGTTAAACAATAGGCCTGTGAATAATCATGAAACTCCATTGTTGCGACTAATGACTCCTGCTTTACAGATTCAACCCAACTCAGGTAGAGAGAACCTATTGTACTGGGAAATTACCCCGGGTTCTTTAGCTCCCTATTGGGCGACTCCAGAGTCAGCAGGGATAGACTTGCATTCTCATGAAGAAATTAGATTAGACCCAAGAGGGATTGTTGTGATTGAAACAGGGATTGGGGCACACATTCCTCCAGAGCATATGGGATGGATTGCCCCTAGATCTGGCTTAGCATTGAAGGGAGTTCAAGTACTGGAAGGGGTCCTTGACGCCGATTACCAAGGCGAGATCAAATTTATCTTAATGAATAGTGGGGAGCAAGTGTTACCAATTCATAAGGGTGATTGAGTGGCCCAATTGATTATTGTTCCTGTTAAATTGTCCATTATCAAAAAGGGGGAGCCTCCCACAGTGTTAACTACTCATGGGGATCATGGTTTTGGCTCTGTAGACAGTATGGTACCGGGTGCAGAGGTGTGGGTCGAAAGACCAAGGGGTCCACCGGTGCCCACAGATGTTATTGCATCGGGCAAGGACCAGGTAGTCTTAGTAATGGAACCCGGAAAAGAAAAATGGCATTATGTGCCCGCAGACAGATGTTACCTAACAGAGTGATTTTCAACACTGATATCTCTTTTCTGGGTTTGCCTTGTAGATCCTGGGTCTGGCTGGTGTATTTGTGAGACTAAATGGACCCCATTTGGGAGAGGCAAACGGCATTCTGCTACCCATGAGAAGTGTCACATCTGTGCCAGCGATCCATGGGAAACTGATGATGATAGGCAATGATGTCGAAAGCACCCCTATGTCGATGCCGAAAAGCCAGCCAGACTAAAGAAATGGATTTGTGGAATGCGGCAAACACAAGTGCAAACGCAAACCACGTTGATGCCAGCTATACAACAGATGTCTTTAGGACGGCAAAAATATTCCCCGATGATTACCCAAACAGAGAATATGTGGACATATTTGGCACAACAGGTACTCAACATTACGCACTTTTGCCTTACTGATGTGCATCATGCAGAAGCTTTGCTGACTACTTGTTTAGTAGCGGTGACAATGCCAGTTCCGGTTCTAAAGCATATTTTCGACGTCATGCACAATGATTCTGCAGTTCAGGATTCCGATATCAGCCAATCCTTTTCAGTCTATGAGTACTGCAAGTTTTGCGAGGAAACAGATCACAAGTGGAGAAACTTGACACGTATTATAACATACAATATAACTCAAGGTGATGTGTGTTACTTTATGACCTGCAATGTAAAAGAAATTGGCAAATGCCAACAACTGAATCTAACCAAACAGAAACATCAAACTGCGTTTGAGAAAAGGTTGTGTTCACAAGTTCCAAGCACATGTACCAGTGTGAATAATACTATGGGCCTCATTACACGGAATGCGGTAAACCATGGTGCTATTAGCACCATGGTTGCCGCCGGTACCATACCGGTACCACCATGGAAAAAAGGGGAATTACCACCCTATTCCAAGGTTGTCGGGGCAGTAATTCCCCCTTTCTCCATGGCCCGTCCCCATTCCCATTTTTGCCCCATAGGGCTCAATGGGAATGGGGAAGGGGCTAATCACGGTACCGCAAATTGCAGTACCGTAATTAGCACCAAGGTCCCTTTGCGGGTCCCAACTTTAACGGCTGGTCTACACAAGCCGTTAAGGTCGGGTCGCTCAAAGGGACCTCGTAGTAAGGTGGTAAGGGTTTACCGGTACCAGCGCCCTTACCGGCACTGGTAAACCCGTACCACCTACCGTGTAATGAGGCCCTATGTCTTGCAATCATACAGTGATAGCTGCCAGTCATCTAAATCATGTGAAACTTCTAACAGGATGGCTTTTCTCATGTGGCAACATCAAATACACTTACATTCCAGCTAACATGTCCGGAGGTCCATGTGCCTTAACTCGATTAGGGCTAATGATGTTCCCTTTACACCCAGCAATGTCTCGAAGCAAAAGGCCAACTTTTGAATCTGTGGGTTTATCCCCAGATTGTGATTCACATGTGTATTTGTTATCAGAGGCTGAGTTTCTAGCATTAGCCCTTTCATTAGTGGGAGTTTGGGGTTTAGCCGCTGGGGGTTACAAATCTTTAATTAAATTAGCATGTTTAGTGGTAAAATGACTTAATCATACTTCTCAAGCATTTGAAGAGTTGCTCCTTGATAGCAAAGTTATTAGAAAAGCATTCCTTCCTCAATGCTCCTATGTCACTCGCGTTGGCTCTATTCTCGTTGTCTGGGACAACGAGATTAGAGCCAACGCAAGTGACATAGGAGTATTGAGGAAGGAAGTCTGGGATTAAGCCCAAGATAATTGTCCACCATCATATTGACTAAATATACCATGAACAATCTGGAAACATTGTGATACAATTTGATTGGTTAAATACAGTTTGTTTCATCAGCCCAGATTTGAAAAAGGCTCTGAAGCGGAAACAAGTGTTATCAAGGGCTAGAAATGCAATAAAATCTAACCAAGGTTGAAAAATCAAGGGTCTGTTATACAATTCAATCTAACTAAGCGCAAATATTTTGGCGTAGATTCACAGAGTATCTTCCAATATTCCATTATAACTAACAACGGTTTAGGCATTGTACTGTTGACTCCGATGAACTGCAACAATTGATGATAACGGTATTATAAATACCAAATTTCGTATTTACTTCAACTAATAGGAAGAATAAGGAGTCGCCCACAGGACCAGCTGTATCAAAAAGCCAAACTCCCATGATTATTAGAAAAGAAACTTTGTAAAACAGGGCTGCCGTTGATTATCTCTTGCTGAAACATAATTTGGGCTGTAACGCAGTTGAAGGTATGTGTTGTTTCAATCTAAGTGACCATTCACTATCCATTGAAAGTCATATTAGAGGTTTGAGGGACCTAATTTCCCAAGTGTCTCAAGATCATACTGGGAATTGGTGGGATTGGTTATTTTCATGGATTCCTGATATTGGGGGTACACTGTGTTACGCCTTTGCTTGCATTTGTATTATTGTGGCTATCATAATAACTGGTTCTTGTTGTATTCAATGTATTCCCAACTTAGTTCTGATGTTTCGTCGGTTTCAGAGACCGGCTCCTCTACCACTAGGCTATGGAAGGTAAATATCCAAGGGTGGATTGTGATGCTTGAGCTAAAACATGGCGCTGGTGTGCAGTGCATTCTGGGGGCACTCAGAGCCATAATGGATATTTATTCCATGCCTCTGTGAAAAGCTGCACTTGCTTTGCTGAAAAACATGTTTTCAACGTTATTCGTTGCTGAGCCTGGTATGCAGGCCTCAGCCAAGGACACTGCGCTGGGAAAACTGGGATTCACAGGTGCCGGCTGATAGCCGATAAGAAGATAATTCCCGTGCCAAGGTTGAAGATGAGTTATGGAATTGTTTTCAATGGTGCTTTAGGAGAGGGAAGCGCTTTGCTCCTTGGGGTTACTGGCGGTTGGCCCGGCTGGCAACCAACAGTTACTCATCAATGCGCAAGCGCTAATGCCAGAAGGTTTGAGAAATTGCCACACCTTTTGAGGAGGGCATATATGCAGAGCTCTGGAAAGGTCAGGCGGGAAAAACACAAAGACCTCAGTCGGAGGGGTGACGCCTTGTTCTGACCTCCCTGTGGGCTGTTTTGCTCTCGGCCTGGCTGTTACCGGGGTCTTCCAGCTGCTTCTGGTGAGATGAGGGATTCAGTTACGACCATGGTGATGTATTCTTTTTAATTCCCTATCTTTTCTGTGATTTATTTCTGTGTTATCACTTGTTGCTTATGTATGCTTAACTATGAATACATAGCCGTATAAGTGCTCATTATCCTCTAACTGCGTGTCTGGTTGTGAGTTATTGTTCCGTCTACCTGTGTTCAAAGTATTTGCTCAGCTCTGCAAAAGTACTGGTGATAAATAACTGTCTGTGCACTCTTGGCGAGCAATACAGTAGGGTGTGCAGGGTTAGCAGAGAAGCTGCGATGAGTAGAGTGACATCATTGCAAAATATCATCAACAGAGCGGCCTACCAAACGGCCAATTGCAGATGAAATGGTCAGGTTGAATGTGTCAATATACTTATAACAGGAACCTGAATTTTGGCCCATGCCACAAACAAAAACTGCCACGTGACTACACAACAAAACCTTGCAGCACACAGTGTGACCACCAAATCGTTTTGATTACAATCGGAATGAAAGTGAAAGGTGTGCAATACAAACATGCAGCAGCACAGAATTTCCGTCATGCCATTAAGTACAGCCATATCACAGTAGGCACCTGGATCATGATAGTGTATGTTATGTTACATAGTTTTTATACTGCAAACAATTAAAACAAACACATACATTGTCATACTGGGACTGACAAGTCAAGATGCCAGGGTTGACCACGTCCACAATAGACTTCAGTCTTTCGGGATGTGGAGCAAGCACTGATACCACAATTCTATGAAATATGTAATGGCTTAATTGTTTGGAACTTGTAGTGGGTACACATGCAATGTTGTAGTTTGGTTTGGCTTACTTGACAAGAATCTCAATGGGTTCATGTCTGAACTTTCACCCAATGCAATGTCCCTCAGCTTTACTGATGGCGACCTCTTATTCAAAACACATATATCCAGGAACACACAAGAAGCATGGTACCAGCGTGCACCCCTATGCAAATTTCAGCTTTTCATCCCATTGCTCTCTGGAGTCCCAGTGCCTCTTGGCCCCTCTGAAAGGCACCCAGGATCCTGCAGCATGCCTCAACACAGAACTAAGAACATTTATCCACATAGCCTACATTCTAAAGGAGCTACACTGGCTTCTCCTTCAAGCACACATCATGTTCAAGACTGTTTGCATCGCCTACAAAGCTATCACAAACAAAACAGCACTCTAGTTGACTGATAAGCTGACCATCTCTGGAGACCAGTTCTTCTCCAAAAGCCATAAGGTCACTATGATGGAAATATATAACTGTAAGAGAGAAAAAACGAGAAAAGAAAACAACCCTTTTCCTGCTCTGCACCCTTTTTAACAAGTTAACAACGGAAGACAGGTTCCATCCACCCTACAGTTCAAGAAGGACCAGAAGTCCCTAATCCTCAAAGAACATGTTGCAAATCTCTGATTGCTCCACTCAACCCTATTTCTCCCCGTCTGAAGTAACCGCCTTCCACCGTCCCCATTTTCCCACCCACCCTCTCCCCATCATAAATATTGCCTCACCCAAGCCTCCTCTCTGCATTTTGCAGCAAATATTTGCTTTAAAATCTGCATTGACTTTGCTGTGGTAAAAATTACTCGATACTGTTCACAACATGCTCTTGGGTGTTATGCGAAACAGCCAATCCTCATTAGGAGTATTTGTTCCCTTCTCCTTCCCCATAGAGGTATTTCAAAAGAGTACAATAGGAGCATGCCCGACTATGCATCTAGGAATTATATCATTTTTTTCAGAAAATAAATGATAATGGTAATTTGGCTCTGAGTTTTGATAATGTGCTTTCCTCAATGAGATAGTTGTAACATTCCTATAACTACAACACATGCCAGCAGGTGATCATTAAGATGGAACACTGTACAATTTGAAACATAGCCAGCTTACAATGTAAGTAAACCTAATTTATTTCCTTTTTGAATAGCTTATTTCTAGGAACAGCCATCATTGTATCTCTCTAAATGTCATTCCCCATTGAAGAGGGCTGCATTCAGATTACAATCAATGATCTGTTTCCTCTGAGAGCACCAACTCAGCACCCCCTGCAGAGCTTTTCTGTATCTCCCTCACCTTGAAGGGAAAGCACCTCACTGTGATGCAGTAATCCTGCAGGACACATGCAAGGAAAATGTATGTATGCCTCCAAAGGCGGGGCCTATACTCACTTCAAGATTTGTCTCTTTTGCTTATGCCCTCATTCTATTTGTATCTATTAAAAACACAGCATTACCTCCTCTCACAATCTCACCGATGACAATATTTCATTGTGTTTCATCTGGTTTTACTGCTGTCAGCAAAAGCTGGGGTAGCTCTAGTAAATTCACACCTCACAATGTGATTCTTGCCCACGGTAAAGGATACAAATACCCAGGGTGTGCATGTGCGTGTGAGAGAGAAATAGAAAGAGAGAGACAGAGAGATTGAGAGGGCAAATTGAGAGAGAGAGAACTAGATTGGCAAATGATACCCAGGTTGCAATTAGGAACTGAATATTTCATTTCTGCGTTGGTCAGAGATCAAGAGGCGAAGGTCACATAATACTAGGATTGCTTGTCCTTTTGCAACTTGACACCTCATAGCCCATAGACGGTGGCATCCAATGAAATGATCATCCTTCAGTGCAGTTGAAATAAATGCAGACAAGTTGCATTCATGATTGTTTGCTTTATAGAGCAGAAGGGAGCTTAGCATTGCCAGTATCCTTAGAAGGTGGTGCCTTTCTTCTGCAGGTTGTGTAGTCTGTAGGGGTAAGTATGTGAGGTACAGGGATTTATACATATGTAGTGGTAGGGGGTTCATGTAGAAATACAAACATCATAAATAGCCAGCACGTGCACCAAATTGAAATGCACACATCATTGCAGTGAGCACATCTTAAAATTAATTAATTTCAGGATAATGTTCCATTTGGCTGAATTTGCATCAAATCTAATAACTAATATACATTAACATACTAACTTAATGAATCCCATTCAACAAACTGAATCCCATATCCTTAACATGGAGTGCAAATTAGTTTACATCGGAATAAATGTTCTGAATCCAAATTTTAAATGCATGTGGGATTATTCAATGAGATTTATTAAACACGCAGCATAGCAGTGGAATTTTTGCCTGCTGCAAAATAGGAAGTTATGCTGTTAAAGAACAACCTCATTGTGTGTGCAGGAAGGAGAAGATGATTCCATTGTAGTGAGTGGGATTGGCATTCTGACATGATCTAGTCAAAGGGGAAGGATTTGGTTTGAGTGGCTGTGGGAGGGTTTTTAAGGAGTTGGGAGAGGGCGTGCAGATCAGATGTTCAGAAGCTTCCTGGGAGACTTGCAGACGGATGTGTAGGAGTGACTTGGGAAGCAGGGATCATCTGCCGGGAACTGGGCTGAGTCAGTGCTGGGAGCGCGACCTTCCTTATCCATGACGGCAAAGAGAGAGGGGTTTTCCACAGTCAGCAGTGCCAAGAATCTCATCAATTTCTAGGTAATTATGTTTTTTTAGTGAGGTGGTGCTTGAAGTGCCTGTTTGTTAGTCAGTCAGGGAGGACTAATTTCATGTGCAATATTTTAATGTCAACAGTGAATGCAATTCTGAATTTACCAGGTTCTGTTTTTTATAGTTGGATATTCACAAAGTGTAATTCAGGTACTCCACGGTTGGGTTAACAGGACTGATTACAGTTCATTCTATTCTTTTTTTTATTTGATTTTTTTAATTCTTTATTTAAAATTTTTGTAATTAGATCAAGAATCGGCAATAAATCACAAAGTCTCATAACATAGCATAAAGGATACAAAAAATGCAGGAACAGAAACAAAAGGAAAAACAAAAAGAAGACATCAATATACAATCTTCAAGGTGAACTAGTACCTACTCAAAAGGCTCCCCAGACCTTTGCATGTAAACTCAATTTTCCCATTTTTTTGTAAATACATTTCTCAATATTCACTAAGCAGTTCATTTCTGTAATCCAATCCTCCAAAATTGGTGAGTCACGAGATTTACAGCTCCTCAAAATGTTTTTTTGCAAATAGAAGTAGCTCTGAACAAAAAGTTATTTTCTGACAGTGAAAGGTCTTCAAGCAAATCATTGCAGCCTAGCACCATTCTTTTAAAATTCAAGTCAATATTTTGGTTGAAAACCCTGAGACAAAGAATACAAACCTCATGCCAAAACCCACAAACCCTCACACAGTCCCACAGAAGATGTTCCATACTGCCTTTCTCACTCCAGCAACACCAACTAATATCTGCATCACACAAACCTCTATTTTTAAGCTTTTCCGGGCTCCAAAAAACTCTATTGAGAATTTTAATTTGTCTTGAACGTTCAGTCAAATTTATCGAGCAAAGCTTCACGTTCACACACATCACAAGCCATAGGTCAGAAGTGATTTCACAACTGACTCTTCTGCTCCATTCATTAAGTAATTCGGTATTCTGTTTATAATTCGATACAATTTCATGATAAACCCTATTTGCAAGTGACTGAACACCAGTAGTGAAAAGTTCAACATTAGCATCCCTGTCACAATCCACTTCACCAATACATCTCTTCAATTTCCTGAAGTCCGAGATACAAATATTTTCAACAGTAAAAGTAGCACTTAGCTCAGTAAAGTCAATCCATTTCTCATTTTTAAAAACATGACTAATCCATTGAATCACTCCAAGAAAACACTCTGGCCAAAACAACACCTTGCCGTTGTCCGTTATAGCTTTATTCAGCCAAATCGATGCCTCAGGTGATTTCAGAGCAACCGAGCCACACATCTCATAGATATTCTTCCAGACATCTCTAAGAAACTCAGTCAAGTGACATCTCCTACCGTGTTTGCCAACAGTCGTGAATATCGCTCTTGGGGTGAGTGGGCCCATCACACTTGTCTCAGCCATAGCCCACTCACTAGGAGATTCCTTCAAAAAGGGAAGAAAAAATTGGCAAGAGAAGGCCAAATGATATGCCCTAAAATTTGGTACACCTAGCCCCCCCTTCTCGACCGGAAGCTGGAGCTTCCAAAGCTTCAGTCTTGGCAGTTTCTCATCCCAAAGAAAGGACTGTAGATTGGTATCAATCAACTTCCAATAACATTGACCAATTTTCAGGGAAAGCATACTCCGAATATAATTGATTTTTGGCACAGCATTCATCTTGAGCGCATTCACCTTACCCCACAGAGATAGATGCAAAACCGACCACCTTTGGACGTTCCATTTCAGCTCCCTACAAACCATACCCATGTTCTCCTCAACCATATCACTTACACCCGGAGTCAACCAAACTCCCAAGTACTTCAGTTTTTTCTCACACCATTGAAATCAGTTCATTTTATTCTTGAGATGTGCCGTTAGTAATCATTTCTTTTTCTCATGTTCTCACTAACAAATGTGCTCATTGCAGAGCTGTTACCAAGTGTAATTGGTAAGTTTATCTGTCATATTAAAGGCACAGTATAATTACTTCATGTCCCGATGCATTTTGTGACCTCTGGTTATTCTATTTAATATGCATCCACAGAAAAGTATGCAACAGTGAATATTTTTATGGGGATGATTGCATGTGAATTCTATAGATAGAAAGTGAGCAAGTGTGTAGTATTTCGTTGCACATGTTTATATCTGTGCAGATCTGCACTCAGGGCATTTTTCAGCATTGTAGATAAGTTGCTGAATGATCAATTTACCGCCCAAGCCAAGTGTATTAAGTCCAGTGACTGGTATTTGGAGAAACCCTGGAATAAAGGACAGGTGTTAGGATAGATTCTGAGGGGAGTGTTACCACTATAAATAGGAAAGCCACCAATGCATCACTACAATAATAATATACCACAATAAGATACCACTATATATTACAATAATAAAACACACCAAGATTAGGTGTAACTCCTCCAGAAAATATATCTAATACGTCTTTCTGTCTTTGCAAAGGCCCAAGAACAAAGCAAATCTTTGGTTGTGGCAAAGGGGAATTGTTTTGCTTCACTCTGTTCCAATATGATATGGACCAGGTATTCTTTCTGTGATTGCAGGAAGTGTCTTCTGTATTTTCCCTCTCTGCAACGTCTCTTTTATTTCCTGTTGCTCTAGATCCAGACAGTCAATATGTGTTTTCTACAAGTTGACATGCACCAACATGTTGTTCTACTTATATGAGTTAAGTATGACCTTTAATGGATGTGTCACAAGGCTTTGAAAAAGTGGATGCCGCAGACAGTATATGAAAGTCCTTGCAAGTTTATTGAAAGACACATTAATAGCTAACATGTGCTACATGTGATTTGGAATCAGCATGAAGGTGCACTTTCAATCGAATTTGAAGTCATATTTGACATCCTTGACTAGAATGACCAGTGAACGATATTTGGTAGTGGGTGACAGTCTGTAATGATGTCTTTCAGACCTCTGAGCTCTATGCAAATTCCAAGGCCTTGCGCTTTGGCTTTCCTGTTTAATACAAGTGTGCTTAGCTATACTGTTGCTTCCATAGGTTCAATGATGTATTCAGTGTTCAGTCTGTTAAGTAAGTCACAGAGATTTTGCAGAACTTTCAGAGGGACTGGATAATCCTTTTGTTTAATAGCAACAGCCTCTTGTAGTAGCATAATTTTGTGCACGTACGATTTGAGAGCATGCTGCTGAAGCGGACCAGTACATGAACACATGTGAAAAGAGGGCACTGGAAAGGTGCCACACAAATCTAGCCTGATGCAGAGCAAGTGGTGTTCATTCCACCCAAGAATGAAGGATGACTTTCTGGAGTAGCATTCACATAACATGCCTCTGCATCTGCCATACCTGTCATATCTTCCAGCAGCATCAGCCCTAGAACAGTGCTCCTATGTCCTCTTGTCTGCTGTTACCCTCAAAGTGACTCCCAGTTAGGGTGCACACTTGTTTCCTAGCTTTGTGCACACAGCTAATTGAATCGTCAACAATTTTGGCAATGCTGATCACTGTTCTTTCACAGTGCATCTTATATTTTGGAGTTGTAGCAATGTACGATTAGCTTGTCATGGAACTGTGATCACTGACACCTCTGACGACGAGTGTGCTTTCCAGTTCATGTAACACACTCACAGTACATTGCAGGGTGCTATGAATCCCCATAAAATAACAACATAACCTTAAGCATCATGCATGGCCATATTTAATACAGCAAGCTATCCCCCTAATTTGCACATGAAGCACCTTACCTGACAGCAAAACTATTACCCGAAAAGACACATATTGCACCTCACATCATCAGGCTTTAGACAGCAGAACTAGCACTCTCAATTGCATATTACACAACCCAGAACATCAGGCTTTATATAACAGGGCTATACATTGAAACTGTCCACATTAAACACTAGAATCCCAGGCGCAACCCATCAACAGACACCATTGCATAACAGGCTCATCTAGACCTAACACACAAATCAAATACATAATTGAAACAATTCCTAGACAAACATCGAATAGACTGTCTTAAACATGTTCCCAAATGCAAACTATTGCCTCTCTACTGACTGATGCCCAATGCTTCTTTACCTCACCACTTATCCCGCGACTTTCAGTACTGCCCTTTTTTCCCCAACCAATTGACTCACTGTTAAAATATTCTACCTCCTTACATTACACACCTGAAAGCCCCTACACATGGCCACCACAGGTCTAGCCACTACCACATAAGCATTATTTACGCTTTGGCTAATCTCTCCTCTCTAGCCCTACCACACGCCCCCACCTCAGCGCTAACTATACCAAAAGCATAGTCTATACAATCTTGGGCTCACCGCTCAAAATAACATAGTCCATAGTTTCTCTGTTATTCCCATGGAATCAAAACAGCAGTCAGATCACGGGTACTTGCAATTTGCACCCATCAACGGCATAGGTTTTGCATTTGCCATTCCTGCTATCCCACTACAAAACCTCCCCATCCCTGTTTTCTTAAAGAGCCATGGGCATCAAGGTCAACACACATAGCATAAGGGCGCTCTATACCACAACTTCACATTACAATACATATAAATTAATTGATGGGCTATACGACAGCTTGTAACCGAATATAGAGGTTCTGACGCTCCAATACTACCTTCATCTTTTTTCGGAACCCTTGTTTGATATGAGTAGGAGCTTCTAGGAATACATCATCAATGTCATCAACATCAGAAAGGTGGGAGGTAGGCGTTATGGCAAAGAGAGGTTGGCCCTCTGTTCCTTGAGCTTCCACAGTGTCCTCTGAAAGTTTGCAAGAAAGTCCAGTCTATATGTGCCTCCAAGTAAGTCAGGAATGCGGGATGCCATGCTACTGGGCCCATTTGTTTGGCAGAGAGCCATGTGACTGCAGTAATGTAAGGGAATGTAACGCTAATTCCTTGCACTTTACTACAATTACCTAGTTATCACTAAGCAGCAAATACCGAGGGCAGTAGGAGATAGTGAGGGAGTCGCTGGAGTGAGACATGCAGATATGGGTAGTGGATCACACCCAGGAAGCTTGTTGCTACTTTGATAATTCAATATGTAATTATATAGTTATGCTGGTATGGCTCACATGGGTAACTGCTCAGAAAAAACAAATCAAAAGTCTTCAGTCATTCTTTGGTTCCTTCTTACATACTGCACGCTGGCTCCTTCTCTCAGACCTCACACTTTCATGCATGCATAGTTCTCACTCTCCTCACCCATGTTCCTCAGCTCCCACACTGTACAGGTGTGGCAAGGCTGGGAAGAAGCACACTTGGAGTGCGGGAGGGGTATTAGAAGAAAGGTTGCTGTTTCAAACCATAAACATATTGTGAATGGAAAAGTGCACTTGGTCTCCTTAATGGGGTGCTGGTGGAGTTGATTTGCTGTGAACTAGGTTTAATATCCTTACAAAATCCTAAAATGGTCTCAAATTGCTTTTCTTTTTTAAAAGTCATGGAGACTTTGACAAGCATAACTCTACCTACTCTAATTTTTATAACCAAATGGATGTAAATACACCTTCCCGATCATTTAGACAATGGATGGTGGAGATTCTAGATTTTTTAACTAGAATTGGTTGCAACACTATAGAATTTGAAAATTCGTCTCTAATAGAAAGGGAAGTTAAGAAAAAATCAGCAATACGGGACAGACATATGAGAACTTTTAAATTATCTAGTCTACATACCTATACTGAATACTCAATGCAATCTTTTTTCTACAGGCTCTCCATGTCCTTACATCAAACATACTTCAAACCCAAAAGTCAGACGATTTATCATGCAGCTTAGACTTGCAGGGTAATTCATAGAATTTCGCAGAAAAGTGTCGCAAGCGGCTGGCACAGAGTGTCCGCATGCGATTGTCTGCGCCAGGCACGTGCGCTAAAACCGATTTCCGCGCACAGCGTATTGATGGATTTTAGGCTCCCAAACCAGCCGTGGTGCAGAGTATCGCAGCGACCCTGCAGCAGCGCCAGTAACGCCCCCAAGAACGCCCTCGCGCAAGGAAAAGCCATCAAAATCGCTAAATCATCGCAAAGGGCTGCGCTAACCCTGGACCAGTTTACAGGGCTGCCAAACAAGGAACGCAAAGCGGGTAACGTGCATATCAGGGGTAGGCGTGAAGTTATACACGCGATTAGCCAGGGTGCCAGGGTACGTGTATTTCAGGGGTGCGCGGGAAGTTCCACACGCGAATAGCCTGGGCGCGTGTATTTCAGGGGTGCGCGGGAAGTTTTACACGCGATTTCAGCAGGGTACGTGTATTTCAGGGGTGCGCAGGAAGTTCCACACGCGAATAGCCTGGGCGCGTGTATTTCAGGGGTGCGCGGGAAGTTTTACACGCAATTTCAGCAGGGTACGTGTATTTCAGGGGTGCGCGGGAAGTTCCACACGCGATTAGGCTGGGTGGGTCCTCACAGGTGTTCCCTGTACACCCTCGACGGCCCCTGCAGGCAGCCCACAAAACAGGGGACTACCCTGCACACCTGCTCATGTCCCCCTGCACCCCCACCCCCCAGCAGTGCAGGGGCAGCCTCCACCAGGCCCCCACCCATGTCTCCCACCACCCCCACCCCCAGCAGTGCAGGGGCACCCTCCACCAGGCCACCACTCATGTCTCCCACCACCCCCACCCCCCAGCAGTGCAGGGGCACCCTCCACCAGGCCCCCACCCATGTCTCCCACCACCCCCACCCCCCAGCCACCAGGGGCAGCCTCCACCAGGCTCCCACTCATGTCTCCCACCACCCCCACCCCCCACCATCCAGGGGCACCCTCCACCAGGCCCCCACTCATGTCTCCCACCCCCCCCACCCCCCACCATCCAGGGGCACCCTCCACCAGGCCCCAACTCATGTCTCCCAGCGTGCTACGTGTATTTCAGGGGTGCGCGGGAAGTTCCACACGCGAATAGCCTGGGCGCGTGTATTTCAGGGGTGCGCGGGAAGTTCCACACGCGAATAGGATGGGCGCGTGTATTTCAGGGGTGCGCGGGAAGTTCCACACGCGAATAGCCTTGGCGCGTGTATTTCAGGGGTGCGCGGGAAGTTCCACACGCGAATAGCCTGGGCGCGTGTATTTCAGGGGTGCGCGGGAAGTTCCACATGCGAATAGCCTGGGCGCGTGTATTTCAGGGGTGCGCTGGAAGTTCCACACGCGAATAGCCTGGGCGGGTGTATTTCAGGGGTGCGCGGGAAGTTCCACACGCGAATAGGCTGGGCGCGTGTATTTCAGGGGTGCGCGGGAAGTTCCACACGCGAATAGCCTGGGCGCGTGTATTTCAGGGGTGCGCGGGAAGTTCCACACGCGAATAGCCTGGGCGCGTGTATTTCAGGGGTGCGCGGGAAGTTTTACACGCAATTTCAGCAGGGTACGTGTATTTCAGGGGTGCGCGGGAAGTTCCACACGCGAATAGCCTGGGCGCGTGTATTTCAGGGGTGCGCGGGAAGTTTTACACGCGATTTCAGCAGGGTACGTGTATTTCAGGGGTGCGCGGGAAGTTCCACACGCGAATAGCCAGGGCGCGTGTATTTCAGGGGTGCGCGGGAAGTTCCACACGCGAATAGCCTGGGCGCGTGTATTTCAGGGGTGCGCGGGAAGTTCCACACGCGAATAGCCTGGGCGCGTGTATTTCAGGGGTGCGCGGGAAGTTCCACACGCGATTAGGCTGGGTGGGTCCTCACAGGTGTTCCCTGTACACCCTCGACGGCCCCTGCAGGCAGCCCACAAAACAGGGGACTACCCTGCACACCTGCTCATGTCCCCCTGCACCCCCACCCCCCAGCAGTGCAGGGGCAGCCTCCACCAGGACCCCACCCATGTCTCCCACCACCCCCACCCCCCAGCACTGTGGGGCACCTGCCAGCAGGCCCCCACCCATGTCCAACTCATGTCCCCCACCACCCCCACCCCCCAGCACTGTGGGGCACCTGCCAGCAGGCCCCCACCCATGTCCAACTCATGTCCCCCACCACCCCCACCCCCCAGCACTGTGGGGCACCTGCCAGCAGGCCCCCACCCATGTCCAACTCATGTCCCCCAGCACTGTGGGGCACCTGCCAGCAGGCCCTCGCCCATGTCCCATCCATGCCCCCCTGCACCTGGGTCCCAACAATCCCCAATCATGTCCGTAATGGCCATCCTCCCCTGCCAAAAGGCCCAACCAACTATCACATCCACCCACATATCAAAGGCAATTACATGTTACACACCCAATGTAAATAATGCAAATGAACACATGTCTGTCACACACAATGGCTGCAAGTGAATGTTAAAACACCCAACATGACATGCATGAAAGCAATGAGATGATACAACACATTGAAGGATGAAAATAAAAATGTATTGAAAATCAACTTGAATGGAAATGAAATTAGAAAAACCACAAAGCAAAACAACAAAAAGAAGATGAATGTCCATGAAAAAAATCCAAGAAATCAAAAAATCCATAGAATAACTATTTACAAGACAATCGCGGGTCCATGAGCCCAACCAAATGAAACCTAACTATGTCAACTAACTAAAAACTGAACTATATACAAAAAAGTGGCGCATTGTCCAATCGCAACCAAATAAAAAAAAATAAAATTTATAGGAAAACTACCACTAACTATATAACTATATACAATGGCAGCGGGCAAGTCCTGCGGCTCACTCTGTGATGTTGCCGGCCAGGGCATCATCGAACTCCATGTCGATGTCCTGGAGGCGGGACTCTGTCCTGGCCCCGAGGTCTCGCAGGGATAACCCCATGTTCACCTCAAACTCCCTGCGAGCTTCCTCGAGGCACTCAGCCCGCCTCAACGCCCGACGCATGGAGAACTCCGCCCTGACCATGGTGAGCCGCTCCTCTTCCGCCCGCTGCCGCTCCGCACCTATCCGCTGGACCAACTGCTCCCACATGGAAGACACTACCATCCCAGCGTTCTCCTGCCCTCCGGCCGATGCCTGCCCCTCTGATCTTGATGGCCCCGAGCCATGATGCCTCCCACGTCGAGCCTGCTGCTGCCTCCGACGCCACTGCCTCTGCCAGCACGACGGCATCCAGGATGATGGAAACCACCGACGCCATTGTGCACGTGCCCTGCCTGATGATGCTGTCACATCCTCCATCTGCTGGGGTCCAGTTGCTGTGTTGTCCACCGCTGCTGGACCTCTGACTCCCGACTGTGGCAGGGATGGGATCCCCACCGAGCTGGCTGCATTGGTCAGGGCAGGTCCACAGAGGGCCCTGGTGGCATCTGGGCCGGAAGACGGCAAGGAGAACGACTGGCGTATAGTCTCCACAGAGGAGGAGAGGGCCGCCAGATTGGCCGACACATGCAGGAAACCCCCGAACATGGCCGATCCCAATTGGGCCACGTCGGCACGGTGCTCTTCGTGATGACGTGCGTGCTCCTCCTGGGAAGCACGCACGGCATCACGAATCACAGCCGTGCGCATCGCGACCCCAATCAGGACCTTCTCCACACGGCCAGGGGTCCCCTCGTCCGCAGGTGGAGGGGAGTCAGATGACATGGACATCCCCTCTACCTGCGGACGGGCCTGAGACGGGGCATCCCTGCTGGTGCAAGGTGGTGCACCCACAGGTACAGGCACAGCGACATGCACAGGCCCCTCCACGGTGACCTGTGCTGCCTCCTGCCCCTGCCCCTGGACTGCACCACTTGCACCAGCAGGGATGCCCCCACCAGGCCCCATGTGCGCCTCAGTGGCGGCCTCCTCCTCCTCTGTGGAAACCACCAACCTGGATGGCTCCTCGCCGTCTACCGCCGTAGCAGGCCCCTGTGGGGGCTCACCCACCCCTTCCGCTGCAGCCGTGGGGGCATCCCCGCCGCCTTGCTCCACAGCGCCGTCTCCGCCCTCTCCTTCACTAGCCGCTGCGTAGAGGGAGACATAGAACACAAGCATCAGGGTACTGTACAATGGTCCCCTAGACAGGAAGCAATAGCAGATGAGTGCCACTGTCAAAGTACACTTCCATCATGTCACACCACAACACATGTGTCAGTCCAGGCAAAACACACACAGTGACAGTCATGGTGCGTGCTATGGATATTTCAATGCATGTCCAATGGACTCTCGAATCATACAATGTAATGGGACTCACATGCATCATGGGTCATGCCTATCACATGCACACACTTCACCTCAGTCACATCCATCTGGCCCCGTACACCCCAATCACAGTGCATACAAGGATGACTAGGCTGCATCAGTGAATCTGTACATTGTCACAGACATGTGTCATGCATCCATGGCACTCACAAGTCACAGACACGCAGGTCAGGCACACAGACATGGATACCACATATGTATCTGGCATTAGCACCCATCCCTCGCCCCCACCCATGTCCAGGAACAGAGACTGCCATGCTCTCATGTGTGCAATCTGCACAGGGCTCCCCATGTCGCATTCAAACACATGCAACAACCGTGCGGTTCACACATTACAGGTCGCACATGCATTCCCATGATGTCCCTGCACACATACATGCGTACATGGCCTATGTCACACATGCAGGCAAGTATCAGACAACCAGCACACTGCAACATGCCCTGTCTCACACAGCAATGCTTGGCCACTTAACGCTCAACTCCAGACGGGTCTCCCTCTCAAGGACCTGGGCGTGGAGCGCTGGGTGTGCACGTTCCAGGACCCTCAACTGGATGGAACTCATGCGGCCCCGGCCCCCCTCCACGAGGCGCCGGGCCTTCATGAGGGTCCTGGACCTCAAGTCTTCCCAGCGCTTCTTGACCTTCTGGATGGTGCGGGTTGCCACCCCCTCCGCGTTGATGGCAACCACACAGTCGGCCCAGATCCTGTCCCGTCCTTCCTTGTTGGCGCAGGACGATCCGAAGAGGGCATCATACTGCCCCAGGACTTGCTCCACCAGGACACCAACTTCGGTGGCAGTGAAGCTGGTGCCCCTCTGCCCCTCTGGCTGGGGGTTGCCACTGTTGCCAGATGTTGATGTGCCCGACATGGCAACCCCAGGGGCAGGAGTGGGTGGGCAACTGGGTCCTGGGGCTGGGCTGTGGAGCGATGTTATCCGAGTCGGGAGTCTTCTGTTCCAGCAGGGGTGGACACAGCAACTGGACACCTGCAGATGGCTGATGTGCAGGCACCAAATGGCAGGGCACGGTGGCAGCAGGCAGGCAGGCAGGCAGGCAGCAGCAGATGGCACGTGGGAGGCTGCTCGGGGCACTGGGGGGCAGTAATTCGGCCTTCTGGGCAGGAGCGTGGTCTTCCGTGTGTTTTCGCGTGGCCAGCTTGATACGGAGTGATTTGGCACGTGAAAATCCTGCACGTCAGCGTGAAAATCGAGGAAAGGCCCTTAGCGCGTAAGCGCGTCAGCACGCGTACGTGATTTCATTGGACCAAAGGCCCTTATAGCGTTAGTGCGTCTGTGACGTTTTGCGCACGGGCGTTGCACTGGCAGGGCTTGGTGATCCCGCGTGCCTTTATGTTCTGTACGTGCTTTTCGTGCGGTGCGTGTGTTTTCCATCCGTTGGGGTTCACACGCTATTACTTCACAGCGGGTGTTGGCTACGCGTTCTTCTACACGCAAGGCAGACGGTGAATGGTACCCCGCTCCCCCAGGCCCGATCACGTGAATAACTTCACGCGAACCCCTGAAATACACGCGCCCAGGCTATTCGCGTGTGGAACTTCCCACGCACCCCTGAAATACACGCGCCCAGGCTATTCGCATGTGGAACTTCCCGCGCACCCCTGAAATACACGCGCCCAGGCTATTCGCGTGTGGAACTTCCCGCGCACCCCTGAAATACACGTAGCACGCTGGGAGACATGAGTGGGGGCCTGGTGGAGGGTGCCCCTGGATGGTGGGGGGTGGGGGGGTGGGAGACATGAGTGGGGGCCTGGGGGAGGGTGCCCCTGGATGGTGGGGGGTGGGGGTGGTGGGAGACATGAGTGGGGGCCTGGTGGAGGCTGCCCCTGGTGGCTGGGGGGTGGGGGTGGTGGGAGACATGGGTGGGGGCCTGGTGGAGGGTGCCCCTGCACTGCTGGGGGGTGGGGGTGGTGGGAGACATGAGTGGGGGCCTGGTGGAGGGTGCCCCTGGATGCTGGGGGGTGGGGGTGGTGGGAGACATGAGTGGGGGCCTGGTGGAGGGTGCCCCTGGATGCTGGGGGGTGGGGGTGGTGGGAGACATGAGTGGGGGCCTGGTGGAGGCTGCCCCTGGATGCTGGGGGCTGGGGGTGGTGGGAGACATGAGTGGGGGCCTGGTGGAGGGTGCCCCTGCACTGCTGGGGGGTGGGGGTGGTGGGAGACATGGGTGGGGGCCTGGTGGAGGCTGCCCCTGCACTGCTGGGGGTGCAGGGGGACATGAGCAGGTGCGCAGGGTAGTCCCCTGTTTTGTGGGCTGCCTGCAGGGGCCGTCGAGGGTGTACAGGGAACACCTGTGACCCACCCAGCCTAATCGCGTGTGGAACTTCCCGCGCACCCCTGAAATACATGCGCCCAGGATATTCGCGTGTGGAACTTCCCGCGCACCCCTGAAATACACGTACCCTGGCTAATCGCGTGAAAAACTTCACGCGAACCCCTGAAGTACACGTAGCCCGCTCCCCCAGGCCCGATCGCGTGAAAAACTTCACGCGAACCCCTGTAATACACGTAGCCCGCTCCCCCAGGCCCGATCGCGTGAAAAACTTCACGCGAACCCCTGTAATACACGTAGCCCGCTCCCCCAGGCCCGATCGCGTGAAAAACTTCACGCGAACCCCTGAAATACACGTAGCCCGCTCCCCCAGGCCCGATCGCGTGAGAAACTTCACGCGAAGCCCTGTAATACACGTAGCCCGCTCCCCCAGGCCCGATCGCGTGAAAAACTTCACGCGAACCCCTGTAATACACGTAGCCCGCTCCCCCAGGCCCGATCGCGTGAGAAACTTCACGCAAACCCCTGTAATACACGTAGCCCGCTCCCCCAGGCCCGATCGCGTGTGAGACTTCCCGCGCACCCCGGTATACACGCACACGTATTTTTTGTCAGCGGGTGTTTGTGGGTACCCCTTTGCACGTCATTTGTCCTGGAGGGCCACAGTATAGGACATTCATCATGGCATTATATAGGTGCTATTTGTTGGCGCACCTTTTGGCGCACATTTCTTACAGCCGCAGAGACGCTACCGCCTGCTTTCTTGTGGCGGTCGTGTTTGTGCCTGTGCGCTGGTTTGAGCGTGCGCTTTTTTGCCCTATTCTATTCCATGAATACGTGTTGTAGGCGAGCGTGTGGGCGTTCCGCGTACTTGTGCCCTGTACTTCCCCCGTGACACCCACGTTTTTGCAAGTTGTTCCCCATTCCGAGTGTTACGCCCGTGTTCCGCCTACTTTTGTTGCGTGCGCCGCGCTATGTGCGAATTTCGCTGTGGCCTGTGCGATTTTCGCTGTGACCTGGCGCACGCTGTTAGATGGCCTGTGCGCCAACGTGCGCGGCGCACTTTTTTATCGCACATCCGCTGGTTTTCTCGCGCACGGACTTCCATGAATCGACGTGCGCTGCTTTTCGTGCGATTTTCGCACTTGCACTGCGATTTTCGCTATTCCACTGCGATTCGCACGTTTTTGCCCACTTGCGCCGCGCTAATTATTCCATGAATCGGCCTGTTGGTCTATTACCAACACTAGCTAGCATAGGTCCTTGTTTTGACATACCAGTGGTGGAAGGATTATGCAGGTTGTGTGGTCTAACAATCAAGACATCAAGACATTTATTGACTAATTGTAAAATGGTAAATTACCTATATTTGAAGGGATATGGCAGATTGAATTATGATTTGTATTTTATTCATTCTGATATATTTTTGAGTAACATCTATGCTGGCACCTTCGTGTAGTGAGTGTAACAATTTTTTATATGTGGCAAGACATTTAAAAAAATTGTATTAACCTATTCTTCAAATATTGATGATATTGGAAAAACATGTTTTTATGTGTGATGAAATTGTTTTTTTAATGATGTCTATATTTTGTGTTAATGGTTTTAACTAACCAACAACACTAATAAATAATAATAATAAACATACCGTGGTAATGCATGCCAACCATCTAGTGTCCAGTCTAGAGCATCTAATCATTGTGGAAGGAGGTGGGCAAAAAGCTAGGACAAGAGGAAAGAGGAAGTGACCAAAAAAGGGAAGAGGTGGAGGCAGCAGTTGTTGTGGTTGGAGACTAACCAGAATGTTCTGAAATGCATGGGATCCCAACTCTCATTACTGAGTGAGTAGTTATATGTGTGTGTGATACAACTAGGGGGTCAGATTATTAGGCTGGCAACATAGGTACATGGACCCACCTGTATCTGCTCTCCTCATTGGTGGTGCTGTGTGGAACACTTCTATTCCTGGCCTAATACAGTACCTCCCAAGCACATGAAAAGGCAGGACTAATGCAAGGCAGAGCTGCACTGAATGCTGCTCACAGGAACAGCTGATACACGAACTGCTAAGTAGTGATGAGTAAGAATTGTGAACTATAGTTGACAAACTTGTCAAGACTCTGCACCCCCCACTGCACGTGATGGGCCCTGTCAAATGCAGAAAAAGCTCTCCTAATGCAAGCAAGCAACTCTCGCATCTAGGTGATCTGTTTACGGGTTCGTGAGTGAAGGTGGGTGACGGTGGCATGACAACACTCTCAATACTCTCCATTCCCTTACCTACAAGTGTGCATGAGAATTTCTAGTTAAACGCAAAGTAACTGATTTGAAATATAAAACAGAAAGATACCAAGGCAGCACACCATTCTGTTTCAACCACACAATGCAGTCAATAACAGAGCAAACAAGTTAAGCACAAGCATCATAAAACACAGACAACATGTCAAAAGAAGTAATATAATTCACTAGCCACATCATCCCTCTGATGTTGATGCATCACGTATGCCACAAAGCACTGGTGCTGCGGGCACATCTCCTATTTGACCTGACTGACCAGCAACCTCGGGGGCAGATGGTCTACGCGGATGAAATATTTCGAATTATATGCTGAAGGAATAGGACCGAATGAAAACAAACATGGGAAGGCCCTCAGGTTCGAGACATAATCTATGACCTGCCAGAGGTAGAAATTGCTACTTTCAAGTCCTCAAGCAGAACCTAATGACAACGTTTGCACCACATGCCAATGTTTATTACGAATGTCATATTGTTCACACCACAAGACAGGAATCAATGTTATGATTCATTTGAGAACAAGAGTAAAAAACTGCAACTTCCATTAATACTCAAATGAAGAAGTGATAACAGTGCAGGTAATCACGGGGTGTGACTCATCAACATTTCGTAAGTAACTATTGAAAAAAACACACTTGTTAGAGGAAGTATTTACTGCGGCAAGGACTGCGTAGGTAAAAGAGAAGCAACTAGAATCCATGTATAAAATTTAAATCAACCCTACTATCATTGCTCAGGTTCACCAAATTGCCTCAACTCCAGCACCAGCAGTTGGAAAACAGTTTACAAGAGCGGACATGATTTTCCCCAGGAGGAAAATGAACAGCCATTGGCCGGTTATTCACTGCATGTGGAATGGAAAATCACTTTATGGCTGTATGACATGCATACAGACCCACCGAGCCTACGTCCTATTAAGAGAAAAGTCAACATAGGATGGAACACTGCACACCATTGTCAAGAGAAGAAAGATTCAGAAGTTGATCAAGAGAAAGAAGAATTTTCCCAACCACACTGTGAATCACTGAAATGGAGACAAACATACAAATAGCAGAGGTGACTATGCTATTGGCATGCCATAACACTGTCAGATAACGAATGCAGCTCCTCATCAAGGGAAGACAGGAAAAAAGGAAATGTATTCATCTTTGAAAACAAATCATCACTGAATGCTCCTGCTAAACTTAAATTAAGGGCTTGGTAGGTCGGCTGCAACGTCTCCAAAACATGGAGGCGCGTATGGCAACTGGGTACCCCTATGGGCCCATATTACCCCTGTGCTACGCTCCCTGCACTGGCTCCGGTGGCTAAGCGCATTCAGTTCAAGTCTCTATGTATTGTGCACCACGCTCTTTATGACCAGGGAGCGGAATATCTGCGCACTAAGTGTACGCTCTATGTTCCCAATCGCCCCTGAGGTGTGCTGCCTCTGGGCTGCTTTCTGTGCCATCCTTTCGGCACATACCGGTGGGGGGCCATGCTTTCTCCATATCTGGTGCTCAGCTCTGGGACACACTCCCCCTCTCACTGAAGTCATTGCCTAACCATCTCTCTTTCTGAAAGGTTCTTAAAACATTTCTGTTCTGATTCTGTGATGTTGCTTTTCCATTGTTTTGGTCTCTGGGCTCCTCCCTCTCTAGAGTCATGATCCCTTTGGGCAACCGTGCGCTTCATAAAATTATCTAACATAACATCTCTCTTTCTGAAAGGTTCTTAAAACATTTCTGATCTGATTCTGTGATGTTGCTTTTCCTTTGTTTTGGTCTCTGGGCTCCTCCCTCTCTAGAGTCATGATCCCTTTGGGCAACTGTGCGCTTCAAAAAATTATCTAACATAACATAACATGACAGGAGTGATGGTCAACGTTATAGTACAATACAATTATCTCAGACTGACATATTCACCAAAGCTGCTCAAGCCAGATATCGACATATTTCAATTTTGATCACACAAGCCATTCACATGCTATGGCATGTTCTTGGCCCCATGCAACTGCAAATCCCATTCACCAAAAAATCTTACTTCATGTGATTGTAGCCACGATCCAAAATGGCTGCACATTCAGCTGCAAAAACGTTATCGCGTATTGGCCAACCACTTCTGAGACACCAAGGACAAAATTGACAAGCTACTCCCCTCAGTCTTTAAGTGTTTAAGTAAGATGAAGCAATTCCCATTGAAACTGCACATTGATCAGCCAGGGAAACACATGGCATAAGCATTTAGCTGATGACCTTTCAAAATACAACTAAAAATAGAGAATGAACTGTGACACCTCATGGAAAAAAGATATCACATATTCAGCTATGGGTCCCAACTTGTGGGCTTTGTCGATCATCTCTGTTCCCAAAATAGGGTTGCAGCAACAAGTTTGCATCTGAAATGATACTTCCCAACCAAGCCTTTCGGAGTGTGAGGCATCATGACCCAAAGATCTCAGATATCATTTATTTATTAAATGAAGAAAAGTATACTCCAAACTGGACCCTAACAAAGGTTAACAAAAGTTACCACCAGCTAGAACTATGACCAGAATCATGTAACATTGTGACTGTTGTCACACACGTGGGATCATACTGCTACAAACAGCTTGCATTTGGACTATCCTCAGCAGTGGAGAAATCTCCCAAAAAATCCTCAAAATAATTTCGCATTTTCCCAATTGCTTAAATTATAGTGATGTCATCTTGCATTTGGAAGTACGCAGGAGCATCTTGCATTTGGCAGTACACAGGAGCCGCATGACCCTCTACAACACATGTGCATGGCCCTAAAAGACACCCACCTAACTCTGAACAAGGACAAAAGCAGACACTTACTTTTGCAAACATATTCTCAGAAAAAGCCATTGAACTGGACCTGGAAATGGATTTAGCCCTCACCACCAGAGCACAACAGCAACATAGATTTGAAAGGTGCGTTTTCCGGGGTCTATCCAGTTACCTTAAAATATATATATGAGACAGTGTAAAGTTCCCCGTACCATTATACAACTTATACAAACAAAACCAAGAATTCATATGGTCTCGAGATGTCCAGGAGGCATGGTACAAAATGCCAAAGTATTGCAACATCAGTATACACAGTCTACTGTGATTCAAACATTAATACCAAAATAACAGTGAATGCCAGCCAAGTAGGCCTAGCTATCATATGACCACAAAATAATAGAAAGTCAGAGCCTGTCAGCCACTGAAAAAACATTCCCACTTATTCCTCTGTTGTAAGGAATTCACATTAATAATGGACACCACACATTCCTCACCATTTAAGGAATCAAGCAGCACCTCACTGAGGGGGTCCAACAAGGCCGAAACATGTCTGGAGTTGCTTCCGCTTCCCTGCAGATGGAACCTGGCCTCGCAGTTCAGGCTGGGCTGCTACTGTTAGTGGCAACACCTGACTGATTTTCATATGTCTAGACCCATTTCACAATGGCGCAGACAGGCTTAAAAACAGTTGTGTGGAAGGTTGCCCAGAGCATTGCCAGTGGTTCAGATTGATTCAAAACCTTCAATCCATCACTTTTTTGGTTGTCGTTTGTTTCCCTATGTGAGAGGGTACGCCCAGGCGAGGGTCCCTAGCTCGCTGGGCCATAGGGAAACAAGCTGCACCTCAATGAGGATGCCCAACAAGGTCAAAACATGTCTGGGGTGGCTTGTGTTTCCGTGCAAATGGGATCTACCCTAGCAGTTCATGTTGGGCTGCTAACATTGGTGGCAGTACCTGACTGATTTGCATATGGCTGCACCCCTTTTGCAATGGTGCAGACAGGCTAAAAGATGGTGGTGTCAAAGATTTCCCAGATCATTGCCAGTGGTTCAAATGTATTAGGAACCTTCCACCCATCACTTTTTTGATTGCCAGAATGCATACACACCACCTGGGATTGCAAGATGGTGATTACACCCACAGGATTGCACATTTCGCATCATTCAGAAAACAGGAAAGGCAGCTAAACTAGCTGATTTCCTCGCATGACACCTGAAACATTAATCAAATCCAGGAAAATCCATAGCTGATTGGTATATCAAGCATACAGTACTTCATGCCAATTCAAAGAATGAGTCAGACAATGTTCAAAACAAATCAGCATGAGTCACCACCCTATCAATAATCTGAGTGTCTCAAATTGGGAAATGGAAAATCTGAAATATATTAGTAAAAGATGACCTATCAATGTATGGTACTCAAATAATAATACAATGAAATAAAACCAGCATTCCAGCCGTACTAAGACAAAAAATATACTCATCATCCATGAGGGACACAGAGGAGTCTTCTCGACGAAATGGCTTCTGTGACAAAATATGTGGTTTCCAAGAATTGATGCAATGGCGGAAGACACTCTTTAATGGTGCACTGTGTGTCAGACAATGGGGCTCATTATAAGTTGGCCAGTGCCGTGATAACGTGCCGGTATTAACGTATGCCAGCACATTACCTTACGGGCCATCTACAAGTTTGCCGGTGGGGTACCTGAGTTCAACAGATTTACAAGATACTTTGAGTGACACACTCATTTAGCTTCAAGCTGTTTATAAAACCTACCAATGCAAGCACCATTGAGGTGGTCCTTCCTGCCAAACAGTAATTACAAAGGATTGGAATTAGAGAAAATGTACCGATTTATGCATCCAACCAAATCATTTGATAAGCTATTGCTGATACTCGAGAGTACACCCACTCTCTAATTTGTGATTTATGTGGTTTGGAGAGTAGGGAAGCACAGATAGATAAAGCTTTCTAATTTTTCCAGGGCTTCAATTTATGCAGACCATTGTAGAGAAGGAGCCAAGTACCCCCACCTCAATTGACCCACCCCTTTTACATGTATGCTGGAAACCAGAGTATGTGACATATACAGAACAGCTGAATTGACAAAGAGCAGTATATGGACTCCAGTTCAGTGCCAGTGAAAGGGCCAGTACCTAAGAGAATCTGGGAGCCAAGGTACCCATTGAGAAAACCTTACCTGCATACAAAAATATATGATGGTCATCTGAATGAGATCCCTGAAGAAGCAGAACCAATAAATGGCAAAGATGAATTACTAGCCATTGCCAAGTATATGTTATATGGAGCTGAAGATGAAGTGCATAAAAAGATGCAGGGATCAGAGAATGTGGATATTCTATAAGGCATCATGAAAGCAATAAGGATAAGTGACATCTTTGGCTCAAGGTATAGAAATGTATGCCGCAGAAACAGATGAAGATATTAAATCATTTTACATGTGTACAGATGCAGAAGAAACACAAGCAGCAAAGTAATCATGAAGCTAGCTCTAAGCTTATAGTAAAATAGATTGCGGCAAGCGGAAACATATAAATACATAGGAAATTAGAGAATTATGGATGCTCCACTAAGTGTATTAAAGCAGGTTGGATGTTAGCAAAAAGGCCTCAGTTCAGTATGTCACAGTTAAAAAAGCAGACATTGAATTACAGAAGCGGGGCTCAGAAAGGCGAGGTTGGATGAGCCCCAAGGAGCCAAGGTCTTATCAAACTGGAGTAAACTGACTTTGGATACAGAATCATGTGAAAAAACAAATCTCCTGTCCAGAAGGAATGAACATAACAAGGAAGACGTCAGAGGTCTATTGGAATAAAATATTAAATACACGAAAAGTCTTCATTTTATGGTCTCTAGTCACATGGAAGCATGCAGTTCGACGAGCAAGATGGTTGCACCTACGAATGAAGGCAGAGTGTGCTTCTCACTCCCTAATTTTCTCAGCATTAAAAACACTCTCAATGACGTAGTTGAAAGGCCTAATTGATAGTAGACCACTGAGGTGATGATGGATTGATATGCTAATTGGTGGGAAGCTAAAGTTAAAGCAACTTCACCAGCATCTGGATGGCCAGCTTGCAGGCTGCTAACGTTAGTGGGAAAGTACTGAAAATGGAGAACGTGCCAAGCAATTGTAGAGGACCTGCGTATTCAGGGGTCCTATACTGTCTAAACCAATGGGACTTTGTGTATTTAGTGACATTCATAGTGGTCATTTTTAGAGGATGGCTTAGTTGACCACCTGATGTTAAGTAACCAATCATATAGGTACACTTTTTTAGACTAGTATGGATCATATATTTAGATGTTCACTCAGAGCCACTCACCCATGCTTATATGTTTTTGTAGTTTGCCATGTAGGATGGTGTCTGTAGTGACTTAGGTCGTCATTGATGACACATTTTGCTTATAAAAGTACTGTTTTTTCTTAAATGCTTTGAGTTTGAAGCTCGAGCATTTGTGTTGATGTTCGTTATGTGCCCTGTTTTAGACAATTGATAATAAAAAGACTTCCTTTTGTCAACTTCCTGAGTCGGCTCTATTATTTGATGTATGAGTAAGATCTGCATCCCCATCCATCTCAAGGGTACTTGCTGCTCAAGAAAGGGGCTGGACTATCCAGTTCACTATTCAAAAGAAGTCAAATGCTTCTTTAAAATGCAGTGCATGACCTTTCTAAGGAAATAATGGTTGCAAAGTGAAGCATTTCAAAGCCATTGGAGACCATTTTCAGTACTATCGAAGATTAAAAATCATGCATGTAACCCAATCATAGTACTTTCATAGTATCACGTTTAGGTGAAGCCAAGATGGCTGGAGTTTAGTAGTCCTGCAAAAATCAACATATATAAATAAAAAAAATAAAAAACAAGGGGCCAAAGTGCACCCTTGTCTGATGACCCTTGATGTTGAAATTCAGTTGATAATCCACCTTCCGCATTCAACCTAACCTGTACTGTGGTTTGGTCATGAAGGCCAATAATAGAATGCAACTAGCCCTCGGGCAGGCCCCAGTTCCACAACTTGGTCTCCAATATATTTCTGTTTACTGCATCGAAGGCGGCAGACAGGTCAATGGTAACAATACAAATGGAGTTGAGCTTACCTGTCTAGGCCAAAGACTGGAAACACTTCAGTACTGTACCATTTAGGGTTGTACTCATTTGCCTGTGGAACCCTGTCTTTCAGCTTTGCAAGCGGCCAATTTCATCCACCCATAATTGAAGATGTACACGTAACAGTGTGGTGAAAACTTTACTTTCTGCATCAGTAATTGATATCGGTCAATAGTTTCTAGGGCACCACACCCCAAGATCCTGGGAATTGGTGGCTTGCTGAGAGCAGCTCAAATAGAATAGATATCATTATTGACCACTCCCTGTGGGCACTTTCAAACAATTAATCTGATAGCTTATTAGGGACCAAGGCAGGCGAGGAGGTCATCTTTTAAAAAAAACACCTTCTACAATCTCCTGATGAACTGGCAAGCACCACACTTTGCAGGGTCTTCATTGCGCTGAAATACAGTAAAATTGCCAGGCTTCTTCTCATGAAAAACGTTTGAATAGTGAGACCAATTCGGAAACAGTTTGTCTGGGCATTAACCTGCCTGATTACATTGACATTAATAATTTTCCAGAATTCAGTGGAATTTTTGTTTTTCAATTGTTCAAACATAATCTCTGAATCTCTTTTGGACAGCAATGCATGATGATTTCTCAACCAATTTTTATAACCTGATTTTACTTTGTGATTTCAATTCATTTTATGGACAAAGTCAGAACCTTTCTGCCTTTTAATGCTTTGATTTGAGATTTCATAATACGTTACCTGTCAAATACCTCTTTCTCAAAAATATGAGTATGTTTATAATTATGTTTACTGCTCATGGAGGAATGACCCAGTATAGAATGACGGAAACCGTCCAGAAAAGGTTTGAAAGCATCCACTGAGGAGGTATTATAGTTTCCAGATTTGAGGGGTGTGCCAGAACACAATGAGCAACAGCGTCCTTAACCAGCTCAATATTATGAGGACTCCAGGAGATTCTGTTACCTGTGGAGTTCACCAAAAGATCACGTGGGCCATCCAGGGCTACACATGCTACCCCTAGATCAATTTCTGTGTGCAACATACAATGATCACTTAATGCAGTAGGAATGATTTTTAACAAATTGCATCGATCAAACACCCAATGATAGTAGAGGAATTGGTAACATTACTCTGAGTATAATTATTTGGCATGTCACCGGGAACCACACCATTGAACATTTTGAGCCCCAACACATGAAGAGCTCACATCCACGTCAGCCCGTTTCCCAGCCCAACATTTGTGTTAACCAACCTAGGGATAACAGTTGACTCAAGGTCAACATCGATACATTGAGCATTAAAGCCACATAGTATGATTGGAAAACCCCCTCCTGTTTCTTTACACCAACTATGTACAAAAGTGATAAGTGTATCCAAAGCTACATGTAAATAAATGATCCATTTGTGCAAATACACATTGATAAATAGAAAATCAAATTTTAGGTTTCCGTCTTAACATGAGAGGCCAAAATTCCCCTTCAGATCTTGGTTTCATTTAGAGGTACTAATCCCCCACTCAATTTTATTAGGGTAACTAGGCACCCAGAAGGCCAACCAGGAGCACTTTTCTGTGCTGTCTGATAAAGGGAAAGATAGCCATCAAACAAGGGGTTTTCAATCAGCCATGTTTCTTGAAGAAAGATCAAGTGACACGTTTTTAGTAAGTTACCCAAAACAGAGTTAGTAAATAAATTGTGATGGCCTCTGGAGTTACAGTATGTGAATGATAGGGCATCAGGAAATCTCGTTTGGTCAATATGGCCATGAGTGGTTACCTTTCATAGAATGAAAAAGTGCACCCGTCAGCCAAGACCAATTGTGATTTTTGGCTGAACTCTCTGAGTTGCCCTTTGACAGACACACCCATCTCCTTATATTCCTGCTAAAATTGGTCGAAACTAAGATCTCATTTGGCATCGGAACAGGCAACATACTACCAAAATTAATTGTCACTACAGTCAGCATCACAATACATACAAAAGTCAAAGCCCAATTGTCACAAAGAACACATTTCTTTCAAGATGGTATTCATAACAATTTTCAAACTAATAAACATGATGGCTCAATCTGTTCTGTGCAGATCTATGAAGTCAACTCTGTAAATATCCAATGATGGCAGAGCGTGAAAATTAGGAACCATACCGATGAGTCGCATTATATTTGCTCTGTTTTACAAAATATCACGGTTTTCAGGCCAAAGAATTTCAACAATGATTTTCTGTCGACCACTAGGAAGCAAAACCTCACCATTCAAGCATCCATCAGTGTTGAATTGTTGGCTAATTCTGGTAGTTTGGCTTGGCACTTCACATCCAGGCAGTATATTGGGACCCTTAGAGCTCTTCAGAATGCTCTGTATAGCTCTTAACACTATGTGTTTAAATTATTTTAGAAGACCACTAGGTATCGATTGATCTGAGCCATTCACTTGGACCTGATGCAAACCAAATGAATTACAAGAAGTCAAGTTTGTAGGGAGATGAGAACAAGAGTGGGCTCAAAATCTTTTCCCACTGTAGGAAAGGAGCATACTGCACGTTGATGGCCAAAAATCAATTTAATCAATTGAGGAGCATTATCATACACATGTAAGGTGAAATTCTCGAGCATTGACATTGAATTTCCAGAGGCAGGTTTCAGAGGGACGAAAGAAAGATGAGGCTGATCAGAGGCTGAGCAATATTTTGTTATAGAAGGCGTATCCGTCACAGAGACGGACACAGAATTGACAGATGTCACACAAGTGCCTATCTGAACAACTTGAGACTCAGTAGTCTTAAACCTAACCGACATCTGCGCATCAACAAAGCAAAGACTTAAAAAAATAATTCTGGGGGGATTACTCAGAACTGTAGCAATTGATGGTTGATTAATCAAAGTCCACAAAAATGTGTGTAACGATTGCTTCAGAGCCTTACACTCAGATTTGATTTTAGAGTTCTTCATAGCAGAAGCATTAGGCCGAGGTCCATCTCCAGATTTGTAACTTATTTCAATTTCAGGATGTTCAATTAAAAGGGAGGGCTCTACACAATAATTTCCTTCTTCCAGGCAATCCACGTTATGGTCAGCAGTTTGGCAGGTACTTATAATTAATGATTTTTAACAAACACCTCCACTATTTGAGAGGCATTTAAATCAATTGAGGTAGGGTTCCTGGTGGAAGGTGGATTAATCTAATTTCTTGCTTGCATTCACCAACCGTTTGTGGAATAGAGGCGTTACCAATGTACCGCAATCAGTAAAATATATCAGTGTCCTTCTCTGTCTGAGCAGAAAGGCCAACTCTGCCACCTTCTGGTAAGCAAACAGGTTGCCCTCTAAAAACTAGTACAATTTGGTTTGAATATCTATGAGCTCAAATTTAAACAGGAGGGATTCTAGCAGTGAATTTGAGGTGCCATTTGTAATCCCTCAGAAGGAAACCAAAGCACAGAGGACTTGGTTAATCTCAGATAATAAACTCTCCTGCTCTGCTACATCTTCATTAATGTTACCATCCACCCGTTCGAGCAGTTTCAACAGATGTCTCAGGGGTACTTGGCCCAGAGTGGAAGCAAAAGAAGTAAGAGATGAGTCAGAAGCATAGTGTAGGTGAGGCATGGTATCACAAGTATGACACTGACACAATGGGTGCACTTTGTAAAAACCTTTATTGAAATTGTTGGGGCTGGAAAAACTTTGGCCTATCACTAAGATGGGAGGTGTCTCAAGAATCAAATGATAAACAAATCAGTGCTAGTGGAGTACATCAAATCAAAAATTGGCCTATGCTAACAAAACCTAATGCCTGCCCTATTTCTGGGACAAAAAGTGTATACAGGCGAAATTAATGCAAAGGAAAAATCAGTGTTCAAATTAATAAATGTGGTTGAACCAGCTCTCCATCACACATTAGACAGAATATGGCTGTCCCTGTAGGCAGGATGAAGCACTCTGGCTCGGTTTTCAACACAATAAAGAGTTAAACAACGTGATTCGAGACCCGCTTCACTTCCACGTTAAAGTCTCTTTTCCTGACTTCCAAATAATGTTTCAACAAAGTTTCACATATGTCCTCCTGTGTTGGGCTCAGATCTCTCACAGCAAAGTTCAATTAGGTCCCCCTTGGTTGGGCTCAGACCTTTCACAACAAAGTTTAACAAAAACTTGCAAGGGGGCTCCCTTCCCCAAGCTTATTACACTTCGGGTCTTCCACTGTCGGGCTCAGACTACTTTCGGATGTTGAAGACTTTCGAATGTGTGTGGCTTTCTTTACAGACCACCGCAGGACCATTTCTTTCAAGGTTCACTGTTTAACTTTCCCTCTCCCTTTTGTTAATTTTGCTTACTTCATTTTTAATGTTCAGTCGCTTTATCGCTTCAAACAATGGACCTTTCACAGAGACCTTTGAGTGGGCTACTTCTTTTCGCCCAACCACTCAGTTATGTATTATTACTGATTTCACAGCTGTCCTTATTTCTTTCACAGGTCTGCTGTTCACTGGGGAGGGTCGATGGCGTCCAAAAACGCAATGCAGCCTTCTGACGTAGGGTCTGGCCTTCTCCACATGTCTTTCATGGCCTGTCAAAGGCAACAACCTCCAGTAGGGAATTATTGGGGATTTAAACACACTGCTCTTGTGCCTTGTTCCATCGTTCTGCTCCAGTAGGTTTGCCCCCACTCCACTCGTGTTCCGCCTTACGCAGAGTGTGTCTATAGGTTCTGTCTTTTGTATTCGTGTGAGGAGAACTAATTGGTATCAAGTGTATGCACTCAAAATGAAGTGCCTGACTTTGCCTCTCCTGATTAGCGGGACATGTCCAGTACGATGTGTGAAAGTTAATGTTGTTACTCTCAGTCACCCTCTTCCTTGGCCCAGTGTTTGTGTAAACATGGGGAGTTAGGACCACAGGTAATCTTAAGAAATAGCATGGGTTAGATAAACAAAATTTGGGGGGAATACCACATCTCACCATCAGCTGCCCCAGCCCCACTCCCTGAAGACCCCTCACCTAGGTTATCCTCCCACACTGGTCCACCCACAGGGTCTGGATCCAAAGACAAAGTCTGTGCCCTGGTCATCTGAGAGAGAGATCCACAGGGACTAGCGGGTCAGGCACCCTCTGGTTTCTCACAATACACTGACACATTCATTAGGTTAGGGGTGTGACTAAGAGAATCATGCTCCAAGGACCCACCATAGTAGTTGGGTACACTCAGTAACACTTTGTCTGATGGAGGACAGCTGTGAAACTGGAGCAACAGACAAAGGCGAAGTCTGTATTTCAGTATTCAGAGTGCTTGCTGGAGCTCTCTCCATAGGCGGTGCCAGAGCAGGACTAAAACACAATGTTATTTTCTTTGAGTGGGCATTGAGCTGTTTAAAGTGGAATTCTCTTTCAGTCTCCAGCAAAAGTATAAAAACCTTCTCAAATCCAAAGCACAGGTACGACTGCCACAAGACTGTACTTGCACACTGTACTAATTGACTTCTCTGGACCATGAAGTCAAATGCATATGTTCTAATATTCATGGATGAATACTCTAGCTATGAGGAGATCCAGCTAATCCTGTCCACAGCTTCTTCCTATGACATTCCAGAGTTGGACAAAATATTCACCGTCTACGGAGTACCACGTGTAGTTAAATCCGACAATGGCCCAATTTTCACAGTTCAGGACTTCCACCTGTTTGCAGAATGCATGAGCTTCCTACACAGATGCATCACACCACCATGGCCAGAAGCCAAAGGCATTGCTGAGCTCTTCATGGAAAATGTCAAAAGAGCCTTACAAGTGTTCTATCTCACTAAACAACTTGTGGCACAAATGCTATATCACCTATTAAAAGACTACCGAAACACACCACACAGCGTGTGTCCAGAGAAGGTCAGGAACCACACTCACCTGTCTGCCGCAGGACACAACACTGTCAGACAGGTACAAGGAAGGTGAGGCATTTTGGAAGAAAGAAAACAAAAGAAGCAATGAAGCAATATTCTGACAACAGAAGAAAAGCCATAGACCCATCACTCAGGATTAGTGAAACTGAACCTAGTAGACAACGGATGATACACACCACTCTGCATCCTTTGACCCAGACTTTCTCACTGCAACACAGACAAATGGATCCAATAAAACAATAGGGGATGAGACAAATAACATTACAAGTCACTGATAGCTATTTAAGAAGACACAACAAGCAATCTCACCAAATAACATAGGAGGGACGTGATATAGGTTACTCTGGTGACAATAAACCTTTGGAGAATGTGTACACATCAGGCAAAGAAACAACTGCTAAGAACACACTCCTAAGAACATATGAAGCTGACCCCCTTGAGTGAGGAAAAGACCAACTGGAAGTATTGAGGAAATGGGGTAACAGATTTGTTCATACTTATGGGAGAGTTTTTAGTGTCCAGCACACAGCCTCTCCTCATCATTATAGGGGGCATGCCTAAGAGGAGGACAAGAGGAAATAGGAAGTGACAAAAAGGGAAAGGGGTGGAAAAGTTGTTTTGGTTGGAGAATAAAGAGAACATAATAAAATGCATGAGCTCACAAATCTCATTACTGTCTGAGTAATTATGTATGAATGTGATACATCTGTGGGACCAGATCATTACACATTATAATAAACATCATCTTTGTATTCCACTTTTAGAACCACAAACGATGTACAGATCCACACCTCAATTCGACATTCTACCCACTCATATTCCAATATGAATTTCCCTTTACACAGATGTGCTAAACTAGTTGAGGTCGGAACACCTGACACATTAGAGATCCTAGCACTGCCAATTCCTAAATGTCCCCGATTGTGGTTAGGATCCCTTCAAACCCTACCGTGTGCTTAGTGGTCTGCATAGCTTGAGCACCTATTGTGCAGCTGAAACCTCCCCATTCTCTGCCAGAGAAGCAGCAATGATTGCCTGTACTGAGTGCTCCAAGTCCACGTATCAATCTTTGTACTATCATCACGCTTTGCACTCATAAGTGCTTCTGCGAAAACAGGGCTCAATAAATGTTAGCATTAAATCGCCAGGAGCAGCCCACACCTGTCGAAGATTGAATGAAACCTCTCAGAGTGTGGGAAATTAATGATTTTAAAATGTTGCGCTTGTGTTGAAAGCGGGATTTATTGACATTTTGACATGGTTTGCCAGCTTCCGGATCGCAGAGACCTGGGCATTGGTGGGCCAGAGGCTATATATTAGTGTCAAAAATTGAAATGTATCCACAATCAGTATTTAGAACATGGACGTTATCCACTGGACTTCATTTGTTATAGACGTATAAATATATCATATTTTTACATAGCTCTTTGTGCCAAACCTCTTCCCCTTCTAAGTGATGCAATCATTGGTGTTAGTATTTTCAATTTAAGGCAGTGATAACGCAGTGATAATGTAGGGTTCTGATTGGAACTAGCCAGTCACAGCCTGATTGCATGGGACATCTACTTGCCAGGATGACTCTACATACATCTGTCCTACATAGGCATAAGAACCCATGCAAACAGCCAGGAGTGCTCTGGGCATGGTTTGCCAAAAGAAATAGATAATGTAGTGAACGTGAGTGGTTTCTTGTGAACAAAGTAGGTTGAGAGACATAGAAATGGCAAAGGGAGCTCTGAGTGGATTCCCTTTTCCACTTCAATTGGCTGCCTAGGAGCCCAGAGTGTGGTGCCTCTTCAGGGGTGGTCTGGGGATGGGACAAATGGCTAATTAACCCCCAGGCTGGTTGGACTGTTGTCACATGGGCCAGAGCTCCAAAATATAAACAAATGATTTTAAAAAAATCAAATCCTTCAAAATCTAGCCTGTCACAAATGAAAGGAGTATTGCAAAGCCTGCTCAGATTCTGTCTAAATCTGGTGAAGCATTAGTCTTGATGCAGCAATGTGCCTGGATGGCTCCCACACATGGGTTTCCACAGTTAGTAAGAGGGAAAGCAATCTAGGTTGCAGGGGCATGCTCATACTGCCCTGTGACGATGCATGCATTTAAATGACAGATTTAGGGACCCTGGATGGTAATATTCTCACCACTGCCCGCCATACACAATTGGTCTGTTACAATCCACAGCAGCTTATCACAACTCCTACTTGATAAGAAAGTAACAGTCCATATCTTATTCGAATTTGTCCTCGGTCTGATTCTGTATGTATGCATCTCCCATGTTCTTGTGAATTTCTTGATCACCAGTCTGTTCATACAAAAAGGGTTTAATAACTACCTGAATAGCACCCATGTATGCTTTAATATAGTGGTTCTAGAAATGGATGTTGTACTGGTTTGGTGCTTACTTTTGGACACATTTGAAAAACACAAGTAGAAAGATGCATGCAGTATTCAGATATTAATTATTAGGAGACTACAACGGGTTCATTTAGAGTTCGGAAGATTTACTAATAACGCTGAAGATAGTTACCAGCTTCAACCGTGGAGTTTCTGGAAATATGTCCTACTCAAGGTTTACCACCACCAGAGGTGGTATTTCTGGAATACCTCCAGTGCTATTTCAGAAATCCCACCTGTGATGGTTTTTAAACATGTTTTGTAGCCATTTTCAGCATCAGTGTGAACAGAAAAATTGATTATATACAGTAGTGGCTCATATCACTACTGCTGATTATGTTCATGCACAAAAGGGTCGATTCTGCATCATATGTCTGGGGTGTTAGGAGGAGGTAATCAGAGATGGCAACCTTTGTACCCCATCTATTGAAGGAAAACACCTGTGCTTCTGTTTTGTACATTAGACAGAAACATTTGAAAAATATGTGGCCAGTTTGGATTTTTCAAATCCATCTTCAAGGTGGAGGTAAAATAGACAGATTTTCTGCAAAAGGTACACCTAAAATACAACCACCAGAATTCTCATGAAGTACCACTGATGGAATTTGATCAAGTTTTGAAACCCTGAAGATAGTGGACAGTAAAATTAACAGTATTTGCCAAAAAATGATGATTTTACTGTTACCACCCAACTCTGAATGACCCACTAAGTCTGTGACACTCAAGCACATTAACCCACTCACACAAGATGAAGAATACTGGTGAGTATGCAGGATGACAAGTGAAAGTGTTTTTTTGTGGTGGGTGTGTACACATGGTGCATGTATAGGTTTTGTGTTGTGGGCTGGGAAAGCAGGAAGCCAGGTATTGGTATTTTGCCAGGCTAGCTCATGTTTGACTCTGAGAGCGAACCCAACCCCTAATTCAGTGATGGATCTTCTCTACCAATGAATTCTCTAGCTTCGCCACCTGTTTATATTCCTCATAGACACAATGGTAAAAAAGAATTTGCTTGCTCCTACAGCCCAACCGCTGGACGGATTTGCACCCAACTTGTACAAAGAGTGGCGGCTTGTTCCGGAAAGTGGGCTTTTGTAAATTTGGTGTAAATCTGTCCAGTAGTTATTTTTTTTTGTTTTAAATGGCCAAAAAGTAGTTTGAAAGAAACTACTGGGTCCGGTCAGCAAACTCAATTCCTGATTCAAAGACTGTGGACACCTAGGACCAATCAAAGAGCAGCATGATGTTCAGGGACATCATACACACTCACTGATTGGTCAATTAAAACATGAGGTGCGTGAAAACCTTTGAAACACTTGCCATGTTGGATTTGAATACTTCACCCATAGTCCACGAACATCACGGTAAAAACATTAAAAAAAAAAAAAAACATTACACTTTTTGAAGAAATAAATGCAAAAATGTCTGGGGAGCTGAGGGGTGATGAGGATGGGATGGGATATGGCCTATAACTTTAGGGCCACTCAATCAAACTGCATGATTTTTTTTTTGTTGCAATATCATTCTAGACCCGACTCTGAATGGTTTTGCAATTTTTGGTGCTGTTTCGCCAAGAGGCGGCAAAAATTAGAGGGGGGTCCCAAAATAATTGAAATGCTTGTACATTTGGTGTCATTTGATGAATCTGCACAATCGTTTGTACATATATTATAGATGCAACCTTAAAAGTGTGTGCACAGTTTGAATGAATTTTACCATGTTGGGGCTGAGTTATATAACTATTATACATACATTTTGACACTTTTCACAAAATAATAGATGGACAGATTTGCGGCAAACTCGTTCAGGCAGCATTGGCAAGGAACCAAAAGCATGGTTTCGCAAATGTATCCCTGTTTTATTTTTTGAAAAGTGTCATTATGTAGGTAAACAAAATTGTGATATAACTTTGCTGACAGAGATATCGCCTGTGAATGTGGCCTTGCACAGTGGCCAGATTTTCCGGGTCATGGCAATGACTAGGACAATCTGGCCACTGGCAATGACCACAAGGGACCAGCAATGGGGTCAAAGTGCCAAGAAATTCTAAATATACCATACCAGATGGGCTTATCTCACATTGAAATAATGCCAAAGAATATTCAATATCAGGATGATTCAGGGCTTTACACACCTGCTTTCCAGACACCATTTTATTTTTGGCATCCGTCTTAGAACATATCTCAGTCTGTTCAGCCTAGATGTTTGGCTACCAAACCCCAAATCAATTTACTTTCGAGCATAACTCATTTTCTGTCCAGTGTTCAGCTTATATCTTTGCATAATTCATGATGTGCCTGTAATACCCGAGGCACCCTTTACTTCCTGAGTCATTCTGACCCTAAAAATATATGTTGCCCTATATGCACTCTTTATCTTCAAAAATCACTATTATGTTATGTATATTCAGTTTGAGGGGGCAGGGCTTAGTACCTCTTATACACCTTTATAGTATGTCTATCATGGTTTCAATGTAGTATAACCACATGAAGTCCTCAGTTTAAAATGAATACTGTCACAGATAAAAACAGCTACCCTAGATATGTGATGTCATCAGTGATATCATTGATGATGTCATTTGTGATGTCATCATTGATATGCTGGGTGTTAGTGTTAGCAGTGCATGGCGGTGGCACAAGTTATGGTTGCATAGCTTACCATAACTGCCAAATTTCTTGGGTTTTTTCGATTTAACTTGTAACCATAACATCTCTTTAACAAAGTTTTTTTCCCCTGAATTTGATAGGTTTTTATTAGTGTAACTTAACCGTTACGTCCCTTTAACCATTTTTTTCACTGGATATATATATATATATATATATCAAAGAAAACCAAAGAGGATAAAGGGAACCACACTCTCCGCGGATCGAATGGAAACCAAAAATAGATAAAAATAGCGCAGCTCACAGTAGAAAGAATAATCATGGAATTTAATGATAATTGCAAAAATACCTAAAAAAATATACACAGCCGGAAAAGCAGCAGCAAAAACAGAGGCAGGACGCCCGTAAGCACAACCCGCACAACCCGCACACAACGCGTTTCACATTTTTGTCACACAAGTATCACATTTATATCTGCAATTCAGTTATTAACTCTCAGAACATTGTTTTGAAATAACACTGGGCGGTACGCACAGCCCAAAGTTTGATGTTATTTCTTGATGAAGCCATCTCATAGAGAAACCAAGTAAAAGTTGTATGCACAGGCAAAAGGAGGTAGTATATTTTAATGATCATAGGGATTAGCATGGCCATGGACTATCAATGGGTGGGTAAATATAAACATATATGTGTGCCCCTCCTCACATGCCAACTTCCTTATGGCTGTATTTCAATGCAAAGGTTTTGGCTTATATGTGGCTCTTCATTGCCACCTAATAGCCAAAACTGAAAAAGGTCAGCCATTTCTACTAGATTTCTCTTTTGGATGTGAAATTCAAACTATTTGGTAGGATGGCACATTTCCATTTTTACGTTTGTATTTCTAACAATCACATTTTGGCCTCTATCCAATGGGGAGTTTAGGATGGGCCACTAAACCGCTGAACAAAGTTTAAAGCCATACTTATTAATCATCAAGTGCTACTTTGGTGCAGAGATGCACATGCACCTAGCATTTATGAATCTTTCAGATTCTTTCAACCCGGTTAGCAAGGTGACTTTATGGACAATCTTGAACGTCCTTGGGATAGCATCAGATATTTTGACCATCTTGAAGTTACTCCATCAAAATAATGTGGCTTGTGTGCAGTTTGGCATTGGAGGAAGTGATTAAACATTTTTCTGTAGTGCAAGTGTGAGGTCAAAAGTGTGTTGTTGTTCCTTTTTTATTCTATTTCAACATCAATGGTGTGGAAATTACCCTTTTTGCAAGACTTCTGGATGTACTTGCTGGAAAGGGTTTCGCCCCAGTGTTGCTAAGCTAAACTGATGACACAGTATTATGAACCTTAAGGATCTTCAGGGCCTTATTGACAAGTATGGGGCATCTACGAAAGAAAGGGTGCTCCCCATTAAGTAAAAATACTTATTGTGGGGGAAGGAGACTGCGGTCTTGTAATTTCACCCTTGAAGGCTGACAGTAAAAACAGATCAGGGAATTTCCTATGTTGAATTTTCACTGACAATTTAAGTGCAATCAAGCTGGAGGCCTTTTGCAAATTGTGCAGGCCACCAACCTTATTTTTGTGCAGTTGCACCATTTCAGTCATGCATAACGAGACCATACCTGTTTCATTGGTTTGGGGTTGTTTAACAATCTTTTTATATTTGCAGCAAACTGACCGCAAAGTATCTGTTTGGGCCCTATTGAAACGCACATTTTTTAAAAATGTTTTTGTTCCCTATCTCCAATTTTAAGGAAGCAGGGACACCACTGCACCCCTAAAACCACAAAATACAAAACATGGGGAGCAGAGTGCCCCGCAGGCCAAATCACCCATGACAAAAACAATCAAATGGGTCAGTAGATCAACAATGTTTGGTCAGATAGGCTACAACTGCGTATTTTAACATTTCTTTCCCCAACAACAAAAATGCATCCCTCCTTTCACATGCCAAAAAAAGGAATCCCCCTGTCTGCCCCCTACCCAAACCTCTCCCCGGGTAGCAAAGAGATGTGGCTTAAAAGTCCAATGTAAAACACGCCACAGCCCAATGTCATTCCAATGGCAATGGGAGCCCGCCTTCTCTTGTCAGGTTAGGAGGCCTGTCCAAATGTTCTACATAACATTGACATCCTCCCCAGATTTTTATTGGGCCTGACTATCACACATCTCTCTTTTATTTTTCACACTTTCTTAGGCATTTCATTCTCGGGCCATATTTACTGACCACTCCATAGCACGTGATGGTTGCTAATCATGAAACAACCCAGTCAGCAGCTCCATTTCCAATGTATCTCAAGCTTTAAGAGCCCATTGTCGCCACCTCCGTCCCCCACTAGGCAGTCGTGCACATCCAACAGCAGGAAGCGCCCGTATTTGGCAATCTCCTCCACTCTCCCTCAAGGACTTCAAATCCAGACAGCACCAACATGGGATGGAGGCATTTCTCTATACAATCTAGGGTCTTTGTCCAACCAAGGACTTCCTTCCAGAAGACCTGCACCTCCCCTGAAAACATCTAAGATAGCCTTACTGGGTTCCATTGCCATCTGTACAATAGCTTAATGATGTGCCCATTATATTGGCATGCTATCGATTTTCTGTGGGCATTCCTACACAACATTCTCCACTGGTCCATTTCCAGATCTATCCCCAAATCTGTCTCCCATCTTCTCTTGTGCTTTTCTATGTACCTGCCCAGTGTGGCTAGTAGCGTCTGCTACAGTTTTGAGATCAAGCCTCTCATAGATGTATCAGTGCTCAATACCGCCTCCTGGCGGTTGGCTCCCTCTGCAGAGGATCCTTCACCTCACTGACATCAATGCTCCTTTAAGCAGAAGGTATTTCAACACCAACAATGTCCCTATGCCCAAACTCTCCTCCAACACAGTTATTCCCCAAAACTCCTCTCACTTCACTATCTGGCCCACCCTCTCAAAACCTGCCTCAAACCAATCCTGAAACCTGGCGTGGTCCGTAATATAATCCCATAACGGGGGAGCATATATATGGCTCAGTGGGGACGGGCACGTTGTGACTCCAGCCATTTCCGTTTTGGCTGTCCATAATGCCCACAACAGGCCTAGGAAGTGATGCCCATGACCATTTTGTTTGATCGCCTTTGGGGCACTCGGAGACATTCTCCCATTGAAACTGGCCTCCACATGTGGTTCTCTATGTGCACCCATCGCCTCTGCGTGTCCCTCTCAGGTGGTGGACCAGCACGCTGAACTGTGCCACCCTGTAGTACGTGCGCATGTCTGGCACCCCAACCCCACCCCACTCCTTCGGTTGTATCAGCGCCCTGTATGGCACCCTTTGTTTTTGTCCCTGACATATACATTTGTTGATTCGTTGCTTCAGCTCTGTAGAATGGATGTCTGGCAATCGCAATAGGCAATGCTTGTTAGAAATATAATACTTTGGAAAGCAGTGTCATTTTAACGGTGTTCAGCCTATCAAGCCATGGCAGGGTGGGCCTTGATCACACCTCCATGTTTCTGGAAATTTTGTACAGTAGCGGGAGTAATTAATGAAGTACAGGTCATCTAGGTTCCTAGGTATCCATATTCCCAGGTACCTTATGCTTTCATTTTCGATCTGAATCCCGAGTGCAACCATATCCTTCCTCTGATCACGTGCATCTTGGCTAAAGGGGAAAAGGACTGACTTTCCCATATTGATTCTAAATCCTGATACCTTTTGCATATAAATGCTCAGTATTTGGAGGGCCCCCCGTTCAAGCTTATCTTGACCTCACAAAGATCAGCACCAAACTGGGCTACAAACAGAGCTGTTAAGCTGTTTATTGAGGAAAAGACATTTTTAAAATCAATTTTGGCATTGTGCTCCATTCACACTAATCATCATACCGTTTTGAGTGGAGGATCCTAGAATAAATCTTGAGTAATAATGCTGCCATAGTTCCCTCTATTTCTCATATACATTAGCATCCTGGAAGGGCGTGTTCGCCAATCAGGAAGTTCAGAACGCAGGCTGTATTCTCTGCAATAAGCCCATGTTTGAGGTAGCCTAAGTGCTGCCTACCTGCTCCCCCTTCTCGTCCCGGTCTCTCCTCACCCATTACCACCTGCATAGATAACACATGGGTGTACGGGTGTATTTTAAAAAATAAATCTTACCTTGTGATCCAATGCCACACTTCTCTTTGCCAGTCCACTTTCTTTGTTTATGACTTCACAGTCATACACATGGTAAATGGACTAGGGAAGTGCTGTGTGGCACAAATGCTGCAATGCAACATTTATTTTTTGTACTTTATTTTTTATTTAAACACACCATTAGCACCCGAGTATCAACTACACAGGTGCTAATAGCTATATAAGCCTTGAGGCAGGCCCAACCGCACCGGTAATGCCTTGTTTGGGCCCTTAGCTTGGACGGAAGGTTGTTACCTGCAGGGTTGACCCAGCTCTTAGGGTTATAGCGCCTCATTATTAACTTGTTTAAGGTCAATGTTTTATATCTATGAACAGTAAATCCCTGTTTAGTAAGGATGATAAAGATCACATAGTCTCCAGGATAAGAGATTCAAGCTGTCAGCAAAGAGAACGCAACCATAAAACATGTGATCCCACTACTTCATGCTCTCGTAAAAAACAGTTTGAGACAATCAGCAGGAAATTAGGGAATAAGATGATTTTGAACTAATGAGCTATACCAGTGCTTAAAAACAAATTCCAGCATCAACATATGAAAAGTTATTTCTAAAGAGTTCATTTGAAACATTTTTTGCCGAAAGTTATATGGAAAGATGCAAGACTAGAATACTGAACTGAATTGTGCCATACAAGAGGGGTGTGTGGAAGGGGTACATCTGGGACAGGGAGCTGAAAGAAGAAACAAAGGGGAACAATAACAATGGGCCTCATACCGACCCAGGCGGTACGTTACCGCCTGGGTCGTACCTTTACCACCATGGCGTAAACTACGCTTACGCCGTGGTGGTTGGCGGACTTACCGCCCCATTCCGAGGTTGGCGGGGCGGTAAGTCCCCAATCCCCATTTACCCTTCCCCATTCCCATTTTTGCCCCATAGGGCATAATGGGAGTGGGGAAGGCGTTAATTACGCCACCATAAATTACGGTGGCGTAATTAACAACAAGGTCCCTTAGCGCCATGGATTTTAACACCTGCTAAAAGCAGGTGTTAAATCCTCCATGGCGCTAAGGGACCTCGGAATCAGGCGGTAAGGGTCGGCGCTGTTTACGCTCCGTAAACCCCTTACCGCCTGGGTCGGAATGAGGCCCAATGTGAGTGGGACAGAGGGCAAGTCAGTCAGGGGCGAAGGGTGGGACCCTCTTTCAAAAGAGGAGGGTGGTGAAGCAGTGTCGGGTGATGGGCAGGATCCCGCTTCCAATATAAGGAATGCTGTGGGGCAGAAGCCCTTGAGTAAGTATGATAAGGCAGGTGAAGGCGCATTAGGAAGACACATTGTAGAAGTGGTTCAGGAACAACAACCATGTGAAGACATGCAACCCATGAGTATTGACAGCCAGTCTAAAGGTTTAATAGCCAGAATCTCTGGGAAAGGCCATTGTAGGATTTTGAGATGATAAAACAGCATCTTAGATGTGGTTCAAATTCAAAGCAATGCTCACAAAATAGCCCATGCCCTGGTCATTCACAAGACTGCAATGGTGTCCTCAAGATATAATTTGATCTCAGTCTAAATGATGTGTAGTGTAGTCTCTCCATTGCGGTTGGGTTGTGTGATGCACGCGTTTGACATCTAAGCATTATGGTGCACTAGGTATTCACAGAATTTTCTGGAGCTACCCCACATGGGTTATTTATCACAAGGACAGCAACCAACATGGGTGGTTCACATTCTAAGCAGTGTCAGAATGAGATAAGATGCCCTCAAGCACATAAAGAAAAACAAGATATTCAAAAAAATGTGTAATAGGATTGGTCAGCAGGGTACGCCTCTAAACATTGTGAAGGGGTTATTATTAGAATGAACGTCTAGGGGGAGCCACGAGGAGACAAGGTAGTCCACAGACCAGTTCAGATTTGGGAACGCTTCTCAAATAAACATTGTATTGCTCTAGGTCAGAGCTTCGATATGGAATAACAGCAAGTATTCAAAATGTCTTGTGTCTTAATATGTACCCACAATTTAGAGAAATATCCTTGCCTTTATAAACCATGCTGATTTTCAAGCACTGGATGAAACGGTTCACAGAGGTATTTGCTGATAAGGAAAACAGGATATTTGAGCAATTGTGTGTTGAAGAGTGTATGCCTTTCATTGGGAAGTTCAGTATCGCACAGACAATCAATCCAATCATGTAGTCCTGTCAAAAAGTAACATTTTGTAACCTTTGTGCATAGAGCTCAGACATTTCCCAACTCCCAGATATCATTCTGCTATCTATTCACTGGGAATTAACTCGGACCTCAGTGACTTCGCTCTGCATAGCTGCAGTCCAATATTTCTCCTACCACCCATTGGGCCTCATTACGAGTTTGGAGGTAGCCATGCCCTTAGTAAGGGCATGGCTACCCGCAAACTCGGGTCCGGGTCCCACAAAAGGGGACTTACCGGGCCATTCCGACTTTGGAGGTCCAGGTAACTCCCTTTTGCGGGACCCGGACCCGGTACGTCCCCATTCTCATTTGAGCCCCCAGAGGGCTCAATCGGAATGGGGAGGATTGAAGCAGCGGTACCATTCATAATGGTACCGTTGCTACCATCCTTGTCTGCTTGCGGGTGCTGCTCTGCAAGCCTGGTCTGGCCTGGCCAGGCGTGCAGAGCGCCCCCCCATGAGGTAACTCGTAATGTTGCGGCATGGCAACAACGGCACCGGTAGCACTACCGGCGCCGTTGTTACCTTACCCCAACATTCATAATGAGGCCCATTGTCTTTCTTTCAGTAAAGCACAGCAAGAAGTGTTAAACAAGGTGTGAAAAAGGTCTGCACAGTAGTTAAGATTCCCATTGAGAATTTACCTAAAGTGACCTCTTGCCATTCGTTACGTACTGCTAAAATACAGCTGCATACATTCAAACTAACGTCAAAAAACCTAGATATTTGTAAGTATGTCAATGCTTTGTTTAACTGGAATTCTCCAGCTCTTGTGGTCACTGTTAATAGAGGAGTAATGTCTGCTTTATAACTTCATTTTATTTTTTATACATGTTGCCTTTCACCACCATGAACACAATAAAAGCTATGACAAATAATATTCCATGTAATGCAGATTTAAGAATTTAAACAGAACATACAAATCATAAAAACTAAATAAAAAAAAAACAGATGAGGATTTATTTTGGCTTCAACAGAACCTGCAGTCGAAAGACCCGCGGAAAGAGTAGAAAAACATATAATGAATGGAAAGAAAGAGCAAAGCAGGAGAAAATAATACAGATGTCAGTAGGACAATTAAATAATGCTCATATAGGACACTCTGCAGATGTATAATTCTCCTGTTTTTTGTTACACAGTGACCCAGCATCTGTCTGGAAAACAGGGCTAATGTGACCCGTGTGTGTGAGGCACCATAAAGCTGCTCTGCACTGGTTACCCAGGCTGCCTTGAAACATTGTTATAAAGACAGGAAGAGCACTGAAACAGATATGTTAGACACACATGGTAAGGCAGTTGGACGTTTCCTGAAGCATGGGAATGCAGGCAAGGAAGTTAACTTTGCTAGGGGGACAGGTGCAAACAGAATCACTACTTATACTCAGCGGCTGGAGCTTACAAACAGAGACTGGACATGTACCATTGAACTAGTGACTCGGGATAAAGAGAAAAGAAAGGTAGGGGAAAACGATGATACAGCAGGAGAGAAAGAAATCAAGCTGAAACCACCCCTTTAACCAGAAAGAAATACACCCCACAAAAAGGACAGACTGCAGACTCAATCATCAATACAGCATCTTTCAACAGTATACACTAGTGAGAAGTCAACCTTTGGGATTGAGCACATGACCTCACATGTGTGGGACTGTATGACTCCTGGACTGGCTGACTGTAGCATTTTGCTGCTTTGCTTTATTTATGGGCAGCACAGGGAAGTAGCAAGAGTAGATACTGGTGAGTGTGTTGTGTGCTTTTGTATTGCCCCCTCCACACACAAACATTGACCTGTTGTTGTAGCCACTACCAGGTTGAAAGTTGAAATTTTCACCTTGATAATTGGCAGATGAATTCCCAATAAATTCACTTCATCTCTGCCGGTAGTGCTTGCAACTATTGATACAAAGTAGAAAGTTATTATTTTTTTAAAATATTTCGGGTGAAAAGCTCTATCAGTTGAATGTAAAGTTATTTTTTCTACGAAACGTAATTATGGAAATTGGGCAATGTGAAATGCTACACACAGAAATGGCACGAGCCAGTTATTTTTATTTTTATTGTGCTGTAGTTTATTATGAAGTTTCACAACATTTTAAAACAAATCACAACATATCAAAATATACAATGTATATATACAATACAAATGGTTCCAATTAAAAACATTCTACTATTTAAAAAAAGAAAAATCCCAGTTTTATCCCAATTAATCAGATCATCTAATCAAATTTCAAAAACGACAATAAACCAAAAATCTCTTGGCACCACAACTTTTTCCCCCTCCCCTTTAAAAAAAAAAGACACTCTCGCAAGCCAACGATTTCAAACTCAAAAATTGCCAAACCTAAACCAAAGTAAGTGATCTTTTCGAACTACAGCCTGAGAGGCTGTTTAGCCAAAACAATCCCCTGTGTGATCCTACCAACCATTGACAAAACCCATATAATATTTGACATAATACGTTCATATTACTATAGGATGTAAGTACACGTTGGAGGGATTCAATAACTCCCGCTCCCTTACACAGACGACAACTCCATTCTTCCATGGGAAGCTTCAACCAACAACCTTTGATCTCCACAACCTGCAGTTTATTGAGCCTCATCCAAATTGAATCTCTGCTTAGCTACCGGGCTTGGGTATTGATGAATCTACTTTTGGACTTTCGATAGGAAAAAAACAATTTTGAATAGGTACTTAAAGAGGATAACATTGCAACATGATCGTGGTTGCATGCCCAGTTCCATTCCTGGACTTTTTTTTTTAAATGCAGCCAACAAGGAGCCAAAACCATCCGCCCACTCAGGGCACCCTAACAGACACAAGAAAAAATCCTCATTCCTATACGAAACATAGATAAAAACCTGCTAGCACCCCCAAGCAGTTCTAGCCTAAGCTGGCCCAACAAAGATGATGTTTCATCGCACATTACCTTAATAAATTGATTCCCTCAATTCACCTGCATAATCGTGCTCATAGATGTTAGGCCCAACTCAAATCCTATAGCCTGGATTGATGTCGCTATTGACAGCCCCAGAATACGGTGCCAAATCCTACCCTCCAATGAGTTGGCCCAGTGGTCATGACTGTTATAAGAACATTCCAGTGCATATGAGATCATTTTTAAAAATGTTTGTTGATAGAGTGTTATTATCCCAATCAATCTAAAACCTACAATGGACAGAACATTTTTCTTTATTGCCAACATTATTGTAATCGCTCTAGCATAATGTTTTTATTTAGAGTTAATACCTCATTTAGAAGTGATTCGACCCTGTATTCAAGGTAACAGTAATTATTCACACGGTGCAAAATCCCTGCAGGTTTACCAATGCATTGTTTCTCTGTCTTGGTGTTATCAAAGTGCATACATTTAGATTAATCTAGATTTAAAACCAAGTTGTTAAGTTTTGTGTATTCTATTACAACATTCACGCTTCTACATACACCCACATATGTAGTATCACAAATTGCCAGGTCGTCGGCTTATGCAAGATATAGAACTTCAGATTACTTAGCTTAAGAGGGAAGTTATAAATGTTATTTAGTGATTCCCACATATCTGACATAAACAGATTAAACAAAGCATGGGTCAAAATGCAACCTTGCTTCACACCCCTAGCAATATTGATTGGATTATAAATCGACAAGTTCACCCTTACCATTGAACTTCACACAAGCAGTATTATTTTTGTGTAATACTTGACATACCAAGAATAGATTTTTTGGCATCTTCAGCTTCTTTAATTTGACCCACAGTAATAATCGGTAGAATGTATAAAATGTGGAGGCAAAATCCACGAATAATACATAAAGCAGAAGCAAAGATTTTACATGAGCTTGTCTAATCAAAAAATTCAAAACAGATGCATTATATTTGGCAGAGAAGCCCTTCCTAAATCCCTTCTGAAAGGAGCTAAGAATCTGGTTTTCACCTATGCATGTTTCAATCTTTAATAATAAACATTTTGCAAAAACTTTGCTCGGCCCATTCAGGAGGGATATTATCCTATATTTCGTTGGATCCTCAATTTTACCACTCTTAAATATGGGGATAAAATCAGATTCCTTCCAGAAATCAGGAATTAGGCTAACCTCCACAATTTGCCAAAACAGGGTTAATAGTATGTCTGCCCCAAGCTCTGGATTAGCCCTTATCACTATGTTACACACACCATCCGGGGCCGGGCATGGAGCTCTGGATTTTGTTTTAACTTACTTAGAATAGCAACCAGGGAATCCCTATCAAAGGATACGTTCAAAGAACTGTCGGGAGGCAAAGCAATACAACGCCCTGCCAGAAAAGTTAGAGCATAAATAAAACTCTGAGACGTTGATAGCGATGGGATTAACTATCGCTGGGAGCCATTGGTTTTAAATAGCAACCACAACTGTTTAGTGTCATGTGTGCAGATGGCTACATATAGATCCCTCCAAATTGAGGTTCGACAGGAAAGATGGTGTCATTTCAACCATGAGCAATAGTAATTGTGTAGCTTCCTGATCAAAAAGTGTCTGTTTTCAATATCAACACATATTTCTTAGCCTTTTGAATGTCCTGTTATTTATATATCCTAGCATCCATGCCTGTGAGCTTGTTACTTTGAGATGGAAAAGCAATTTGTGTATACACGTGTTACAGAGTAAAAAGCCAACCTTTGTAACACTCCCACCATAGGTTTTGTCAAGATAGAAATCACAGTAAGTGAGAACAATCTTTTAAACCAATTAGTAACATGATCACATGTGAGGAATATGGTGTTTTAGAAAGTTACACATGTCTAATAGACAAATCTTCAAGATAACATCACATCAAATGGGAGGTGTTTTGGGTTTAGAAATGACTCCCAGTAAAAGTTCAGACCCATAGATTCTGGACCCATTCACTTGCACATTCACTAACTGGCTGACTGATGTATTAGAAGGAGTGAAAGGAGAAAACAGAAACAAGAATGTAATATATTGCTTTATTTTTGGGCCAATTTTGGATTACTAGTAGCGACAATGTTAGAGAGTCCTACCTGGAGGTGATGTCCCACGCCTACTTCAGTGGAAAATACATAAAACAGGCCCCAATACAGAATGAGGGAAACCAGGTCGTAGGGAAGCTGACACCATCTTGCTGACTGATGTCCACTTAGAATTGAACCAGTCCTTAAGAGACTGTGCACCTCTCTGGGAGTGATACTATCAGCCCTTTTGATTTGAGGGGGCTGGTACATAAGTTGACAACACAATTAAGTGCTTCTGGAGATTTTAGATTTGATAGAATATTCTTGTAAAGGATGTGTGCATTGGGAGAACTTTGGCTCCTTCTCTGTTCAATGGCCAAGTGCAGACTAGGAACTGGTATCTCACTTTGCAAATGCCAAAGAGGGTAATATAATTGAAGTATTTCTCTGGTTACATCACAAAGCAGAGTCATGTCACCAGGGCTACATCATTCAAGAAAACTAGGAAGGGTTGTTAACTGGTTCCCGTTTTCCAGCCTTTAAGTTGCCCATTGAAAATGAGAAATTTACATTATTAAACATTAATGCAATACAAACACCACTAAAGGGAATTTTGCAAACATACACTTTCATTTTGTAACTGATTTACATGCAGGAATGTTAAGTATCTTGTCATTTTAATTGAGGTTTCTAGAACACTGTTCAATGTGTAAACAGCAGAGATATCTATTTTCAATAAAGGGGAAGTAGAGAGATTTTGCTAGGCAGGGATGTTCTGATTTAACTTTGTTTTTAACGAATACAGGTTATCCTGGGCGCTGATACATTTTTCAATCAATGGTGCATGTGCGTTTAGGGTAAATAAAATGCATACATGATGATGTCTGTGTGTGTGTTTCAAAAGGCCACATTCATGTAAAGGTAGCATAGAAAGGTGATGTTACCCATGCATTCATTATTCTTCATTGAAGTCATTATCTACAATGGAATTTCATAGATGAATAATTTGTGTGTATTTAAATTGATTCAATTATTTCTATTTTATCAATAAACAGATCATCAGTGCAACTGTGTTTGTTTCTTGTCCCAAAAAGTCAGCGAGGCTGTAGGGAATCAATATTGTTAAATTCGTAGTCCCAGGTTCATAAAAAGAACTTTCTTAAATGATTGGAAATTGTGTGCACCTGATTTGGAGTGGGTGAAAAATTTCCCTGATCTCGTTGTCCCCTAATTAAAACAACCCACGCGACACAATTCTATGTGTGCATTTCTATGGTGTGTATCATCCTCTTTGCTTGGATTATGACTCCTGTATCCAAGATGGAGCACTTTACCATTCTGTGAGGCTGGTCACCTGTTATTCTTTGGTTGCAGAACCTTGTTTATATGGTTACTGATCTGTTTCCTTCATCCATTCTGCAGTGGTTATACTTTTTTTGTGGTATTTATTGCTACAAACTGTCCTGTACCTAAACTAGAAAAGAAATACCTTATCTGTGGACTGCTAATTTTGCCCTACAAATGCCACTTGTTTATATTTCTGGTTCCAGCACGGGTGGTGTAATAGTAACAGGACTTGAAGGTGGTATCTATACTTATTTTGATTGTTGATGTCAGCAAGCATATGGTACTACCCAATTTGATGGAATGATATTGATCGAAAGCTACATCTGACCGAATTCAGCCAGTACCATTCGATCTATTTGATTAGATCAAATTGGGTAATAAATACCAAACATGGAGAGTAGTGGTGTCACCCGCTCCCCATGATCAGTATTGTTGTCCTTGTGGGGTTGCAGGGGTGTTCCCCGCTTCCTGTAGTTTGGAGGCGAAGGTCAGGATAGGAAGCAGACGCAGAAAAGGTAAGTTGGGGTGTGGGGGATGTATTGGTGTGAGGGGACAGAGATTTGCAGGGTTTTGCCACAGTAAAATTCTTTTTGTGGTGAAATTGACTACAATCAATTAGACTGTGAACAATTCTGCCACGGCCAAACAACACACATCTAAGCATATTATGTCATGCGAACAAGAGAATGACAAGAAATTCTGGATTCTTTAATTCTTTCATATTGTGGGGTTGTGGGCAACTTTATCATTGCTTTATGGATCCACAATCCCTTAAGATGGCCCTGATACAAGAAGAGACTGCAAACAAACATCCATCACTTTTAAAATGAGTATCACTTTCCTCACACACCGTCAAATGGAAGACAGCAGCCTCCAACAGGAATGCAATTACCAACACGAAAAGCAACAATGACATTGCAAAAGTTTGGTTTGGAAGAACAGAGTTAGAGCGGTAACAACTGCCCCATGACAGACTGAGCATGAGGTGTACAAGGCAACTTCCAGAAGGCACTGGTATGTTCATAAAACCAGTGGCAAGAAATTAGGGATTCATGTCCTGATCAGTTTTTCCTTGATTTGAGGAAAAGAAAGTGCAAACGAAAATGCACTATTCATACTTGTACAAAAGAGGACAACATTGTGTGATGAATGTGATTCTGGAATGCATCAATGAGGGTTGTGGGCTAGTGGTGAGGTATATGCAGAGTTCAGAAGCACTCAAGTAATAGGCAGAAATATGCAAGACCATTTCAAGCACACCATTGTCAAAGGATGACAAGTCAAAAGCCCCTCCCCAGCCTCATACTTCCAGGAGCAGCATTAACACTGCTCGATCGTCCACGCCTGGTCGATTAAGAGGACAGGAGTCCTCTCTACTCAGCACCCAGAAGCTGAGGCCCAATTTGTTGCAGCAGAGTCTGTCTACTACCTACTTTGTACCGAGGTGAGCTCTGGTTCAGCCGTTGCCTAGGAGTTGCACACAATTAGCTGGGAAGCCTTTGTTCCTGTTGCGTGCCTGATTGTAAAATGGCTGACCTCTTTTGCGGCATAACAACAAGGTTGTTTGTGAGTTGCCAAGCAACAGCACAGCAATAATCCCAGAAGGCCCCGGTGGTAGCCGCTCCTCTCTGGATAAGGCCCATGAAGGAAAAGGCCTGTTCTGTGCTCCCCCTCCACAGAACAGCCGGAGACCTGGAGCGGGCAGGAGCCCCTACCGAGCCTCATCCTTCCAGGAGCATCATCAACAAACACTGCTCAATCGCCCAAATTTGGTTGATTACGAGGATAGGAGTCCTCTCTACTGAGCACCCAGAAGCTGAGGCCCAATTTGTTGCAGCAGAGTCTGTCTACTACCTACTTTGTATCGAGGTGAGCTCCTAGCAGCTGTTGCCTAGGAGTTGCACACGATCAGCTGGGAAGCCTTTGTTCCCGCTAAGTGCCTGTTTGTAAAATGGCCGACCTCTTTTGCGGCATGAGAATGAGGTTGCTTGTGATTGCCAAGCAACACCACAGCAATAATCCCAGAAGGCCCCGCCGGCAGCTGGAAGCCAGCCGTCTCCGGATAAAGGCAGACGAAGGAAAAGACCTATTCTGCGCATGTTCGTGTATGGGAGTGTGGCGTGGCCCACTGCCTTTGCCCCAGCCCAGCAAATCTACACCCCATTACCTTAATGACACGGTGTTCCGCTGCATCTGTTCCTCTTCAGCTGGGCATTCCAACAACCCCAACTGGAAACTGCTTATCTTTGCAAATGTATAAATACTGATTCAGCCACCTCTAATGTATGGTCCAATTGACACTTTTTTACTGTTAACTGTACATGGACAGACTAACGAATCCCGCAAACACGTTCCTATTGAGCCTAACATCTGTGGCACTGACAAACTGTTCACTTTACGGATGCGGCACAGTACTGGTATGAACGTCTGTGTACTGCCGTACTAGGCCAGATACCTTGGACCTTCTTTCCGCGACTACAAATTTGATCGTCAGCATAGTGAGTACTCACCCACTGTATGTATCACAATGTTTATATCACAATGTTTGTACACTACCAATTGTCTCAACATGAGCACATGATTACTGATTACCTAATAGCCTGATGATCCTTGACTGCCTCACCTGCTTATGTGTAGCTATGATCTTTATTGTCTTCTCTTGCATAGCCATTCACTTAAAGCTATGTTTTACTCCTAGACTATGGATGACCCCATTTATACCTAGTTATGCTAAAATCGGACTAGCCTAGCTTGTTATCTTGTTCTAGTCTGTACGATTGAACTAGATTTTCATATTGATTCCCCTATCTATTCAAACATAGCACAAGTATACCATAGCACTACTCCAGCCTTATTGTTCCAGCATGCAGCCAGCATGTTAACCCTATTCTCTTTGTTCTAGCCGTTAGCCTGCATGTTAGCTATATCCCGATCGAGCCTGCAGAATTGATTCTCCTCTGTTGATTACGATTTTAGCTGGTTCTTACTGGACTAGCCTACCTAGCTTATTATTTTTTACTTTTAATACCTGCCTAGGCCCGCCTGTCGACCCTATACCTAAGTCTATGTTGAACGCTGCCTTGCCCACTCTAGTAAATACTCACGCTCTGGAACCCCCAGCTCAACATGAACACATTAATTTCAACCTCTGTTCCATTAGCATCCTATTTTTGCTCAACATACTATGGTGCCTCTCTACACCTAACGCACAAGCCCCATTTACCCTGTCCAAAATGACACTAAACAGCTCCCACTCCAGTGCACACATGAGCTATCCCACACCAGGCCTACTCCCAAGTAATCCTTGTACCTTAGGCGCCAGAAATTCTAGACTCTGATCCTGACTTAATAAACTTTTTGAACCACTTGCCAGTTCCCTACCTATGGCAAACAACAAAACTAATCTCCCTATTAGCCGGAAGACCACCAACGATAATCCTAACAGTATCAAGCCCTGCCCTCAGGCTACCACCAAGCAACATACCGTGCACAAATCTAAGAAAGGAGACCTAACTTATACACTGGCCACCACCAAAACATTAGCCCTTCCTCTCAAAGCAGCCTCAATAACTGCAAGGTCCCGGCTTGCTCATGCCTCAGACATCGCCGACCTGATACTGGCAGACAACTTGGACTTTCTTGCCATCACCGAGTCATGGTTGCATGAAGCAGCAGGACGCTTGCTCTCCTTAGCAATCCCTAATGGCTACACTATACTTAGAAAGGACCGAGATAAGGCACGAGGTGGAGGTATCGCCATTATCTCCAAATCCAACCTCTCTATGAGACTAGCTCCCCCCCAAATTACCCAATCCTGCAAAGTCCTCACAGTCAAACTTCCTCTACTCAACTCCCAGACTCTTACTATTCACCTTATCTACAGACCCCTCGGACCAAATGGAACGTTTGAGGAGGACATTTACACTCTACTTTCCAACAATCTTAAAACCACCTCCCATTCGTTAGTTCTGGCATACTTCAAACTGGGCTTCAATGACCCATCAGATAAGTATGCCACAGCCACTGCCAACATTCTATCTGAACTTGGCCTATCCCAAAAAATCACCCAACCTACTCATAACAAAGGGAGAACCCTTGATTGGGTGGCGGAATACAACTGCACTGCTAACATCACTTCCATCTCTTCACAACCCTGGACAGACCACTTCCTCCTGTCCTTTCCACTTTATCTAATAGAATACTCACCCCAGCTATTCCTACTGCCCCTCCATGCCCAAGAAGAAACAAAAAGAACATTACAGTGGACAAAGTGATCCCTGCCATCCTCCCTACCCTGAACTTGCTCGCGGACGACCTAGACCCAGGAACGCTTGTTAAGGAGTATACCAAAATTATGCTAACTTCAGTTGACATTATTGCTCCAATCAAACTTAGACCAAGTAAGCCTAAAACTTACCTGAACAAGTGGTTCACCCCATAACTTAAAGACTTAAGACTCCTAAAGAGGAATTGTGAATCTTCCTGGAAATCACCCCCGTTAGTAGCCAATAGAACTTAACTTACCGCAATTTCACCCCAATACAAAAAGGAAATCTACAGGGCTAAACGAAACTCTTACAACAAACAGATCTCTTATGCGAATTCCAGTATGAAGGAACTGTTTAGCATTCTTAAGGAACTAGAGTCTCCTATCCCTACTCCTGACATCTCTACTAAGGATAAAACATGGTGTTCAGATATACAACAGGCACTCTCCAACAAAGTAACCACCCTTCAAAATAAAATAGCCCTAAAAAAGCATCCCTAAATCCTCCATCCCATCCTAACAACAGTACCCCAGACCTCCTCTTGAAGGAAACACCATCTAACCCTACTGCTCGATTTAACTTCACTAAAACATCCATCCTTGAGGTAGAGAAAGTTATTCTTTCACTCAAGCCTTCCAACTGCCAGGGCCACCTTAGCCCGGCCCAGCTCATAAAATGTGCCGCAAGAGAACTTGCCCCTTTTATATCTAAACTCATTAATGCCTCATTTTCATCCGGCATTGTCCCATCCAATCTTAAACAATCGTGGTTGCTCCCACCACTAAAAAAGCAAACCCTAGATCCACTCATACCTACAAACTACCGCCCCATTATGACACTACCCTTCCTGTAAAAAATACTCAATAAGATTGCTTATCTTCAAATTCAAAAGTATTCGGAACTCCCCAAACTCCTAGGAGTGCGACAATCAGGTTTCTGCCTCCAACATGGAACTGAGACTGCCCTTATCGACTTAAAGACACAAGTCGATGATTTAAGAGACAAAGGGAAAACAGCCCTCCTCCTACTTCTCGACCTTTAGGCTGCATTCGACCTTGTGGATCATAAGTTCTTATGCAGACACCTTGACTCAGCTACCCATTTTTCAAAAGAGAATACAATATGGATTGAGTCCTTCTTAAGTGACAGGACCATGAGGGTTTTCTCCCCCTCAGCAGCAGCAGACCCCATTCCTATCACGTGTGGGGTGCCACAGGGCTCTTGTGTCTCTCCTACACTATACAACATATTTAGTAATCCTCTTTTCGACGATCTGGACCATCTTGGTATCACCTACACTAACTATGCAGATGATACACCGATTCTCCTCCCACTTTCCAGGGATTACGTTAAGGATTTGGCCTCGGTGAACAGGGTGTATCTCATCGTCCAGGCATGGATGGCTACCCATGGTCTATGCCTGAATGATGACAAAACAGAGCTCATTATCATGGGTAGACACACCAATCTCAAGAAACTAGACCAGGTTTACTCATCCTTCATAATCGATGGCAACCTCATTAAGGTGGCCAAGGAGGTAAAGACCCTTGGCTTCTACCTCGATTCAACCCTCTCCTTTGCCAAACAAGTAAACGCCATGGCCTCTGCCACGGCCTACACATGTAAGCTCATCAGAACTGGCAAACCTTTTCTATCTGACGACAACTGCATTATCCTGGCTAGAGCCCTTATCTTCTCTAGGCTTGACTATTGCAGCGTCTTATACATTGGTGCCAATAAATCAATTATCCAGGAGATAAAAATCCTCCAAAATAATGCCCTAAGAGCAGCACTCAGCGTGGCCAAAAGATCACACATATCTGTGATAAGGTGTCAAAACAACTGGCCCTCAACCCAAAACAACCTTCAGTTAAAAACTGCATCCCTTACTCATAAAGCACTGAATAATGCTGCCCCAGCTATCTTATGGACAGATTCCAGAGGAAAACCTCCGCCAGACCTATGAGACTAATTAATACCAACTGCCTCACCATCCCCAGATTTAAGCTTTCTAAGTTAGGTGGCAGACGCTTCCCCTTAATGCGGCCCAATTATGGAACTCCCTGTCACATCCTATCAGAAAAGATCAACCCTACCTGAATGTTATACTCAGTTACACCAATTGGCTCAAGTCTAACGATAATTAATGCCTGTTTACGTGTGACTCATACCTTGTACCTTTATGTATTTTAACATGCATTCTTGTATCATACCTGTATTACCTCGCCTTTGCATTTTTTTTGTTTCTGTTTATATTCTGTAACTTGTTAAATAGGTCCTGCATATCCTTGTAATGGCTGTGCCCTGATACCCCTGGGTCTGGTGTGCATTATAAATGAATAAACAAACAAACAAACAAACAAAACAGGAACAGGGGATATAAAACATGTTTGGCCTGTCTTAAGAGGCAGCTGGAACCAATTATATTTCAGACAATGTTAACATCGGTGACAGAATTTAACATTCTCCAAGGAGGATGCTAAAAATGCCCTCTACTAAGAACAAACATGGCCACATAACTTGTGGTGCCTTTGCAGCAAGGCGATACCATAGAATACATAATAATGTGCATACCAGCCTTATCCTGTCCACAATGATCCTCCCAAATTCAAAAGTGATGTGACTCTCTTTTGAACAACAACATCAACACATGTATCTGCCTTGTTCAGCTTCATTAGTGAGGTGTGGCTCAAATGAAGAATATTTCTAGGCCCAGAGAGGGTTTCGGAATGGGGAGACCACAATTATATGGAAATAGATATGTCTCCTCTAGTGTGAAAGAGCGAGGTAAGACATGATTGAAGAATCTAAAGAGAGGGCACTTCCTTCGACAAGTGGTTTCCTGACCCGGGTTCCTAGCACATGGACATCTTTTTCTGAAATATTGACATTGCTACCACTGAGCAGTTTTGGAAAGTTTTAATTAAAACAAGTGCAACTCTTAGGATTTTTCGAGTCACAGGTATTTGGAAGTTGCAACACATTTTACTTCAGACTAACTAAAAAGATGTTTAGTGTTTAAATCAATGCCAAATCAAATGTTGGCTGAGTATTGATGACATGTAGCTGATGCTATATTTAGTTGTCCGTTTTTTATTTTTTATTTTTGTTTAGGATTAACAATGAAATAATTGGCATTGACGAAGCTTGAGTAAAACACATTTTGGTTTAATTAGATGTGCGTGGTGTAATACATAACTAATGGTTTTAATGTTGGATATCTACATAAAAAAACATCATTTTTGACTTGGATAAATTATCCATAAACATGTTTTTGAAAATAAATGAATAGGTATATTGGAAGCATACCTTGATGAGAGTCTGAATTTTTGGAACTAGAGAGGGATTAAATGCATGTGATATTTTATTTTATTAATCAGATAAGGCGAGTAACCGCAAACACCACCCCTCCGCCCCGCCATCCCGCCACCCCAGTGCTTTCTTATTTCCATTTTACAGCAACGATCCAGATTTTTTTGTATGTCACTGAAGCCAGTGGAATGTGATCACATGAGGATACATGACCATGTTGATGCTGAGCATTGGCGCTCACATTTTCGTCACGAGTCATTGTATGCAAGGTGCCTGCTTACAAGATCATCAATGTTCCTTCATACTCCACTTGCTTAAACTCAGCAACAAGAATTTTGTTAGACGCTGCACCACTGCATATGGTCTCAGCTGATGGCTGACTAGGCAACTAAAGGAATCTGCCACCTGGGCTAAAGGCATTTGGTTGCAGTATGAAGAGACATGTCAAACACTTTAGGAAGGTGAGTAGCTGCTATCTATGTTTGTTGGCGAAAATACTACAAATGCCTTCATTTCCTTTAATTGGATCTATTGCATCTGTGTTGCTATCTCTACGTCAGCTGAACACATTTGTTGCCTTCACCCAGGGGAACAACGTGGTGTAGAACATTTCGAATTGTGCCAGCCTTCTCACCCTTACCACTTGGATAGACAGGAAATAAAGTCAATCTGAACAATGATTCCAGATTTGGTAGAGATCATCAATAAAGCCCGCAGGAATCAGAAGGACCCAGTCAGGTTGTGGGATGTGTCCACTCTTAAAGCAGGTCTTGATTTTGTTGTACTCATTCAGTACTGTCCAGTATCTAACTTGCTATTTGCATGCACCATATTGCAGAAGGTGGGCTTTTTCTAGATGGCAGGTCCTTCCTTTATGCTCCATAGTATGACTTTGGTGGTGGATATGGAGTAGTCTACCCTTCTATTTGGGGGATGGATTACTTATGGTAATTAATTATCATTTGTTTCAGCCCTTGACCTGTTGGACCTGTCAAAGAGCCTTAATACTATTGATTGTGTGCTGTTTTGGTGCACATGGGTAATCTGTAAGAAATTAGGATGAGTGTGGTGTTGTGAAGGGCAATATTACAATGTATGACAATTTCCTGCAAAGAAGTGCATAACAGGTAACTAAGAATTTGCATTAGATTTCTATTCCCTCTCCCCCTTTTGAAGTCACACATAGGTCAGTGCTGGTGGTCCTACACGTCCAATGTACACTCAGATTGGCAGATCTTTGCAAGGCAGGCATGAGACATATTATGATTGCCTTACCAGCTGCCTGACTGAGGTGGACACTGGACACATGAATGAAGAGAACATGTCTTAAACCATACAAGAGTTAGAGAGAAGAGTATCCTGAATTCTAATATAGTCCTAAGGTTAATAAAAGGTATATACGATTTACTAATAGGTTGGGCACTCTATTTGACTCTGGTGTACAACTTGTGGTCATGCATGCACAAGAAGCATACCGTGCCCGAGGACAGTGAAGGGTTTGTGTTTCCTCTTTTCAATAATGGAACCAAAATCATTCATACAGACTTGTGCGTCAGCATTTAATTACTTTGGGAATCCTCCAGTATGCCATCCCTTCTTCTGCCTGTTGAAAAAACTCCAACAAATATTGAATGACACAGCTGTGATGTTCGAGCAGCCTTGTGCTTTGAGCATATCTTCCAGCATCCACAGTTTCTATTGGTTCTCTGTGATCTTCTGAGTCTCACTGAAGTAGTTCATAGTGGCTTCTGCACAGTATTTGGACCTCTGCATGACCTTCTTGTTGAGTACAACAGAGGTTCAAAACAAAGGTTTCTCTTCAGAAATGCAGAAGGGTTTTGGAGCCAACATTGGGAGATCTGCCATTTTCAGGTGCAGCGTTGAATATGTGGTACTCACTCATTGTCACATGATTAGTAGTCATCAGTACTCCTAGTCGTACTCTTCCTTGCATATATACCTACCTGTGAGGTACCAACAACCAAAACAGGAACCCATTTTCACAACATTTTAGCTCAGCGCTTTTCCTATGTGGAGGTAAAAGACCCACGATTTCCCATTATCCCTCAGTTAAAACATGTCCTGTCCTTCTGATAGAGACCTACGTTAGAAATATGGTTGTTCTCCTTCTTCAAATCCGATCCGCTTGGCTTTAAAGAGCAACAAAAGTAGAGCATCTCCTAGAAACATAGACTGCCATGTAAGGTAATTGTAGGGAAGAGGGTACCTTCCTATTCCTCTGCTGGGCAAGGAGGCCCAATTTATGGAGAAGGAACATCAGAGCCTGGGTAAATTATGCAGGGGCAATGAGCAGTTCTATGGCCTGCACTCCTGGGCCAGGAACATTAATGTGCCCAGAAAGAGGTTATAAAGACTAGGCTCAGAGTCGGCTGGAGAAATGAGGATCTAGCTGGGCCAAGCATAGTCATACAGTCCATAGGAGAAATGCACACCGTTGATTGTAGAAGTGTTTGAAAGACAAGACTGGCATGAGGAGCTGTGAAACCACAGATATCAGTGTAGGCGGTTGGCCCTGCATGGATGAATACAATGTGCAAGCATAAGCATTCCTCAGGTTCCGATCAATGGAGTGGCGGGCATGGTTTTCTGGGGAATGAGAGGACCTCGATGATCATGGTTGAATTTACTCAGTATGAATGGAACATGGCAGCCATGGATTGTTACGTTTGTGTTGGACAACCACACTGTCAGAAGCTGGGAAGCTGGTTACAGAGTGAGTTGTGAATCATGTTCAAGAAAAGGAAGCATGCAGAGGACAAGAGGATTGGGGTGTTTGAGAGACACCTCCCAGGCAAAAAAGTATAAGAAACACGAGCCTCACCCACACAAGCATAGAATATCTTGCAAAAAGTAAACCATGTTGGGAACAATGCATTACAAGATAGAAGGGGAGCATGTGTACGTTTTTGGCCGTTTTAGTGAAGAAAAGGTGTGACTGGTCTTGTCATTAGAATGTACCAATACATAGGTAATTTCCATGTAGTCACTGTATAGTGTATGGCCTGAAGGACTGATGATGTCATCAAGGCGGCTACAACACAACGTTCATAAACTGTTCCTTATCTCTGTTATTTAAGGATGGATTTGAATTCCTATGGTCTCATTTGGAAGATATATTCAGGCCCAAAAATGTTATTCTAACAAGATTAACTTAGTTAATGGTGCCTCAACATATACATGTTCTTATATGTAACCTCATTACTACTTTTAATTGGATGTTCCAATACAGCCTAACAATATTAAATGTGATTGTTTTTTAGAAGTGCACTGTTAAAATTACTACATTAGTAGGACCCTAATTGCATCAAAATCATCTTTGCAGAAATCCTCTTCATTGTCACAGTCTGAAAGGTTCAGCAGAGTGGGATAGTTATTATCACATAGTTCGTCATTTCATTCATACCCACACATGTCTTTGAAAGACAGGTTTTTTGCTAACAGTTGCACAGAGGAGTGTGCATCTGTTCTTCACAAACAGATATATCTTAAACTGCAGGATGCAGTCTTGAGCACATGACATTTCAAGGAGACCAGGCTCTATTTCTCCATCCTTCATATTCAATCAATGTACAATGGAAGATGGAATTTCTGGCCAGGATTGGTCATCTTGGTTCAATATCATGACGTGGAAATGGATTTTTCATTGCTGGTGCAAAAGCATTCCTGTAGGCGGTACTATTTCCCAGCTCATCTATATCTTTAATAGCATAGTCCAGCTGAAATCTGCAAGTTTATCTATACTGGTTCAGGGCTGATGACTTGGGAAAGTAATGGTTCCAGTTTAACAAGTAGCTGTTCAGGAATTGTTGATGCGTTCCCAGTGAATTGAGTGTCATAATGGTGGTTTCAGTCACTTGAGTGAATGATTTCCAATTTTGAAATGTTACCTTTCCCTGACAGAGTACCTGTGAAATTAGGTCCAGACAAGGTGCAAAATGCTGGTAATGCAGAGTCATGTCATGTGCCATGTGCAAATATATGGCCTCAATATGAGTATGGTGGTAAGTGGTATTACCACTTTGCCAAATTATAAGGTTGGCCCTGGAGTTCAGGATTTACCTCCAGGAAAATCCTGGAGGTAAATTCTGCCACTCATTGCCGTCAAAATTGGCAGAATCGGCTGAATTATTTCTGCTCTGGTTATTCTGCCAATAAAGCCCCTTTCAGTGCAATGGACTCAAAAACAATTTTGAATCACACCACCACTGCCACCTGTAATCTGGCGGTAATTCATCCGGACCAAGTTGAGGTAACGGTAATTCAGTTGGGCAGTATTCCGGTGGATTTACCATCGCTTGACGAAACGGTAGATGTGCACAATTGAACCTGTATGCTGGAGGAAAGCACATGGGCGTGCAAACAAAAAACGTGTGACAAGACAGATAGAGAAAGGCAGCGTGTGCGATACGAGTGCAGAAAGAGTGAATGATAAACGAAAAAAACAACAAAGAGTGGCAAACAAATAATGCAAAAGGAATGCTAGTCATGAAAGACAGAGGATGAGAGAACAATGAAAACTAAAATACAAACAATCCCAAGTGCTGAAAAACAATGTAAAGGTAATGCTATCGCAGATATATCAGATTTCATTGTTGAAGATACATGCAGGTGCCTCGTCACCGGAAAAGGTATTTTTTTGCATATGAATGTAATTGTAATTTAATTCAAGGTCATACCAAATGATTGCTTCCACTGATGAAATGTGTATATTCAAGCCACCACATCTCACAGACTTTATTGCTTGCAACTAAGATTTCATTATTCTCTTGTAATGCCACATCATTTTACATGTTGGGTAAGTATGTCCTTAGACTTCTAGGACTCTACTTTGACTCTCCCCTATCATTTATACATCACATCTCTATCTCTTCTCGTGCCTGCCGCTATCGTGTGTTCAATATGTCCAATGTTCGCTATTTCTTAACTTTTGATGAAACAAAGGTACATATATCTTCACTCAATTGTTCACGTCTCTTCTATTGTTCCACTTCACTTTTCGGTCTCCCAACCTCTCGACCTGCTCCCTTAAAATTTGTTTTCAATGCCGCTATTCATGTACTCTTCTGTTTGACCTTACGTGACTCTATATCCTCTGCTCTTCTCACTCTTCATTGGCTTCTCTTCCATGTACAATTCAAATTCAACTTTCTATCCCTTGTCTTTAAATCTATCTATCGCGCCTTGAAACACTTGTGTATAGGCGCGTTACAAATGCCATATCATATCATATCATATCATATCATATCATATCAACCGTCTGACCCCGGATTACCTCTCCTCACTGGTCTCATTTTATACCACCCCCCCCCCGCTCTCTCTGCTCTAGCTCTCAGTTTTGTCTTGTTGTTGCAGCCCCCTGTGCCCAATCAAGCTTTCACATATTTGTTCACCTTGCCCTATGCATTGAAATGTTCTTCCTCTTTCTCTAAGCTCTATCACTACCTATTCCTTATACTGCAAATCTTTGAAATGTCCTTTGATCCAGCAGGGTTGTTCTCATGCTCCGTTTGTTACACTCTCATCGATTACTATTGTACCACTTTTTTATATTGTTGCTATGTTTACATTGTCAAAATGCGTCTATTTGTTCAGACAGTTTACTTCTCTCTGGTGTTTTGAATATGTTTTAAATATCTTAGTTCAAGATTCAGTCAGTCAGTCAGCAATTTATTTTGGTAAAATGAATCATATTTTAAAATTTTACACCAAATTATACAGTTAGAATTCAACATTGCGTAAAAGGAAATGACCAAACACAAGTTTTATTTATATAACCAATCAACATCAGATCATACAATATTCATTAATCCTGGTGACCTATAATAGATACAAAGTATAAAAGATAAGAAATACAATTTAACGTGACATTATCGTATGCCTTACCTCAAAGGTATAGAACTTTACACAATTCCTGGATAAAATCACCAACATTTTTAAGGTATTATACAATTATACAATGGGCCTCATTACAAGTATGCCGGTCCGGAAATAGCAGCGCCGGTTTTTATCCAGACCGGCATACTCTGATTCGCAATATCGCTAACACTGTGTTAGGCAGAATGATATGCAGTACCCTTTGGTAACACCACACACAATTAAGACTACAAGTGACAGTACAAATTCACCGTTGGTACAAGCCTGTACTACACAGTAAAGTGGTAGCGATGGCTGAGCAGCCAGACTTATCTCAAGAGTAAAGTGAGCAGTACCAATAGTTACACAAAGGACAGCAATTACTATGGTTCAAACAAACACTGACTCAAGGTGTCTGAGTAAAAGAATATACATTTATTTACACATCAGTTATAAAACATTTCACTATTATTAAGCATTAGAAAAATCGCTTACACCACACCCGATAGATTCTGGACAATTTAAGATCAAAATGAAGTGTGAGCAAAATGGCACTCCAGGAAATTTAAAAGGGAGGGAAAGACAAAGTTAGACAGAAATTGAGCAGCACCAATAAGTAAGTAAGCAGGGAAATCTAGAAAGAGTAACTACATTGAGGAAATCAAAAAATCAAATCAAGAGGCCAGGGCCAAAGTCAATGGACCAAAGTCTTTGCAGAGGATCACACAGTTCAGAGTAGTTTACGGTTAAGTCTTTGCCAAGAGTTCAGAACAAAGTTGGTCGGAAGAAAGATTACTTTAAAGAATGGAGAAGGACAAGCCATCGGATTGTGAAAAGTATTCAAACACTTTCACCGTGGTCGGACGGAACGAGCGACCAGATGTGAACAGTACCTTAAATGGAGAAGAAGGTGTAGCTGAGGAAGACGTTCCTGGCAGGTCCTGCAGGCTCACGGTTCCTGAAGCGACTGTCGGACTGACACGAAGTAGGAAGACTGGAGGGTCCTGCACTGCCCAAGGAAGAAACCAGCAGCAGAGCAAAGCAACAAATAAAAGGTGTCCTCTTTAAAGCCCAAGCCGGATCCGATCCTCCTGGCTATACAGTTCTTGGGGATGTCCTTGTTGGTAGCACAGGGGTGCTATCTGTCTTTTTCTTAGAGGTCTTGGGTTTCCCCTTTGCCTTTTTCTTTCTAGAAATAGCAGTGTGCAACTCCTGTGGGGTGGGGGTGATAGCTTCCTTTATCTCCTCCCCTGTAGAGCCTCTCAAGGTCCTCTCCCTTGCAGGCCTACTGAGCTCCTGTTTCCTTTTACTTGGTGGCCTGGGGGTACTAGGCACAACTCCAAGAGTTTTCAGGTCATTACCCAACATGACTTTCCCAGGCACTTCACTCTGCACACTAACAGGTATCTTGACAGTCATTTCATTACACTGGATGAGAGCTGGTAACTGGGAAGCATTTGCACAGGGCCTCCAGCTAACATGGTTAGGAGTTTGGGTGCCTTAGCAACATCCTCCACCTTGAAATATGATTCATAAACCAGTTATGCTGGCACCAGTGTCTCTGATGGCAGGAGTCTCCTGGCCATTCATAAGAACACTATCTTTATAATACGCTTTAGTATTATCTGGGATGGAATTATATACATCTAAATTCTGTTGTTCCCACAAGCCCAGGGACACTAAAGAAACATTAGCTGAGACTTTCATGGGTTCATCAGCCAGTAGGTGAAAGTTTCCACTTGCCATAGGTACTTCTTCCTCTGGGGAGAATGCTAAGGAGACGGTGTGGACCCCTGAAGGTTTACCCTTATATCTGGGATCCCCTTTCACATGGTCAGTTGACCAACAAACATAGCATTTCCCAAACGCCTTGATGGATGGGGCTTGTTCTGACCTCCATCTGTTTTGGGTCCAGATGTTGCACTAGGCTGATTCGGTTTCCCTTGGGGTTTACCCTTATGTTACTGTGTGGGGCCCTCTTTTGGATTGGAGGTATTTGAATTCTCATTGTTAAATTTTTTTGGCTGCTTTCCCTCATCCCTTCTTCTGAGTTGCCCCAGAATCCTTGTGAGTGGCTCTGTTGGCAACCCACGAGTCAGCACCCTTAGCTAACTTCTTTGGATCTATCTCCTTACAATCAGCCAAGTGCTGTCTGAGCTCAGGAGAGCAGGCATCATAAATTGCCTCCGACATAACAAGATTTCTCATACCTTCATGAATGTTTACTCTGTAACCCTTAACCCAACCATCTAAGTTTTTCAAACATTCACATACCCAGGTAGCCCAAGGGGTACCATCATGTTTTTGAGTGTTCTAAACTTCTCAAGGTACTGGGAAGGGGTCTTCCCAAATCTAGCAATGAAAGCTAGCTTCACACATTCATAATCCATCCTATCCACCTCCCCCAACTCCATCACAACATCAGATGCAACAGTGGGTAGCCTAGAGAAGAGTCAAGGAAGCAACTGATTCCCTGTAAAGTCTTGAATCACATGGTTATATTCAAACATTGCCAGCCAATCCAAAATATCAAGTTTAGCCTCATACACAACAACAATTTCTTTAGGCATACAGAGGGAGTCATTACGAGTTGGGCCATAAGGTTCAACGGTCACCGTTAATGATGCTGGTGCCAGTAAACCCTTACTGCCCTATTCTGAGGTCCCTTCAAGGGTCCCAGCCGGAACAGCTGGTCTGACCCCGTTAAGGGACCTTGGAGCTAATAACGGGCCCGCAAATTAGCACCTTCCACATTGAGCCCTATGGGGGCTCAAATGGGAATATGGAATGGTAAACTGAATGGGGACTTACCGGGTCCGCATAGGTCGGAATGTCCCGGTAAGTCCCCATTCAGCCAGACCGGACCTGGACCGGGTTTGTAGGCTAATAGCTCCATGGCTACTTCCAAACTCGTAATGACCCACAGGAGTTTCTTAGGACTGGAAGACCTAGAAAACTCTGGGAGAGAAGCATTTTCAATAGACAACTTTTTCCTTTCTAAGGCATAGTTCATCTCCATTTCTTTGAGCTTAAGTTCTTGATGTTTTTGTTCAGTTTAAGCATTTAAACGTTTAAATTCCAATTCAAGCCTCATCTTTTCTAGAGCAATGAATTCAGGACTTAGTGTAGGACCTTTATGGGTCTCAGTGGACACAGCTTTAGGTTGCTGAGCAGGTAAAGGAGCAGTGAGGCCTAAATTGTGGGACACACCTGTTTCATCTAACTCATCAATAATAGACACATTATCGTCCTCATAACTTTCCACATTTACTGAGGGGTTAGGTATTTCAGACCCACCCTCCAAACTTTGTTTCTCTAACAACCTTTCATTCAATTCACACTTGTTGCCTTTAACAAAGAGATTTCTTTCTCTACAAGATTTTTCAGATAATCTACAGTGTAATTAAGGAGGGTCTCCTGACTGTAGCTTTCCATATCAGACATGATTAATGTTGCTTTTTAGTGATGTTTAGCTTTGTGGTTAGTTGATCCAAGGTAACAGCAGCACTCTAGGTATAATTACTATACTTGATCTCACTGCTGCCACCAGTACCTTTGGGAACACCACACACAATTAAGACTACAAGTGACAGTACAAATTCATCTTTGGTACACGCCTGTACTACACAGTAAAGTGGTAACGATGACTGAGCAGCCAGAGTTATCTCAAGAGTAAAGTGATCAGTACCAATAGTTACAAAAAGGACAGCAGTTACTATGGTTCAAAAAACACTGACTCAAGGTTTCCGAGTAAAAGAATATACATTTATTTACACATCAGTTATAAAACATTTCACTATTATTAAGCGTTAGAAAAATCGCACCTGATAGATTCTGGACAAGTTAAGCTCAAAATGAAGTGTGAGCAAAATGGCACTCCAGAAATTTAAAAGGGAGGGAAAGACAAAGTTAGACAGAAATTGAGCAGCACCAACAAGTAAGTAAGCAGCGCAATCTAGAAAGAGTAACTACAGTGATGAAATCAAATCAAGAGGCCAGGGCCAAAGTCAATGGACCAAAGTTTTTGCAGAGGATCACACATTTCAGAGTAGTTTGCGATTAAGTCTTTGACAAGAGTTCAGAATGAAGTTGGTTGGATGAAAAGTTACTTTAAAGAATGGAGAAGGACAAGCCCTAGGATTGGCAAAAGGTTTCAAACATTTTACCCCAGACGGAACGAGCGACCGGATGTGAACAATACCTTAAATGAAGAAGAAGCTGTAGCTGAGGTGAATGTTCCTGGCAGGTCCTGCAGGCTCACGGTTCGTGAAGCGACTGTCGGACTGACACGAAGTAGGAATACTGGAGTGTCCTGCACTGTCCAGGGAAGAAACGAGCAGCAGAGCAAAACAATGAATAAAAGGTGTGGCCCTTAAAACCCAAGCAGGATCCGACCCTCCTGGCTATCCAGTTCACTGTAGCTGTGCACAGCAAATTTGACCAGAGGAGGGAGGCCTGGCTTACAGTTTGGTGAACTGGTTGATCCCACCAGCTCAAGGGGGATAGGATTCCTTGCAGATCTTCCCTGTCATCGAAGTTTGCAGATTCGGCCCCCAGCAGGGCTTCACCGCGGGGTTCAGTCATGGTTGAGGTCCTCTTCTGTCAGCTTCTCAGACCCAGAGACCTGCTTTTTATGCAGTTTTCCCCCATTCACACAGCCTGGCTGTCAATCACACAGCAGGATGGCTGTCCCGGCGGGACAGTCATCACAGACAATCACACAGAGTGCGACATGGGTCTCCAAGGAGACCCTTGCAGGGAGTCTTAAACCCCTCCCTCGCATCCTGTCCCCCTTCAGACATTCAGGTGCCTAAGGAGGGCTTCTGTGCAGATGCCCGACAAAGGTCGGCAAACAAAGGCACCAAACCTGGTTTGACGCGCAGAGTAAAACACGAGAAAGACTTTTACAAAAAGAAATGGCGAATAAACCCAGCAGGAACTGTATCAAAGTAAATATGGTCCAGCGGGTTTAGGTTCGAGGCTACTAAAATAGCCTAAAACAATGCCAAGTCTATTTAAAATAACCACGGTAGGAAAAATAGGGTAGTTAACACTGCCACCAGCCAAATCTTAATGAAAAGGGAACGAAACAATGTTCCATGAGAAACAGTCGAAAAGGCATAGCTATTAACCCTTTGCAGAACTCTATGTAAGATAGTTTGTACTGGATCAATGATTTTAAAAAGACTAATAAAGTCAATGGCAATTTAACATGTTCTGGGAGACAGTAGTCAGTCCAAGAAAATGGAGTTCAGAGGGGGGAAGTCTGAAAAAGACAACCCTGTGTCACTGCACTGAGGGTGCTGTGTAACACACAGTAAAAAGATGATGCCTATGGAGTAGGTGAGGCTCCACAGTCTATGAACACAAACATGTTACAGACAAATACACAGCAAAACACATGTAAGAGTGGAAAAAAAGGCTCACACTCTTACCAGGTGAAAAAAATAAATCCTAGCAATCCAGCAAAGCTGCTGAGTAGGTAAGGGAAATTAGCCATTTTGGAGAATTCTCCCTAACACACTGTCACCGCATTTGACCTACCATACCCCATGAACAGAATCTGCGGCAAAACGCATCAGCCGTGCCAAAGACACTGGCATGGCGTTAGTATCTGTACATTCTGAGCACATTGTACACGAAAACACTGGCATGAATGTGCTGAAAGCACCATCATTTCTGCCCTCGAAACACCAGGCGTTAACTATAGTAAGGTGTGCAGAAACAGGCCACAGGTAGCCCAAATCAGCCCGTGTGGCCACCATGAGCACTGCAAAAGCACAAAAGGACCACTCCCACACCCCACACCCCTTCCAACGCTACCATGCTTCCAGCAGCAGTAGCAGTATTGGAGCTGGAGGTCCTGCATGCAGGGATACAACTTGAAGAGGCAGAGAGGGAGAGGATGCGGCAGAGGTGCTGGAGGAGAAGGAGGGCCATCATGGCCATGCAAAACAATGGGTAGCAGGTTGTAGCCCACAGGTAGCCACCCATACCACACATAAGGGCCACACCCTTCGACCTGAGCTAAACCCAGATACACACCTTGTACCGGCTAGACAGGGACACCATCACATTTATAGTGGAGCTGATCCATGATGACCTTGTCAGCCTCATACAGATCCAGACTGCCACCCTTTCCCCCTTTGCTCAAGGTAGTGTCTGTGCTGCACTTCCTTGCCACCAGCCCCTACCAACACACTGCGGGTCCTCTTTCAGTGTATTGATGCACTCCTGCATCACGTGTCAGATCATATAGGCCTACCCAGAAGAGCTAACCAGGTCATGCCATGAACATACCATTCCATGCCCTTGCAGGCATGCCCAATGTAATTGGTGTATTGGACTGCACACATGTGGAGCTGTTGACCAGGCATGCCTTTGAGGCAGTGTACAGGAACCGAAACGATACCACTCAGTCAATGTGCAGATGTTGTGTGATGCACACTACCTCATCATCCATTGCTGTGCCAGATTCCCAGGTTCAACCCATGATTCCATGGTGCTGAGGAACTCCACACTGCCAGGCTTCATGGCATGTCACAGAGGAGAGCGTACCTGGCTGTTGGGTGAGTGTAATTACCAAAGCATGTGCACTGTTGAATTGGGCAGACATAATACACCATAGCATACGTGGCTGTTGGGTGAGTGTAACTACCAAAGCATGGGCACTGTTAAATTGGTGGGGCATAATACACCATAGCTTACCTGGCTGTTGGGTGAGTTTAATTACCAAAGCATGTGAACTGTTGAATTGGGGGGATGGGGCATAGTCCACCATAGCGTACCTGGCTGTTGGGTGAGTGTGATTACCAAAGCATGTGCACTGTTGAATTTAGGGTGGTGGGGGCATAATTCAACATAGCGTACCTGGCTGTGGGTTGAGTGTAATTAACAAAGCATGTGCACTGTTGAATTGGGGGGTGGGGGCACACCTATCTGCAGTGCATGTGTGCAATGCAATGTCCGACACACAAATAGCATGCCTGAGTTGAAGGCATTGACTGGCGTGTGTCAAATGGCCGGACAGAGCATGCATATGCATAACAACATCAACGCTGTACTGCATCATCAAATGAACTACAGGTACTGGAATGCATCACACCAATGCCCCAAAGTCCTGCAAAAACTCACTCAGCACAACCCACATCACCTGCAGCACAGACTATTAATGATCATGCATCACAACACCCCATCCCCACTAGCGTACTACACACCAAGTAGCCAGCTCCCCTGCCTATTTCAAGTGCACATATGCATGTGACCAGAATGGCAATATAATAGCCTGACATATCAATGAATGGGTTATATGCCCATAATAGGACATGCAAATCAGAACTAAATAAGAACATCCATCAGTTTAATTTGCGTGTGTTGTAGTGAACATGTCAGAGGTCAAGGTGGGTGTGAATTGGCCATGGAAAAGGGCCTGCAAATCACATATCCACCACGAATATTGACAAAGTGTATTGGCTGGTTGGCAATCATAGGGCCTTCCCTATCCATTCAATTCCTTGTATGGTACCCCTCTGTGTATACATCCACATCCACATTTATTCAAGAATCATTGATGCCATGCAACCACTTCCATGCAGCACATCCTGTGCATCAAAATGCAAGTAGGCCTTCAGGCATGTACTGAATCTCAAATGAATAGGGAATCTTCTAGCCTAGTAGGTCTGCATCCCCGGTAGACTGCTGTGTCGGCCACTCCGGCTGTATCAGGCAAATTACTAATTTGCAAGACTAGAAACATAACACCTGGTAATGGAATCGGCACACTTACACCCAAACAGGCCACACTTGCAATTTGCATTGGCATTGATGACTGCAGAATAAATCCATATGACCAGCCTGATTCCACTGAAACATTTCCATACAATGCATGAACATCCATTCCCACTGACGATGCACATGTTAACATGCTCTACTATGACATATGCTTATTCTTCAGCCATTTGCATGTTAAATATTGCATTAGTTAGTGAACAATATACAGACTTTACCAACATGATCTAGGCCCCACAATAGCTTTTGCCCCTTTGTGTCGCTCCCATGCTGGTGATGCTGGATACTCATTGATGCTATGGCTGATGACCCCCATGAGGCAACTACAGCACCAGTACGAGCAGGGGTACAACCGTGCTCACATTAAGACTCATTGTACGATTTGGCAGACATTTGGCCTGTTAGTGCTTCTCTGTTAGTGCTGTTACACTTGAGCCTCAAAAATTGGCCAAAAGGCAAATTGTCTCTAATATAGACTGGGTGGAAGCTTTGGTAGTGTAAGATGGAATTCCGATCTGTTGGCTTTCTATATGGTTTTACATAGAGTGTGCCTTTCATTATGTCAGCCTTTATGGTGATGTCGAAATAATCAATTTCTTCTTTACTATGATTATATGTACACTTCAGGTGTTGATTTTGCAGGTTTAACCCTACGAAGAAGTCCATCATTCTTTGTTCATCACCTTTCCATATTACAAGTACATCATCTATGTACCTTCTCCATAATTTGATGTTATTTTTGTATGGGTTATTTTCACTGTAGATGATGCTTTTTTTCAAATGCCTTCACATATAGGTTGGCTATACGGGGGCTAACACAGCCCCCATTGCTGCTCCTTGTATTTGCTTGCAAAACTTTCAGTTGAAATGGAAGTAATTCTCTGTAAGTGCTACTTCAGCACACCACAGGATCAGGGAACTTGGGGTCTTCCTGTCTCTTATTTCACTCAAAAGTCTTTCCTCTAGGACTTCTAAGGATGCCTGCTGTGGTATATTGGTATAAAGTGCAACCACATCTAGGCAAATCAGGATTTCGTCTTCTGGATTAAAAGGTCTCCCTTCTACTTCTTTTATTAGTTGAGTAGTGTCTTTGACAAAGGACAACATCTTTTTTTTACCATGGGTTGCATGAATGCATCTGCGAACTTTGAGAGGGGTTCTAGAACTGATTCACAGCCTGACAAGATTGGTCTCCCTGGTGTTCTAGTGAGGGATTTGTCAATCTTTGGGAGCACATAAATTTGCGTGGTCCTAGACTTATCTTGTTGTAGGAAATATGCCTCTTTTTTAGTATTCCAGTCCCTTTCTAAAGCTTTTGCAACAACGATTTAGCAGACATGTGGCCTGTTAAAGGCAAGGTTCCACTGCCTGAGCAAATTTGGGGGCACTTATGTACAGCACTGTGAAGGTGGGAAAGATAGTCCTGGCCTGTGCCATGTTGTACAACATATGTATAAGGCGAAACATACCACTGCCCTGGACATGGACATGCACCGAAATGATGCAGAGGATGAGAATGACAGTGATGATGAACTGCCATTGGCACATCGCAGGGATGCCGTGGATGGCCGTGAGGCACGGAATGCACTGATTACCCACTATTTCTGAGATCATCACAAAAACACATCCTAGAACAGCTAACACACTAAGCACTGAACTGGAAATAAATCATTCAGGTACAATAAAGGAAATACCAAGTTATGATTTCAGTGCAACACCCAGAGTAATTTATATAATGGAATGAATAACAAATGTTGAACTACAACAACTACCAAAAATATCCCTCCCCATTGCCCCTCCCCAACTATTTTTCGCCACCCCCACCCCTAACTGTCTCTCCACAACTTCTGTCATGTTCTACAAGTAGTCCTTGCATGAGTTACAGAAAGGGCACATGTGAGTTCTGGGCCTATTTGCTTCCCCTTTTTGTATCTGGCATGTGACTGTGTGCAGAGCTGGTCAGCCCAATTGAACATCACCTTGGGCTGCTGGGCACAGAACTAGCAGGCGTGGAACTTGTGGATGGTGTGTGTGCCCATTCCAAGGCTGTCTGTCGATGAATGCCTGAAGGCACATTGCCATTGTCTCGGCTATGGAGGACATGACACTGACCTTGCGTACTATCCTGGCCGTCTGTACAATGGCAGTAGTGCAACGGCCAAGGTCACGTGCATTTTGACGCCCACTGGCCTGGACACTCTCCCACATCAGCTGCACCTCCTGGAGGTGTTACTGCACTAGGGCAGTCAAGGCTCTCAGATTCAGTCTGATCCTTGTTATCTCCACCAACCCCCTCCTCACCTGAAGTCTTTATGGCTGAGGTACCGTCTGAATCAGAGTCCCAGGATTCATCCGTTGGTATCTCCTTTCTTCTCTGTCTCCAAGAGTCGCTGGGCTTCTTGGGCGTCCTTACTCCTGGTTTGGTGCGATGGGTATGGGCTCCACTAGAGGCCACTTTGCCTGAGATGCAATTTGCCTGGCAGTGGGGACCCCAAGGAGCCCACCCCAGACCAGGGAAAAAGCCTTGCCGAAAAAACCCTGGTAGGTTGTGATATCTTGCTGGGACTACTGGTCCCAGAATGCACTGAGATACTGAAGGAGTAGGCAAAGTCCACAATGGCTCCAGATATACACCAGCAGCATCAGCAGGATACTAGGAGTCCGGAGGGCTAGTTTGCAGAAGAATATCAGGTTCCTCGCAAGAACTGCGAGTTTAGGAAAGAGGGAGTTCCAAGAAGGTAAGGTAAGCAGTAGACAGCATACAGTGGAACAGCCGTCCGAGAACGGCAGAAACGGAAAGGGGAAGCCGTTCGGAAAGCGGCTAGGAGGAAAAAAGGAAAATAACACACGAGCGCTGGGAAACACTTTCCAAAACACTGGAAGTTGCAACGCAAGTGCGTTAGCAACTTCCGGGAATATAAAGTCAAAAGACTAGAACGCGCATAGGGTTTCCAGGGAAGGAGTCCGTTTTCTACCTTCTTTCCAGTCTCCATCTTGGGTATAGTCTCCACGGCGGGCGAGTTGTGACAGTATGACCCCTTTTTAGGCCTCCACCCCCTGGTTTTCCGGGATGGAGGTGATGGAATCTCCGTAGTAGACGAGGAGCAGAAATGTTCTTAACTGGTTCCCATGTGCATTCTGTCCTTGGGTATCCTTTCCAAAAAACCAGGTATTGTAGTACACCTCTTTTGTATCTGGAATCCATGATGTCGGAAACTTCATATTCCTCAGTGGCCTTTGGAGACTTTTGCGGGGAGCTTTTTGTCTTTCGTGAATGAGGGTCCTCAATATATGGTTTAAGGAGTGAGGTATGAAAGACCGGATGAACTCTTTTGAGAATCGAGGGAAGGTCCAGTCTAAAAGCCACAGGATTGATCTTGGCTGAGATACGAAAGGGCCCAAGATACCTGGGTGCAAACTTTCCTGGATGAACCCATCTGGGTAAATACTTGGTGGATAACCACACCTGCCTTCCTACTTCCCACTGAGGATTTGGGCTTCTTTTTTGATCTGCCCATCTTTTACAGTCTTGTCGAGCTTTTGCGAGATTGGATTCTGATACTCGATGCATCCTCTGTATGGTATCCAGTAGATGATCCACTGAAGGTGTGTTTGTAGGAGGGATACCAGAGAGAGGTATATGCTTTGGGTCGTAACCATAGGTGCACTTGAAAGGACTCATGCCTAGGGAGGTATGTCTAGTGTTGTTATAAGAGAACTCGGCCATGGGCAGAAGATGGAACCAATCGTCTTGTTCTTGGTTACAAAAACACCGTATGTACTGTTCGAGAGTGGCGTTCAAACGTTCAGTTTGCCCATTGCTTTCCGGGTGGAACCCTGAGGAAAGAGATCTCCTGATTCCTAATGTTCTGCACAGAACTGTCCAGAATTTGGACGTGAATTGAGCGCCTCTATCTGAGACTATATTGGTGGGAATCCCATGAAGCCTGACTATGTCCCTCAGAAAGACTTCTGCAGTCGTGCTGGCAGTAGGGAGTCCTTTAAGAGGAGAAAAGTGAGCCAGCTTGCTAAAGGAATCGATTGTGACCATTATGGCGGTGTGTCCACAGGATTCTGGCAGCTCCACTATGAAATCCGTGGATATCTGTTGCCAAGGTCCTTCGGGCTGTTTTTCTTGTTGTAGAAGTCCTAGGGGTTTGTGGTAATCGTACTTGTTTTGAGCACACACAGGGCAGGTCTTTACATACTCCTTCACATCCTTAGCCAGGGAAGGCCACCAAAATTGGCGAGATATTAACTCTAGAGTGGCTCTTTGGCCCTTGTGTCCAGCAGAGGGAATATCGTGACACCAGGACATTGCTTGTACTTGGAGTTCTCGGGTTGGTATATACAAAGCTTCCTTTTTAAAGAGAAAGTTGCCCTTCCCTTTCAAATCCATTTCTGAACTCCTATTGTTCTGTTGTTCCGCTTTTACCCGTTCCAAAAATGTGTTTATGTTGACGATGAATGTCTTCCCTGCTAACATAAGTTCCTGTTCTGGTGGATCTCCCGAATCTTCACCCATACTCCGAGAAAGGGCATCTGCCAGAGTGTTGTCCTTTCCTGGGAGATAGGTGATCTCAAAGTCAAATTGTGAGAAGAAATACGCCCACCTAGCATGTCGTGAGTTGCGGCATTCCATCTTTTGAAGGACTTTAAGGTTTTTATGATCCGTACGGACCAAAAACGGGACTACAGAGCCTTGTAGCAGATGTCTCCATTCCTCACACGCTTGTCGGATGGCCAGGAGTTCTTTTTCTAACACGGAATAGTTGCGTTCATTAGTGGTCAACGTGCGCGAAAAATAAGAGACAGGATGTTCTAAGCCGTCTTCCTCCTTCTGTAGTAATGCTGCCCCGATAGCACCGAGGGAAGCATCAGTTTCCACTATGAACGGGCGTGTTTGATCTGGTTGTCTGAGGATCGGAGCTGTTACAAAAGATCTTTTCAAGGTTTGGAAGGCTTGTTCAGTGCCGGAATCCCAATGGAATTTCACCCCCTTTTTAAGAAGATTGGTGATAGGTAGAATAATCTCAGAGAAATTGGGGATAAACTTTCTATAGAAGTTCGCTAGTCCTAAGAATCGTTGGATTCCTTTGACATTAGAGGGTACAGGCCAATTTGTAATGGCATTCGTCTTGGCTGGATCCATCTGTAGGTTATCTGCAGATAATATAAAACCCAAATATGGTACTGTGGATGCCTCAAATATGCATTTTTCGGGTTTAGCTAGTAGACTGTTTCTCCTTAAACGTTGTAAGACTTCTGTTACCAAGACACGATGTTCAGCCAGGGTGGCAGAAAAGACAAGAATGTCGTCTAGGTAAACGACCACTGAGGAGTAGAGCATATTTGAAAACACATTGTCCATGAATCGTTGGAATTGTGCCGGTGCATTGACTAGTCCAAAAGGCATTACTCTATATTCGTAATGTCCTAGAGGTGTCCGGAAAGCCGTCTTCCACTCATCCCCTTCGCGGAGTCTTAAAAGGTGATAAGCTCCTCTTAAATCCAGCTTGTTGAAGACCCGGGCCCCCTGGACAGCTTCAATGATGTCCTTCATTAATGGCATAGGGTATCTATCTCGCACTGTAAGACTATTCAGACCTCTGTAATCTATACAGGGACGTAGTTCTGTTGTTCCTTTCTTTGGAATAAAAAAGAGAGAAGCCCCTGCTGAGGAAGATGACTCTCTAATAAGGCCGTTCTCTAGGTTGGTGGCAAGGTACTCTTTCAGAGCTTGCTTTTCCGGTAGTGACAACGGAAACATTCTCCCGAAAGGCACAACTGCTTCCGGTGTCAGATCAATCTTGCAATCTTCTCTGCGATGTGGTGGTAGAAGGCGGGGTTGTGTGTCTGTGAATACATCAATGAATTCCTGATAGGGAGCTGGTATCATGTTGACACTGAAGGAATGATGCAGTGTTGCTTGAATGACTGGGGTGATTTCTGTAGTTAAGCAATCTTGACTGCAGTACTGTGATTTGAAGTCTACTGTGTTCAAACTCCAATCAATGTGAGGATTGTGCTTTCTTAACCAGGGAATACCCAGTATTACCGGAAAATGTGCCGCCCTGATCAGATCAAATGAGAGGTATTCCTGATGATTAGCCATCTTTATCTTCAACTCCTGTGTTTCGTGACTAATTGGGCCTGATGTTAGTGGGGTACCGTCGACTCCTTCCACCGGTATAGATCTGATCTTCGGTCGTCTGGATAAGAGATGTTCCTTTGCCCACTTGTCGTCCACAAAGTTGCCAGCCGCTCCACAGTCTAACATGGCTATGCACTCCACGGACCCTGTCGGCTCCCATTCTATTAGTATCTTGATCACCATAAGACTGCAACAGTCCAAAGCCGAAGGCTGCGCTAAGTGACAGGGATTTATGGTGTTCACCCCTTCCCTTTCCCTGTTTAAGGTTGGGGTCCTTCGTTTCCCTGTCTTTTGGGGGGTACTGCAGGACAATCTCTTAATAGATGGCTGTTCGACCCACAATACATACACAAGCCGAAGTCCCTTCTTCTTTTGCGTTCGCTAGTAGATAGAGGTCCACGTGTGGTTCCAATTTGCATAGGTTCTTCCGTGGATCTCTTTTCAGGCATCGAAGAGGGGTTTGGTCCTGATAAAAAATTGCATGGTCTTCTTCTTTCTGCCTTCCTTTCTGCCATGCGGAACTCTACTTGTAAGACTAAGGAGACCAGGTCTTGGAAAGAATTAGGTCTGGCAACTCTTGCCAGTTCGTCCTTAATGTCTTCGTGGAGTCCTCTTCGGAATATAGTCTGTTGGGCAGTTTCGGGCCATCCTGCTTCTGCAGCTATCCTTTGAAATCTCACAAGGTACGTTTGAACATCCGATGACCCTTGTCGTATGTCGAGTAGATTTTCAAAGGCGGAATACAAGACCTCCGGTCTCTCGAACCTTTCTTTTAGTCGTTGTGTGAATAGGCCATAATCAATGAGAATCGGATCTGAAGTAGTAACAAAAGGCGTAGCCCATGCCAGAGCGTTGCCTGTCAGATTGGATATCAAGAACCCAACCTTAGTTCTGTCTAATTCGTAGGTCCTGGGGCGAAAGGCGAATTGGATTGTGCAGGCATCCAAGAATTCTTTTAATTTCTTTGGGTCCCCATCATATTTCCCACACGACAAGGGAAGAGGGAGTAGTTCTCCTCTGTTATCATCCCGTTGAGGTGCCCGTTGTCCCAACTGTTGAACCTGTTGCTGTAATGCTGTATTGTCAGCTCTTAGGGACTGTACTTCAGCCGTCAGGGCCTGGATGGCGTTTACCATTTCCTGGTATTGTTCTAGGGAGGCCATAATCTCTGGGCGTTGCAATCTCTCAGATTCAGTCTGATCCTTGTTATCTCCACCAACCCCCTCCTCACCTGAAGTCTTTATGGCTGAGGTACCGTCTGAATCAGAGTCCCAGGATTCATCCGTTGGTATCTCCTTTCTTCTCTGTCTCCAAGAGTCGCTGGGCTTCTTGGGCGTCCTTACTCCTGGTTTGGTGCGATGGGTATGGGCTCCACTAGAGGCCACTTTGCCTGAGATGCAATTTGCCTGGCAGTGGGGACCCCAGGGAGCCCACCCCAGACCAGGGAAAAAGCCTTGCCGAAAAAACCCTGGTAGGTTGTGATATCTTGCTGGGACTACTGGTCCCAGAATGCACTGAGATACTGAAGGAGTAGGCAAAGTCCACAATGGCTCCAGATATACACCAGCAGCATCAGCAGGATACTAGGAGTCCGGAGGGCTAGTTTGCAGAAGAATATCAGGTTCCTCGCAAGAACTGCGAGTTTAGGAAAGAGGGAGTTCCAAGAAGGTAAGGTAAGCAGTAGACAGCATACAGTGGAACAGCCGTCCGAGAACGGCAGAAACGGAAAGGGGAAGCCGTTCGGAAAGCGGCCAGGAGGAAAAAAGGAAAATAACACACGAGCGCTGGGACACACTTTCCAAAACACTGGAAGTTGCAACGCAAGTGCGTTAGCAACTTCCGGGAATATAAAGTCAAAAGACTAGAACGCGCATAGCGATTCCAGGGAAGGAGTCCGTCTTCTACCTTCTTTCCAGTCTCCATCTTGGGTATAGTCTCCACGGCGGGCGAGTTGTGACAAAGGCATCCTGACGGTTCTCGATGCACCGGAGTCTGACATCCATTTTGCTGAGGAAGGGTGGGAGTTGTGGGCTCATTGGGTCCATGGGGCTGAATACCATTGGCTCATAGGTGCTATGGTCGATGGTCTCCTCTGTGTCCACTCCATCATAGTCAGCTATGTACTCTGCACTGGATAGATGTGCACGTGTATGTGGCTGCTCTGCTGGTGGTGGTGGTGGTACTGCAGCAGCTGCTGCTGCCTAGACAAGAGTAGCTGGGAAGACTTTTGCTACATGGATGGGTGCAGCTGGGGTGACTGGTGCTGATTGGAGGGGCAAAGCTGGGATGACTGGTGCTGTCTTGATGTGTGCAGCTGGGATGACTGGTGCTGCCTGGATGGGCACAGCTGGGATGACAGGTGCTGCCAAGATGGGCGCAGCTGTGCTGGCAGATGTGCCATTTGAGGCTGTGGCGTCCTGGGTGGAGGTGTTCGTATCCTGGGTGGAGATGGTGGTGGTGCTCCGTGGTGTCCAGCAGCGGCGGCTGGGGCCCCTTGAGGTGCTTGGATGGGCATCTTCATTGTCAGATGATGCGCCTGAGGGAGTCAGAAAGGCAGGTTGTCAATGAACAGTTTGGATTGATGAGGCAGAGATACGCATTATGTTGGTTGTGGCTGTGCTGTGTCGGGGACATGGAGGGGTAGATGGCATGGTGCACACATGTTTGTGTCATACTTACTGAGTGGGAGGAAGTGTGATGTTTGTACATGGTAGAGTAGTGCGCTGGGGATACTGTTGTGGTGTACTGTCAATTGCTGGGTACAATTTTAGTGGGGACTTCACGCTGTGGGATGTTGGGGTGGGGAGGGTTGTGGTATGGGTGTGGTCAGCATGGGCTTGCTGCCTGTAGCAGTTACAGGGACAGTTGTGTATTTATGCTCAGGGCTCAGGCTGGCTGGGATGAGGGGGTCACATGTTGCCTTTTTGTGTAACAGTGGTCAGGTTGCGTACCCTAAATCGCAGGTCATCCTTTGGCAGTCTCTCACTGTGAGGGGTTTGTGCCAACTGCCTACACCTTCTGGGCCACCTCCTCCCAGATGCTCTTCTTGCGCAGCTGGGCCTGCCTGTGCTGGTCGTTGGTGAAGAGCTCTGCAGCATGCTGGACAGTGGTGTCCACTAATATGTTCAACTCGGGCTCAGAGAAGTGTGCCTTCCGCTTTCAGGTCTCAAAGACTCTAGATGTCATGCTCACAGTGGAGTTTGTCTGGTCAGGAGGGGTGGATGTCACCTGTGCTTTGAGGATTGCAATGGATTGTGTTTTTTAATGGCTGCTGGCCGATTTCCTGTTCTGGTGATCACTTTATTTCCAGTCACGGTAATTGCGGGACCACTGTTTCTGGTGCTGGTGGGTCTGGACTGTGTTGCCAGATTCTGAGGCACAGACACCGAGTACAACGGTGTTGATATTTTTTGTGGGTTCTGATGGGGTTTCTGTAATGTCAGTACCACTGTTTCTGGCATTCCGGAATGCGTGTGCACAACAACACGTAATCACCTGAAGATTCTGGCATCATGGGTTGCTGGAAACGATGGCACTGGCATGCCGGAAAAACTGGGATTACTTACTGGCATACTTGTAATGAAGCCCAATAAGTCCTTACTGCTACACCTTTCCAAGACATAGATCACATCTTATGTCTCAATTAGTGCATCAATCTTTACTAGGCTATCACACTTTTCTTACGGATTCCTTAACAAATGCATAAGTACCCGCATGCAAAATGAATAATTCACCCACAGCAGAAATAGTAGGGTCGGTCGCCATTGTCTAAAATTGAATTCAATTACGGGTGGTTTCAGTGTGCTTTGTCGAATAAACTGGTCTTTAAACTGTGGGGCTGGCCCCCGTATGGGGGCATGAAAGAGGTTATGGGGGGGGGGGCTTGTGGCATTTTAAAAAGGGATTACAGTGTCTGCCTTTATTAAGAAATGTAAGCAATTATAACTTGTAGGGTACCAGACAACAATATTGTCACTCAAGGGGGGGCTCAGCATAAAATGGTTGTGATATCGTTGGCCTAATCTGACTTTAGCTCAGACAGAGGAAGAGAAAATGTGTTGCTCTTCCTTGCTCATCAACAGAAAGTTTCTGGTAGGTTAATTCAACTCCTTTTGCAACCCATCCACCAATAAGTGATTTAAGGGGCAGGCAAATGAATCGTGTAGTTTAAATAACTATACTTCAATGATGCAAACTGGGAAAACCAAACTAAGTAATATTGTATACCCCTCAGAGGGTTAATATTTCATGATTACTATTACTAACTATAGTTTGCTCCTAACTATCCCTCACTATTGCAAATGCCCTATGATTGTCTTCAAGAGCTTACTCTATAAAATATTCAAGAGTAGGTCAATAGGGGCAAAATGGTTTCAATCCGTGATACATTTTATGTGAAACGAGTAGTTTGGAGAAGATTGGGATACATTTAGTAACTCCTTTCAACACTCATTTCCAGTCCTTTCCAAAGCCTTCCCTTTATCAAAAAACACACCCATGCCACATAGTTGACCTTAGGACTTGCTTTGGCCTGATAAGGGCCTAGTACATATACCAATATTGTCTTCTTCATCCTCCTATCCTTTTTATTAACATGTGCTAATGCAGACACAGACAGAGAAAAGCTCATGCCTAGGTAGTGAAAATGGTCTACTACTGGAATAGATGTCCTCCCTATGACAAAAGTCCTAACACACTTCAGAGGTTGTATCAGCATTTACTTTTAAACCTAGGGAGACCATATGCTCGAAATAAGTGCCCAGCATTTTCTGAAGGAACTTGGAGTTCTTGCAAGTAGTATGCATTTGTCCACATAACATAATACAGGAATTGGGATGTCAACAGTTTTCTGAATATCTGATCCACAATCACACAAGACTTTATGTGGTTGGTTTGTACAGAGGTTAAATAACACAAGGGCCAATACGTTTTCTCTGATTCCCAGAGGGCAGATTATTTTTATAGAGCCCTGTGGAGTTCCTCAAGGCTCGTGTTGATCACCCATTCTTTTTAACATCTTCATTATGTCACTCTTTGAACTGCTCAATGCCAACAAAGTGCTGTATACCAACTATACAGACGACACTCAGTGTCTTATCCCGCTTTCTGGTGACTATAGTAGAGACACTGAGGCCATCAACTCTGTATACTCCATTATACAATGTGGGATGTTGGAGAACGATCTGGTGCTTAATGATGCAAAAACAGAACTAATGATAGTTGGCACAGCGGCACGGTTTAAGAAACTTCCTCCAGACTAGCAAGCATTTTAGATAGGTGGCTGCAGTATTCCCACTCTCCCTGAGGTTAAGACTCTGGGTGTAGTTATTTACCAGGAACTGAGCATGAGGGGCATGTAAGCTCAAACTGAAGATTGTGTCACAAGGGTCTTTCAGCTATGCTGCCTCAAAGAGCTGGAATGACCTTTCACTTGATCTGAGGCTATGTGGGTCTCTCCCCAAGTTGAAACAAATGCTGAATACCTGAATTTACTGGTTTCTTCTTAACCTCTGAGATTTATAGGTGCTGATTTTTATGTGTTTGTCATGTGTGTACTACTATGCCTGCAGGCCTGTCTTTTATGCGCAAAATAAATACATATTCATAAATAAAGCAACATTTACAAACACCCAGTTTTACCTCAAAATATTTGGTGACTATCCTTCTGTAGGATTACAGTTCATACTACACACTTATCAGTATGCCAGGAAACTAAAATGTGTACAATTTCTGATGCTACCCCAACCTTCATAGAGTTTCCCATGTTTTTCTCTAATTACCAACTCAAAAGCGGTTGTCAGGTCCATGAAAATTACATGTATATGTTCTAGTTTAATAAAGAGTGATTTTGCTACTAAAAGTAGAAGTTAAGTGACTTATGCTGAGTCCTCACCATTTTCAGAAAGTCCAACTGGACAGAGGGTAACATACCATTTATTTCTATCCAATCATTTAGGTTTTTTAAGAATACCTAGCCAAGTATTTTAAAGGAGCAATCCAGAAATAGGACAATAGCTAATTCGACTCTGTCTATTTCCCTCTTGATACATTTGGTTTGTAATTATTCTACCTTGTTAAGAATTTCTGCACGTGGGTGCTTCTTGAAGAAAACTTTAGTGTGCAGTCATACAGTGCAACAAGTGTAGCGTGAAATGTGCTGTGCTGGGGGTACTTAGAGGGAGATTGGAAACCATGGTTTTCAATCAGTAGGGATGAGATTGCAGTAAGAAATACGGTCACATGCGGAGTACTCTCTCTCTCACTCTCTCTCTCTCTCCCTCTCTCTCTCTTTCTCTCTGCTCGTGTTTTACACATATCTTTTATTATGTTTGTAGGGCTAACTACCTATCCTTGTCATTAAATTTAATGACATGATTTCAAAAAGTGCCTTGCTTTGCTCAGACTATGCCCTGGTGAAAACGTGTTTGGCAATCCCACGCCCCTAACCTCTATATGCAATACACGCGGGGAGTGAAGGGATGGGGTGTTGGCACTTGCTTGGGCTTTAGTGCTCCGCTTCCCTAGCTGTCCCTACTCTGCAATTGTTTACTAATGGGCACCTACACTGTTCTGGCCCAATGATCCGATGAGCTGGTGAGCTGACCTGCGAAGGTGAGAAAGCGAGACAGCATTTCACTGTGGAACTTTGTTTTGGTATTGCTGTTTTCTCCTGCATTAGTGTACTGCCTTACCATTTTTACACAATGCCCCCCACCATGGGGGAAAAGGAAAGCTAGGGGGGGGGCAACAATGGGGGAGAGCCAAACTAAGATCATCAGGATGTTTAAGCCATCAAGGAAGTGAACTCTCTGATTTTCGAAATAGAAGACTTACTAATGGATATTGATGGTCTGGGCATTTCTCATCCAAAGGCCCATAGCGGCCCTACTTCTAAGGTAACTGCTGCCCCTACATCAGCTCCCAACTTAAAATCTAACTGCATCACTCAGTCGACCGATGCCAACCTTATCTCCTTCTGCGACATGGACACAGTGCAAGACAGAGGAAAGAAAGTCCATTTCAACCACCAGCAGAACTGTAACCCCGGTGGGCCAAGAGGCGGGACATAAGTAGCTAATCCCAGTGGATCTCAAGGGGCCTGCCTCAGTGGGTAATGGGCCTAGCTTCATCGAAACTCATCAGACAGAGAAGTCCTTTCTACCGCTGTCACCACTGTTCGAGCTGGCTGGCCATGAGAGCGATCAGGAGCCTGACACACTATTAAATGAAACAAATGCTCCTCACACTGGTGGCGATTTTGCTCTTGAGGAGGGTGAAGGTGCAGGGGAGAAGGGGCATCTAGCTGTACTGGGAGGGTCATGTCTTCACCTGTTGACGGAGTTGATGGCGGCATTGGTGGAGCCCGCCCTAGTATCTCTATTACCCTCACCTTTTGATTGGACTTATTTTCAGAAGGAACCCCTCCCACTCTGGCTTTGGCCCCTAATTGAGCATTGCCTGCCCCCACCCCTGCTAAACCTCCTCCGAGTGTTCCTCCTTGGATGACTGTCTTGTATAGAAAGAGGAGGAAGTGTGGGGGGGAACCCTACTCATCCATAAATCATGTGCTTTTGGCCCAACCTCCTTCGACAAAGTCTCTTCAAAATATGAGCACCCAAACTAGCGTAGCAGAGACTGCTGTCCCCCTGAACAGGCTTGAAATATCTCAGAAAATGGAAGACATTTTTAAGGGCCTCAAATAACTGGTCCTCTAGATGGCAGAGTCATGGCTGAGTGTAGCATGTGATCTGTTTAACAAGATTAAGGCCAAGGTCCTGTCCCTGGAGTAAACCACTGTGGACCCAGGTGTTTGCTTGCCTGTTGTTCCTTCTGGTCCACTTTCGCATTTCATCCCTCCAGCAGACAAGCCCACCTGGTGTCTTGCTCCTAGCCAGTCATCTTTTTCTATTGAGGGACCTCTGTATATATCTGGTGTTTCACGACCTTCCGTGCGCGCCCCCTGCCCCCTTCTGAGCCCTAGCTACAAGCATGGCTCTGGCCACAATGGCATTAAGGGTCCAAGTCTGTCCAGTGCCAACCTAAAAACTATGGTGAAGGCAAGAGAGTCCCGGACAGTCAGCATCAGTCAAAGAGGTGTGAAAGTTGCCAACAAGCAGGATTGATCCATCTACATGGTGAATGCAACCAGACTTAGGAGCGGGACTTTGAATCTTCATATCTTCTGACATATCAAAAACTGTTTTTCCATCATGAGGGATGATATTGTGAGATGCCGGCTTGGTAGAATCCCAAATTCAAACCTTGATTTCATCCAAATTGTTTTTACATCAGAGTCCCTTGCTATGGGCCTCTTAAGTATTGATTTAAGTTGCCTCCAAGCGACAAAGCCAAAACCGTAATCAGAGCTCCCGCTTGTTTTCATTCTGAGTATATGTCTCCCACTAAGCTCAATGTTTCTTGAGTCTGCAGGGTAATTACTGAGGGGGCGAGTGCTCCAATTCCTGGGAGTAAGGTCTCCCTGTTAGGGGAAGCAGGGAGCTGTAGTGCTTTGGAATAAATTGACAGACAAGCTGTGGGGTCGACTGCCCCTCTCATGGTTTCTAAATGTTACTATATTATATTTTGGAACATTGCGGTAATCAGTAAATTGCTGGATGCCCAGGATTGGTGTCTATTTCTCTGCAGTTTTCACATTATTGTTTTCCAAGTTACCTGGGCGGTCGATCCTGCTGTGTATCAGGGTTACCAGTTTTTTCATATTTTCCGGCAATGAAGGATTCTAAAGGAAGGCTGTCAGGAGGCTTACTAATATGGATTGATGTGTCATTGGATGGGAAATTGGAGGTTGTACAAACTAACTCTTTAGACCTTTAAATGCTGCTTATTCGGGTCGGTCATGATGCACTGATTTGCTTAATCGACATTTATAGCAGGCCTTTGCTAACGCATTGCTTAGTCACCCTGTAATGTCTCCAGGGTCTCATAAATAACATTTGCACCAACATCAATTATGGAAAAATATATCATTGGAACTTTTGGGGCTTTGGGATGATCAGGATTTAGCCTGGAACAACCCACCCCTGATAGGTAATCCTTCCCCTAGAAGATATTGGATTGTATCAGCCTCCATAATGTTTAATTTAAATCTGCGGGCTTTTAATCGGCAGTTCCCAAATGACCAGCTCACATGCTATACTTTCAAAGGTTACAATGGGGGCTCCCACATTGATTAAATCTTAATTTCAGCCAAAGACTGGGCAAGAATTACCAAATTCGTGAAACTCTAGAGGGTTGAGAGTGATCACCTCCCTCTGTCGATCTCTTTCTCAACATCCAACTCAGTCTGTCCCAATGTCTGTTCAGCCCTCCACTCTCAGCAGTTAAGGGTTGAAAGCAATGCATGAAAATATTTGAAATGGTCAAACTTAATGGATCGTAATATATTGCCACACATTTATGATATAATTCTACATAATTTGAAGACAATTCTTGAGGCAGACAACACTAATATGGCAATTTTGTCTGAATTACTTATGGCAAAGATGTGTCCACTTATTACTGTCCCCTTCAAAGCACTCAGAAAGGACACTTTTGGGAAGGCTGGTTGGTATGATGATGTGTGCCGCTCAGCAAACAAAGACATTTAAGAGTGTGTTGGTCTGAGCTCTGGGGTGGACAGGACCAAAATCTGTGTTTTAAGAGCAAAAAACAAAAATGTACTTTCATCTAAAAAGAAAATAAATTGCATTAGAAAGAAGGGGGACTTTGTATGTCACCCTAAAATCAGGGGATACTCCCCTTTTTTAGAAACTTGACTCCAATAGAAATTCCGGTTGCGATCAGCCCTTGTTATGTTGTACCAACTAAGCCACTCACACAGCAATTGAATAATATGTATTTGTTATAGGAGTAGATTTATGAGGTGCCATCAGTGAATCACAGTGACTTTGAGATGCTGAGATAACCTTCCCAACAGACATCAAATATTCAGAATGCCCGAGCTCTACAATTAATGTACACATCACAGTGCAGCCCATCGCATCCTAACATGACAGGCACACAAGGCTCCCATCTGGTCACTCATGCCTCTGTGTTCTTGTCACATGACACTTCGAGACAGAGCTGCATGCATAGCTCAGGGCACTTCTGTTCTGAATGCATCAACAGAACAGAAAAGCTACCTTGCAGTCTTATTTGTTTGCTCCTTGGGAGATCAAGGATCACTAAGGACAGTGAGCAAGCTCAGGCACTACAATTAGGTCAAAATAAAAAACACCATCATCAGTATTGAGAGTCATATTATCATGGGAGATGTATCTGGCACAGGTTACATAGAAGTAGAGAGCAGATGAGAACAATTCTGCTGGGTTAAAATTAATGAAGAATGATTCCCACTAAGACAACCCACTCCCTTCTATTTAAGAGCTGGCAGAGCTCCGTGAGACCATGCAAATATGAAATGGCATTTGTAATAGCAGCGGTGCACACCATAAATCCCAACAGTAAAACATAACATAAAGTTTCACTGAAATTGGCAGATTGCCAGTTTATGGAACATCTTTTGCTGCTTCCAACATTGTGTACATTATATGACTTATAAATAGTCTGACTAGTAAAGGAGCTAAAAAAAAGTCTTGTTTTACTCCTTCGGGTTGTCAGGAATTCCTGTGAGAGCTTCCAACCCGTCCAAAATGGACCTGTGCTGTACTGTTCATATACTACTCCCTTACAATCATCAGTCAATTTGCATCCAGGTCCACTCTTGTTAATTAAGCCCAGAGATTGGATAAGTGGGCAAAGCCAAAGGCAGGGTGTTAGTGAAAATTCTCCAGAATGGCTACTTTCCCTTACCCACTGAGCCCCTCAGCAGCTTTGCTGGATTTCTAGGATTTATTTTTTTCACCTGGTAAGAGTGTGAACTTTTTTTCCCACTCTTACATGTGTTTTGCTGTGTGTTTTACATGTTTGAAGCCTCACCTACTCCATAGGCATCATCGTTTTAGTTTTAGTGCAGTAACACAGGATTGTATTTTTCAGACTTCCCACTTTAAACTCCATTTTCTGGGACTGACTACTGTCTCCCAGAACATGTAAAGTTGCCATTGAATTTATTAGTCTTTTTAAATTCAAAGACCCAGTACTAACTATCTTCCATAGAGTACTGGAAAGGATTGGAAGCTATCCCTTTTTGTCTGTTTCTCATGGAACATTATTTTGTTTCCCTTTTTTAAGATTTGGCTGGTAGCTGTGGTATCTAGCCTTTTTTTCCCTTCTGCAGAATATGAAAATATTCTTGCTACTGTTTTAGGCTAAGTTGGTAGCCTCGAACTTCAATCCGCTGAACCCCTTTTAATTTTATTTGGTTCCGTCTGGGTTTATTCGCCATTTCTTTTTGTAAAGGTATTTCTCGTGTTTTACTCTGTGCGCCAAACCAGCTTTGGTTCCTTTGTTCGCCATCCTTTGGCGGGATTCTGCAAAGAAGCCCTCCTTAGGCACCTGAGAGTCTAGGTAGACAGGATGTGAAGGAGGGGTTTAAGCCCCCTGCACACGGTCTCCTTGGAGACCCAACTCGCACTGTTGTTTGATTGGCTAGGTGACTGTCCTGCCAGGACAGCCACCCTGCTGTGTGATTGACAGCCAGGCTGTGTGAATGGGGGAAAACTGCAAAAAAGCAGGTCTCTTGGACTTGGAAGGCAGAGTCGCCACTGAATCAAGAGAACCGAAGAGAAGCTGAAGGAAGAGGACTATTGCAACTACTGAACCTCCCGGTGAAGCCCTGCTGCGGGTCTGAATCTCCTACACTTCGATGACAGAGAAGATCTGCAAGGAATCTTCTTCCTTTGAGCTTGTGGGATCAACCAGTTTACCAAACACCAAGCAAGGCCTCCCTCCCCTGATCGAATTTGCTTTGCATCGCTGCAGTGAACCGGATAAGCAGGAGGACCGGAACCTGTTTGGGTTTTGAGGAGCGCACCTTTTATTCATTGCTTTGCTCTTCTGCTGGTTTCTTCCCTGGGCAGTACAGGACCCTCCAGTCTTCCTCCTTCTTGTCAGTTCTTCAGTCGCTTCAGGAACTGTGACTCTGCAGGACCTGCCACGGACTTCTGCCTCAGCTACAGCATTCTTCTTCTACTAAGGTACTGTTCAAATCCAGTCGTTCAGTCCGTCCGACTTCGGTGAAAGTGTTTGAAATATTTTGCAATCCGAGGGCTTGTCCTTCTCTATTCTTTTAAGAAACTTTTCTTATGACCAACTTCGTTTCGAACTCTTGGCAAAGACTTAACCGCAAACTACTCTGAACTGTGTGATCCTCTGCAAAGACTCTAACCATTAACATTGGCCCAGGCCTATTGATTTGAATTCTAGTTGTAGTAAGCCTTTTCTAGATGACCCTGTCTACTTACTTGTTGGTGCTGCTTCATTTTGAATAACCTTGTCTTTCCCTCCCTTTTTAAATTGACGGAGTGCCATTTTGCTCAGACTTCATTTTGAGCTAAACTTGTCCAGAATTCATTGAGTTGTGTGTAGTGTATTAAGATTGTGATTTTCTGCTGCTTTATATTAGTGAACTGATTTACAAATGATGGTGTAAATAAATGTATATTCTTTTACTCAGAAAACCTTGAGTCAGTGTTTGTTTGAACCATAGTAATTGCTGTCCTTTGTGTAACTTCTGCTACTGCTCACTCTACTCTTGAGATAAGTCTGGCTGCTCAGCCATTGCCTCTACTTTACTGTGTAGTACAGACTTGTACCAAACGTGAATTTGTACTGTAACTTGTAGTCTTAATTGTGTGTGGTGTTCCCAAAGGGTACTGCATGTGCTTCTGCCTAACACTGATGTACAGCGGTGAGGATCAACTATAGTGATTACAATTAGAGTGCTGCTATTACCTTGGATCAACTAACCACAAGGCTAAACATCAATAAAAAAGCAATTTTAATCATGTCTGATATGGAAAGCTACACTCAGGAGACCCTCATTAGTTACACTGTTGATTATCTGAAAAATCTGTGTAGAGAAAGGAATCTCTCTGTTAAAGGCAAAAAGGCAGAATGAATTGAAAAATTGTTAGCGAAACAAAGTCTAGAAAAGATGAGGCTTGTATTGGAATTCAAACGTATCAATGCTCAAACTGAACAAAAGCATCAAGAATTTACGCTCAGAGAAATGGAGATAAACTATGCCTTAGAAATGAAAAAGTTGTTTATTGGAAATGCTTCTCTCCAAGAGTCTTCTAGGTCTTCCAGTCCTAAGAGACTGTGTATGCCTAAATAAATTGTTGGTATGTATGAGGCTAAGCTTGATATTTTGTATTGGTTGAAAATGTTTGAGTATAACCATGGGATTCAAGACATTACAGGGAATCAGTTGCTTCCTTGCCTCTTTTCTACGCTACCCACTGTTGCATCTGATGTTGCGATCGAGTTAGGGGAGGTGGATAGGACGGATTATGAGTGTGTGAAGCCAGCTTTAATTGCTAGATTTCGGAAGACCCCTTCCCAGTATCTTAAGAGGGTTAGGACCCTCAAAAACATGATGGTACCCCTTGGGCTACCTGGGTATGTGAATGTTTGAAAAACATAGATGGTTAGGTGAAGGGTTACAGAGTAAACACTTATGAAGGTATGAGAATCATGTTATGTTGGGGTCAATTTATGATGCCTGATCTCCTGAGCTCAGACAGCACTTGGATGATTCTAAGGAGTTAGACCCAAAGAAGTTAGCTAAGTCTGCTGACTTGTGGGTTGCCAACAGGGCTACTCACAAGGATTCTGGGGCAACTCAGAAGAAGGATGAGGGAAAGCAGCCAAAGAAAAATAACAAGGATAATTCTTATACCTCCAATCCAAAAGAAGGCCCAAACAAAACAATAAGGGTAAACCACAAGGGAAACTGAATCAGGCTAGTGTACCATCTGGACCCAAACCAGATGGTGGTCAGAACAAACCCCCATTCATCAAAACATTTCGGAAATGTTATGTTTGTGGGTCAACTGACCATGTGAAAGGGGATCCCAGATAAAAGGGTAAACCTTCAGGGGTCCACACTGTCTCCTTAGCCTTCTCTCCAGAAGAAGAAGTACCTTTGGCAAGTGGAAACTTTCCCCTACTGGCTGATGAACCCATGAAAGTCTCAGCTAGTGTTTATTTAGTGTCCCTGGTTTTGTGGGAACAACATAATTTAGATATCTATAATTCCATCCAGGATAATACTAAAGAGTATTATAAAAGATAGCGTTCTTGTGAATGGTCAGGGGACTCCTGCCATCAGAGACACTGGAGCCAGCAAAACTGTGGTTGATGAATCATTTTTCAAGGTAGGGGATGTTGCTAAGACATCCAAACACCTAACCATGTTAGCTGGAGGCCCTGTGAAAATGCTTCCCCAGTTACCAGCTCTCACCCAGTGCAATGACATGACTGTCAAGATACCTGTTAGTGTGCAGAGTGAAGTGCCTGGGAGAGTCCTGTTGGGTAATGACCTGAAAACTCTTGGAGTTGTACCCCTAGGCCTCCGAGTAAGAGGAGACAGTAGCTCACTAGGCCTGCAAGGGAGAGGACCATGAGATGCTCTCCATCTGAATTGATAGAGGAAACTATCACCCCCAGTCCACAGGAATTGCTCACTGCAATTTCAGGAAAGAAAGAGGCAAACAGGACACCGAAGACCTCCAAGAAGAAAGCAGGTAACACCCCTTTGCTACCAACAAGGACATCCCCAAGATTGTCCAAAGTCACACCTGTGACTCCTCCACCGGCGGAGGTTGAGTGTGAGCTACAACCCTGTGTGATTGAGCCAGCTTCTGAAGAGTCAGATCTGGAAAAAGACATTAATCTAGGTGGAGATCTGGATCCTGTTGACCATCCTGAGCTGCAGTCTTTACTGGCAGAAGTTGGACCCAACAGGGCAGACTTCGGCAGAGGACAAAGAGAGTGTCCTACTCTTGAAGGTCTTCACCTACAGGCAGCTTCTCAGCTCAATGGGCAAGAGCCTGGGAAGCATAGGTTGCACTGGGAAGATGGCCTCTTCTACAGTGAACCGACTGAGTCTATCCCTGGGGACTGTAAAAGACTTGTAGTGCCCCTAGAAAACAGACTCCAGTTTGTACAGTTGGCCCATGAGATGCCTTTGGCTGGTCATTTGAGCTTCAAAAAGACCAAGGAAAGGCTCTCTTTATACTTCTACTGGCCTAAGATGGGATCAGAAGTTGACACATTCTGTAGGAGCTGTCACACTTGCCAAACCTCTGGCAAGAGTGGAGCAAAGAATGTGGTACCCTTGGTGCCTCTCCCAGTGGTGGGAGTTCCTTTTGAGAGGGTGGGCATCGACATTGTTGGTCCCCTTGACCCTCCCACATCTTCAGGAAACAGGTTTATCCTGGTTGTAGTAGACCATGCTATTAGGTATCCTGTAGCAATATCTATGAGGATTGTTATTGCTCGGGCTGTGGCTAAGGCTCTACTTGGTACTTTTACCAGAGTAGGGTTTCCTAAGGAAGTGATATTCGACAGGGGATCCAACTTTAGGTCCGACTACATGCAAGCCATGTGGAAAAACTGTGCTGTCACTGACAAGTTCTTTACAGCCTGCCATCCACAGATACATGGACTGGTAGAGAGGTTTAATAGTACTATGAAGAGCATGATAGGTGCTTTAGAAGAACCCCTTAAAAGAAAGTGGGATCTTCTACTGCCATGCCTTCTCTTTGCTTATAGAGAAGTCCTTCAGGAGGGAGTTGGATACATTCCCTTTGAACTTCTTTATGGCCATAAAGTCAGAGGTCCTTTGGCCCTGATTAAGGAGGGGTTGGAGAGCGCTCCTTCCCCCAAGCCAGTCAGAGTGACTGACTATGTGATAGGTCTCTGGAGGAGAATCTCACACAAAATGGCAGAAGCTAGCAATAACTTGAAAACAGGTCAGGCTCTGGTCAAACATTGGCATGACCAGAAGGCCAACATGGTTGATTTTACTCAAGACCAGCTTGTACTATTTATGGTGCCAACAAGTCTGAGGGCCTTGCCAGACAAGTGGAAAAGACCCTTCAAGTCTTTCACACCAACCGTTTGAAGGCATACGTCTTGAGACCAGAAGTGGGAGCTTTGCTTCTAGCTTCAGCTCAAGAGGAGGGGGAGAATGAACCTCTACCTGACCTACTCAGAGGCCAACCTTTGGATGAGAGCATAGAAGGAGTTAATCTCTCTTCTAATCTGACATCTGAACAACAGGAGGAGTGGAAATGTCTGTTACATCAGTTTGCCTCCCTGATTTCACTTTCACCATGCTTGAGCACTTGGGGCCAGCATGATATTCCCACTGGTGACTGTTTACCTCTGAAAAGCAGAGGTTACAGAATGTCAGAACATGTAAGAATCCACATAAAGGAAGTGGTCAAAAAGATTCTTGATATCGGGGTTATAGATCCATCTACAAGTCCATAGTCTAGTCCAGTTTTCTAGTACCAAAAGCAGGATCCAAGGAGTTGAGATTCTGTGTGGACTAGAGACCTTTAAATGCAGTCCCTAAGACTGATGCCCATCCTTTGCCAAGAACAGATGAACTGGTGGATAAACTTGGTGCAGCCAAGTACCTCAGTACATTTGATCTTACTTCAGGCTATTGTCAAAGAGCCCTGACTGATCATGCCAAGGAGAAAACTGCATTTTCAACCCCAGCAGGACTCTACCAGTTTAAGAGTATGCCTTTTGGATTAAAGAATGCACCTGGTACATTCCAAAGGATGGTCAATCAAGTTCTGAATGGGAGGGAGGACTTCTGCATGGCATACTTGGATGGCATTGCAGTGTTCAGCCCTACTTGGAAAGAATATGTTGATCACTTAGGATATGTTTTGCAGGCTCTTGAGCAGGCCCATCTGACCATAAAGGTAAGCAAATGTCAAATTGGTCAGAGCAAAGTGGTCTACCTTGGTCATGAGGTAGGAGGAAGTGAAATAAGGCAATTGCCTAGCAATGTACACGCTGTAAAAAACTGGGCCACCCTTACTACTCAAACCCAAGTGAGAGCCTTCCCAGGTCTCACTGGGTACTACAGGAATGTCATAGAGAACGATGGGATCATAGCTTCTCCTTTGAATGTAATCTCCTCTCCAAAATTCCCTACAAAGTTTAGATGGAATGAGGAGTGCACTCAAACCTTTGAAAACCTGAAAAAAACCCTTTGTCAAGCTCCAGTCCTAAGAGCTCCTCATTATCACCAACCCTTCATTGTGCAGACAGATACATCCAATACAGGTGTAGGTGCAGTCCTTAACCAACTGGATGAGAAAGGTAGGGAGCACCACATTTGCTTCATCAGCAGGAAGCTGGAGGAACAAGAAACAAGGTGGGCAACCATAGAGCCTGAGTGTTTTGCCATTGTGTGGTCTCTGAAGAAGTTTAGACCATACTTGTATGGATCTACTTTTGTGATACAGACAGACCACCAACCCTTGAGATGGTTACTTCAAATGAAAGGGGAAAACCCAAAATTGCTAAAATTGTCAATATGCCTGCAAGGATTTGATTTCACCATTGAACACAGATCAGGATGTCAACACCAAAACGCAGATGTTCGCTCTAGGATGTTTTTAACCAACTAGAGTGAAGAGATTCATCCAGGAGTAGATTAAATCCTCCTGTCCCTTAGTCGTGGGGGGCGGGTGTCGAGTGTTAGGGAACATTCTCCAGAATGGCTATTTTCCATTACCTATTGAGTCCCTCAGCAGCTTTGCTGGATTTATAGGATTTATTTTTTCACCTGGTAAGAGTGTGAGCCTTTTTTCCCAATCTTACATGTGTTTTCCTGTGTGTTTTACATTTTTGTGTTCATAGACTGTGGAGCCTCAACTACTCCATAGGCATCATCTTTTTACCGTGTGTCACACAACACCTTTAGTGCAGTGACACAGGGTTGTCTTTTTCAGACTTCCAACTTTAAACTCCATTTTCTGGGACTGACTACTCTCTCACAGAACATGTAAAGTTACCATTGACTTTATTAGTCTTTTTAAATTCACAGATCCAGTACAAACCATCTTCCATAAAGTACTGGAAAGGGTTAAAGGTTATCCCTTTTTGTCAGTTTCTTATTGAACATTATTTTGTTCCCCTTTCTTTAAGATGTGGCTGGTGGCAGTGATATCTACCCTTTTTCCCCTACCGCGGACTATGAAAATAGCCTTGGTACTGTTTTAGGCTAAGTTAGTAGCCTCAAACTTTAATCCACTGGAACCCTTTTAATTTTATTTGGTCCCGGATGGGTTTATTCACCATTTCTTTTAGTAAAGGTCTTTCTCATGTTTTACTATGCACGCCAAACCAGGTTTGGTTCCTTTGTTCGCTGTCCTTTTGCGGGCTACTGCACAGAAGCCTTCCTTAGGCGCCTGAGAGTCTAGGTAGACAGGATGTGAGGGAGGGGTTTTAAGCCCACTGCACAGGGTCTCCTTGGAGACCCAAGTCACACTCTTGTTTGATTGGATAGGTGACTGTCTTGTCAGGACAGCCACCCTGCTGTGTGATTGACAGCCCAGCCAGGCTGTGTGAATGGGGAAAAACTGCATAAAACACAGCTCTCTGGGACTCGGAAGGCAGAGTCGCCACTGATCGAGAGAACCGAAGAGAAGCTGAAGGAAGAGGACTACTGCAACTACTGAACCTCCTGGTGAAGTGCTGCTGTGGGTCTGAATCTCCTACACTTCGATGACAGAGAAGATCTGCAAGGAGTCTTCTTCCCTTGAGCTCCTGGGACCAACCAGTTCGCCAAACACCAAGCAAGGCCTCCCTTTGCTGGTCGAATTTGCTGTGCATCGCTGCAGTGAACGGGATAGCCAGGAGGACCGGACCCGGTTTGGGTTTTAAGGAGCGCACATTTATTCATTGCTTTGCTCGGCATCTGGTTTCTTCCCTGGGCTGTGCAGACCCTCCAGTCTTCCTCCTTCTTGTCAGTACCAGAGTCACTTCAGGAACCGTGAGCCTGCAGGACCTCCCAGGAACTTCTGCCTCAGCTACAGCATTCTTCTTCTATTAAGGTACTGTTCAAATCCGGTTGTTCATTCCGTCCAACCGCGGTGAAAGTGTTAGAAATCTTTAGCTAATCTGAGGGCTTGTCCTTCTCTACTCTTTTAATTTACTTTTCTTTCGACCAACTTCATTTCAAACTCTTGGCAAAGACTTAACCGCAAACTACTCTGAAATGTGTGATCCTCTGCAAAGACTCTGATCCATTAACATTGGCCCAGGCCTATTGATTCGAATCCTAGCTGTAGTAAGCCTTTTCTAGATTCCCCTGCCTACTTACTTGTTGGTGCTGCTTGATTTTAAATAACCTTGTCTTTCCCTCCCTTTTTAAATTGCTGGAGTGCCATTTTGCTCACACTTCATTTTTAGCCTAACTTGTCCAGAATTCATTGGGTTGTGCGTAGTATATTAAGATTGTGATTTTCTGCTGCTTTATATAAGTGAACTGTTTTTACAAATGATGGTGTAAATAAATGTATATCCTTTTACTCAGAAACCTTCAGTCAGTGTTTGTTTGAACCTTAGTAATTGCTGTCCTTTGTGTAACTTCTGATACTGGTCACTCTGCTTTTGAGATAAGTCTGGCTGCTGAGCCATCACTACCGCTTTATTTTGTAGTACAGGCTTGTACCAAAGGTGAATTTGTACTGTCACTTGTGGTCTTAATTGTGTGTGGTGTTCCCAAAGGGCACTGCATATGATTCTCCCTAACACCAGGGAAAGAGAGGAAGGAGACCATGTTTCTGTACAATGGCTTGCTTGTGGCGCAAGTGCTGTAAAGCTAAAATCTTGTCAACCATTGCCAGCCAAACTCTGAACAGTTGCAGAACTGGCTTGAATATTGCATTACCCTTAACCCAGGTATTTGCTGCAATTAAGGTTAGCCTTGTAAAAACACTGGCAATCAATAGCTATTAGGTTTATCGAGAAATCAGTAGCTATCAGGCATATCGATAAATATGATGCCGACTGATTTCTGGAATGTGGGTGTCCTTTTTGATGATCAGCTGACTTTTTCTAGACAAATAGATGCTGTTGTCAAAAGTGCACACTTTCACCTATCAGTAGATTTTTTTATTTGCTAGATCAACAAAATGTAAAAACTTAAGTTGAAGCAGTGGTGTTATCTCGTGTGCAATATTGTTTATCTATGCACTTGGGCATATGAGAGAAGCGGAACATTTGACCACATCTCAGAGGCAAGAAGATCTTTGCATTGCTTACCCATAGAGAGTTTTTGAGAAAAATTGTAAAGTGGATTGCCCTTATTATCTCTCAAATACAGCTCTTTTTCTGAGGTCTAGCACTAAGGAGCTGATGGTACTAGACAAATACATCACAGCACCGCTATGGAGGCTGGTTGCTGCACACTTTGGGGTGTGGCCTGTGGAATAAAATGCCCCAAACTATTTGAAAATGCACTTCGTCGCTGACTTTTAAAATTAGGATTAAGCAATATGTGTTTTCTCTACAGACAGCTGAAAGTTTTAAATTGAAGAATTGCCTTGTAACTTTATGTTTTTTTTTATGGGATGTATTTATATTATGTTGTTCTGTTTAAAATGTTCTTTTTTGTGTTTAATGCTTGTCTAGCACCATGATACTGAATTCCAGTGAGAGGTTTGCACTTAAACAAATACATTTTACTACTACTATTTTTACTAATTTTACTTGTTATTCTCTTCCTAAGTAAGGCAACAATGACACTTTTGTGCCAGGAGTCTGAGAAGGTACTACCATCTGCAAAATGCTGAAATGAAGCCACTGTTATCAGTGCCCACCAATAATTCAAATGTTTCTAAACTTCTGTAGAGTGGTGTTCGGACCTGCTACTTTTCCTTGCACCAAATCATTTATGACCATCTTTAAGTTTTTAGTTGAAAGTAGCTCTTTGTACTAATTGTACAACCACTTTCCATCATTCAACATTTCAGGACGCATTTCTTGCCTCTCTCTTCTGGATGAGTTATGGGGAGTTACCCTACTTCACTAGGCGGGGTTTGGATATAGCCCACTTGAACATTCTTTAATGTTATGATTTTGTTGAAGATCTGATAAAAAGGATGTACATGGTCTTCATCTAATATGTGTCCTTCATTCAAACGGATGAGCTTGTGAGGCTCATCCGTTTGAATATAAGTAACTAATATGTTCCTGTGCTATTAACTCAAACTGTTTTCTCTATCACAATCCTCTTTTGTGTCAGGTGAATTTAATTAACTTTTAATTAGGAACCTGTGCTGTTCTTGTAGATTTCTTATCCAACGACTTCCCAACACTCCCCTGATTATTTCTTGCAGATGTTTTCTACTTAGTGCAGTCATAATCATACCAGCTGCCAGATTCCTTACTACCAAGGGCAGACCTCGAGTTCATCCGCGTGTCCCTTAAAAGAAATAGGGTCAATGATGCCAGTAGATTTTCATACAAGTTCAGCATGTCATCTCTGGGGATTATCTTCTCATGGTCCCTACATAGGGATGTGTCCATTATGTCCTATATGAGATCATCTGTACCCCCAGATGTAGCCAGAGTAGCCTGGCGGGTTCTTCTACCTTAGGTCCCTATATTACCCTCATGTTACTCCATGTCCATTTCCAACGGCACTCTGCTATAACCCTGCTGTGTAATGCAAAATGTTTCTTGCTTCCCCAGAGCAAAAACATATTTTGCTCACTTTCTAATCCACTACAAAGGTCAAAGTCGTCTTTAGCTATCCCAGTGGCCCACGTTCAGCAGGATGTAATCAATAACATTGTTTGCACCCCAGGAATTGTATGTTGGAACATCCAGCTCAAAGATGGGTAAGTATTTTGAGTGGACATCAAATCTGCTACTTGCCTTTAGAATCCATTACGGTCATGGAATGACTGAGAACGGGGTTCCCCTGTGCACTAAGGGAGGCTCCTTAAATGCATTTAAGTGCAAATGTAAGGCATAGAAGCAGGTTGTTAGCCATGTATGCCTTACATGTACATTCTATGGGCATGTGTGTGCCCACCCAAGGAATAAGATTTGTAGCCTATGTACCTTCAAGTAATGCACCCAGATGCCCACGAGCCGGGTGTGCAATACAAATAAACAAATACAAATACAAATACAAGAGGGCAGAAAAGGAGAGTGTGCATCTCTACTTTGCTTTCATCTTCCATCTACAGACTGCAAATCTCTCCTAATGAAATTTCTCATCAAACCCTCTCTTACTCACAGCGTTTTCCTCATATACAGACTCACCAGCTAAAACAGAAACTGCACTGATATCCTCAGCAACTCCCTAGTGGCCATCCGGGTCACCCACCACTCCCTCACCACGCTAAGACAACTCAGCATATGGTTCGATTTCTCACTTAACCCCATGATATGACACCTCCTGGACAACCTGGAAGACCTTCACATGACTCAACTGGTATCAGGTCCTAAACACATTGCAGGGCATACTCTAGATTCAATCTTCAGCTTCTCTAATATTATCACCACTCTGCCCCATCCACTAATCTGGATGGGCCACACAGCCATCTTCTTCATGCTATCGACAGCACATCCTCCTCCCCACCTGACTTTCCCAAGACCCTTTACCCACTTATCAGTGTGGAATAATGTCATAATAGCTCAGGACTTGGCTGACTTTCTGATTGCTTCCCTACCAAATCTCCCTCTCAGGGATGTCACTTATCTTTCAGCCATTTTGACCAAAAGGCTCTCCAATGCTCTCAGAGCTCTCACCCCCTTCAGATCTTTCTCCCACTGACAAGGCCCTTCCCCTTTATGGTTCTCACCATCTCTTAAACCTCTCAAAACAAAAAAACACACCCTGGAATGCAGATGGGGGGCTGAACCATCACCCCAGAACAAAGCTGCATATGCTTGTCAGATCAAAGCCTACAAAACAGAAATCCAGAATTCCAAAAATCATTATACTGGAAGAGAATCTATAATACTAGAAATTCCAGCAGGGATTGCCACAAGATCATCTCTGAATCCAATGTTCCTCCCTGCACCTTCCCCCCTACACACTCCCAAGCACTTTGTGATGCCCTCTCAGACCACTTCTACAACATAACAGTGGAAAGAAACCACACCATCAGTGCTAAACTAGCAGCACTTCTGTCCCGATCACTTGCACCTACACTGCACCTCACAGTCCCTCCCACATACTGCCTTCTTCTCCTCCTTCTTTCCCATGAATTCCTGAAGCGCCTTGCCGGCAGCCGTCCCTCGGTATCCCCATGCACTCCTGCTCTCCTTAAGGACATTTTTTCTTCAACCTGTCCAGGCAGCATTGAAAAACTTATCTTTGACTCTTCCTCATATCAGGCACAATCTCAACCACTTTCAAGACATCCCACATGAAACCCTGCTCAAAAAACCTTCCCTTGACCCTCTCCTACCAGCCAACTACAGACCTATCTCTAACAACCATTTCATAGCCAAACCAACTGACCGGACAGCCTACCCCCAGCTTTGCCTTTTCACCAAATCCAATCTCCTCCTTGACCCTGCATTGTCTGGCATCAAACCCCTACGAGGAACTCAATCATCCCATGTCATCATCTGGGATTACCTCAAAAGAACTGCAGACTCGAAAGGCAGTGCCTCTCTTATCCTCCACAGCCTCTCAACAGACTTTGAAACTATCAACCACTGCACCCTCACAGACGGACTCCACTCCCTCAGCATCCAGGACACATCACTGATGTGGATATCCTCCAACCTGACCGACCAACTGCAAATTATCCATGTACCACCTTTCTCCTCAACCCCACGTCATGTCACCAATGAAGCATCTCAGGGCACCTCCTAATCCTTCCTGCTCTTTAACCAGTACCTGGCCCCTCCCTGCTCTCATTCGCTCACATGGCCTAACCTGCTACTACTACGCAGAGGATACCCAGATCATCTTCAAGATCCTTAAGACCACACCAAAGCACACCCCAGACCTCACCTCATTCCTCACAGAAATAGTACACTCAATGACAGCCAACTACCTCTTCCTCAACGCCGGGAAAAACGAAATCATGATTTGCGTGAAAACTGCCCACTTCCCCCAACCCACCCCATGGCCATCCTCTTTAGGTGCTCCTCCCGCTACATCCAACTCAGTAAAAACCTGAGATGTACCATAGATACCGATCTGACACTCTCACACCACATCAACTCTGTTTCTAAATTGTGGTATTTACACCTTTGCATTCTCTGACACATCGTCCCCTTCCTCTCCTACCCTCACAGAGTCACAGAGTCACAGCAATCATGACTATCATCTCTCGCCTAGAATATGCTAACTTCCTAAACTCCAAAGGGTCCAAAACACGGCAGCTAAGCACCTCCTAGCCCTTACCCCCAGTGAGCACATCACACCCGCACTCTGTGTCCTCCACTGGCAACCTGTTGGGCAACATTCCACTATCAAAGCCATGTGCATCACTAACCATATTCTGAACAAGAAAGGCCCAGACTACCTACAACACAGGCTCATCCCTTACAAACCCAATAGAAACCCGAGATCAGACACTGCACTCCTCCTTGTCATCCCTCCCTTCAAATTGACCAGAATAGGGGATCCTCCTCTTCTGTTTAAGCTCTTACAATTTGGAGCACAATTCCCCTGAGCATCTGCCGGTTAAAAGATCACCTTACTTTCTGGAAGGCCCTCAAGACCTGTGTTTTCCCCCTGCATCCTGACAAACGCATTACACACCTTGGGTTATGTTAAACCCCTGCCAGATAGGTTGGGGCATCAATGAGTCCCTCCAAGAATGTACTGAGTAATGCAGAGAAACCACAGGACAAACCCTGTGCCACGTCAATGAAACAAGAAACCATCTAGGACTCCTGGGTAGGTATTACACTCTGCATGGCCACCCAACTGCACACACCTGAAATCATATGCTACTTCAAGACACATTGCACAACACCTCTGATATTAGAATCTAGCTAAGTCCCACGACAAAAATTAGGTCTAGCTGGACACATAATCAGTCTTCTGGGATAGCATACTCTTCCGACAACCTCACAGCAACCATCCAAAAGCCAGCTTGATATGGGTCGTTATCAGGGACTTGGCCACCACTACCTACCTTCGTATTGGCTAAATGACCACACAGATTCTAATCACCTCTGAGGAACCTCCCAAACCACAGAATTAGGTCCCACTAAGGGCATTCGCCTACAAAGCTTTGAGGCCATACCAATGGGAATAGGCGCTATACAAATGACATATTACATCACATCTTGGAATAGCAAAACATTATAGGTGTGCTTGAAATAATAAAAGCAATGGATTACAAATGAATCTGCTTTGCATTTGGGCCTGCTAATGGACTGTCAGATTCCATAGGAATGGTACCGCCAAAACATAATTTGAAGGTGGTATATTGTATTTTTTAGAAATGAAATAGAAATGTGAACGGTACAGGTGAATTTGCCCTGTTTTACTGTTCACAACCTGAGCTTTGTAAATGTTTAAAGGTGCATGTATGAGCCCGAACAGCATGTAGTTACATACATTGGAGGTCCCATGAATGCAATTTGCATTTCATTTAAAATAACTCTCTAAGTATGTCTTATGCATTTCCACTACTGCTGTCCCATTTTCCCTTTTTGCATTTAGGTGAAGGGTTGTTTACCCTTCAAGTGGGGCAACAGTTTGATTCGTTATTTATGCTTTCCATAAACTTGATGAAACCGTTGCCGTACTGGGAATTTGCCTCCATGTTGATTACCCACAAAATGAAGCCATCTAAAAGATAATGGTCCTCTGCTATTGCAATATTCGAGCACACTGGATAGTCTTGTGCTTTTTACAACATTAAACAGATGAGACCTGCAACCCTTCCATATTTCTTCCTTCAAAGCCTTGTAAGGCTGGTTTACAAAAATTCAAATAGATGCCTGCATTGAAAATGTAAGTAACCAAAGCATTAGGCCACGCGGTTACGTCATCATTGAGCAGAAATCTCATGAGATCTGGGCAACCACATTTCTGAGGCAATCCTGCATTGTTCCATAAAAACTGTGTGGATGCTGCTTCTTCTACTATCTCTTCCACTTCATCTAGTCACATCTTGTACAATTGTCAGGGCTGATAGGTGAACATTCCGTAACCTTTTTCTGTTCTCCTACATGCTCTGCTCACTCTTGTACGTTGAAACTAGTGTGGGCCTAGATTTTGTCTCCATTGAATTACATCTTTTTTCTCAGTGAGCGTTACCTTGGCTGTTCTTTTTTTGACAGAAACGGACTCTGCCGCAGCTCCTCCTAGCACAATTTGATTAACCAAACTTTTGTGTTTGCTTTCCTGAAAGGTCTTGAGCTTGGAGGCATTGCTAAATCACCCTTATTGCTGATGTGACGGAGCTCTTTGCTGAGATGGAATTATTCTCTCTTTGCTAAATAGTCTTCCCTTAAGATCCAACTTACAAGTGTAAGCAATTGGGCATGACCACACCCAACCCACTAGAACAACTTTCTCTGTTCAGTACCACTCAATAATATGTCTTCTTTTCAACACCTTCAGAACACGTTTTCTTACAATGGTTTCACCCAATTTCACTTTGAGCAAATTATATACTTTATGGGTCAGTATATCCATTGTTACGATCATAGTCAGTTTGGGTACATTCATTATAAATATGGTTCATTCATATTTCATTGACCCTTGTCTCCTTGGAGTGACTGGTCTTGAAAAGGTGTTCTGTTTGTGGAGGAAGTCAGACTTATTTAAGGGCATTCGTTTTTTGTGCTCCAACTCCGTTTTGCCTTCTGACTCAAATCATGTCCACTGTCCAAGCTTGGTCACCTTTCACTATGGTTCTGGTAATTTGTTCTTGCTGCATGATGCCCAGCTGATTTCCCTTAATCTTTGTCTGGTCAAGGAAGGTGATCTTTACACTTTTGAAAGTATTAACAGGGTGTGGCCATTCCAATCAGTTTCAACCATGCTGGGTGCTAGGTGTATGAAAGTCTGTTTGTCAAACTGCAACCCTGTCTAGTTTAGGCTTCTTGTTATGATATTTTCCTTATCCCATCTCCCCGTGAGGACTGCTGCTGTCTCACTGACATCATGACTTAATCTCCAGGTCATGGGAATGGAGAGTTGGTAATTCAAGAGAACGTGTTAGACCACCTCTAGATAAAGCCATGCCAGAATTACATTGATTATGTCCTTTCCTTTGATGTCTTTAAATACGATAGGTCCTGAAACTGTGCATTCAGTGGAGAACTGCTACCAAATACAGCGCCCTCCACTTAGAGCAAAGGGAATGGTCTTCGTTAAACTCAGGTGTACCAATTTAAAGCAGATTGGGGCGCATTACGATTTTACCAGCATACGGTAAATGAGGTGGTCAATCGGTTATAGGCACTTTTATTGTTCCAGCTAAGGAAGGCATTAATGCTAAGTTGCGCTACGCTGCGCGCCATTTGCTATTGTTGCTTTGCATTTGATTCTCGTTATTTGTACGAAAGTAAGAACAACGTTTGCATACTACTGAATTCACCCTTTCCCCCAGACTGCTGGTGCTGGAGGATCTTTAAACTCCAGTACGCCGGAACACGTACTGCATCTTGGGGCTATATTACTTTATTGATTGACTGTTAAATTAGCACGTTACTAAGAGACACGTAATTGCCAGAGACATTTTTGCAATCATAGTCTTGTTATTTCCTCTGCCACTTACCATTGCAAGGCACGGCACGATACATCTTTGCTGCAGGCACTCATTAACCTGCTAACACGTGTGCATTGTATTACCCAGCACACCGACATTCAGGCTACTGGGAAACTACATCTCCCAGCAGCCCGGCACCTCATTTAGGGAAACATCAGGCGCACATCCGGCGCTTCAGCGCCGGCGCTTCCGCAGCAAGCCGGTCTTCGCCGGTCCTCTCCATCTGCGTATTCAGCCAGTAGTCTTTTTCACAGATGGACCACTCTCACAAGTAAGCTATTGGGTACTCCAAAGTAACTCATTTTCTGACACAGGCATCACGGGTGCACCGTTTTAACCTTGTGCAGCATTATGTGGATAATAGAATGGAAGAAATTGTCAAGAACCCTAGGACAACTGTTTTCCTACCGACAAACCCCCAGATAGATGTCGAAACAGTAACTAAATTAGGTGTATCAAATGAAAAAAACAGACAGAATAAACCCATAACTTATAAATTCCCTAGGCCGAGAACAACAATGAGCTCCGTCACCAAGATAGCCCTACTTAACACCACGTCGCTCAACAATCATACTCGGAACATACACGACTACATAATTCAGGAGATTTTGGACATTTTATGTCTAACTGAATCCTGGCTCCAAGAGCCAGTAGGCCCCACAGTTGACCTTGCCGTGCCCCAAGGATACAACATCTTTTACGCCAACAGAGACCTAGGGAGGGGCTGAAGGGTCGCTATAATAGCTAAAAGTCAACTACACCTGTTTTCATCGCCAATCCACTGTCAAGGGTGAGAAACCCTTTTACTTAAAATGACACCAACTAAAAACAGTTGCATCAACATCATACCACTTTATTGACCTCCATCCTTGACTACAGACTTCAACAAAGACCTAGTAGAGATATTAAACACGCTAAAATAACCTGATAGACGGACCATGATATTGGGAGACCTGAACAGATGGAGGGGTAACAGTAAAGACAAAGAAGCCATTTCTCTCGACAAAGACTTAAAGTCTATAAACTACTTGGTGGTCAAAAATGAGCCCACCACTGACAAGGAAAACCAATTAGACTGGGTAATATCCAACAATGGGCACATTACGACACAATAGACAACTCCCTGCATATGGTCCGATTATTATAAAATAGAGTTAAAAATGGCACAAAAAAGCAACCTCAAGAAACCTGACAATACACCCAAAATGTTTTTGAGTAGAAATTTAAAAAATCTCACACCTGATATTTTAGCGCAAACTGTTACTAAAATCATGACTTTGACCTCAGATCTGAGGAGATTGTAGCGATGTACAACAACAAATTCCAACAATTCATAGATTTGCTCGCATCTATGAAGGAAAAACAGGTTAGACCAAATGTAAGCCATCATAAATGGTTTAATGTAGAAACCAAAGAATTGAAAAAAGCAAAAAGGAGATTCGAAAGACTGTGGTTAAAAGACTCAACAGAAGAAAACAAGCAGAAATGGAAAGAACTAGACAAACAATATGAAGTAAAAGCGACCGAAGCAAAGACAAATGTCTATAATGACCAAACATCCACTATCAGGTGGACCACCTGCTCAGAAAATATCCTTCCTCCGAAAGTCATCTTGGCAAATATTGACAAATTCGCTCCACTGTTTGTAGAATGGTCAACGCCTCTTTCAGAGACAAAAAGGTTCCAACAGCCATAAAAGTAGTGACCGCTACACCATTAGTTAAACCAACAGGACTAGACCAACAAGATCCAACAAACCTTTGTCCAATCACAAATTGTAATCTATTATTAAAGATCCTTGATAAGGAAGTGACCAAGCAGCTCCAAACATACCTGGACGAAAGTAATCTGCTTCATCCTCAATATTCTGGTTTTAGAAACTCTCACAGCACCGAGACTGCGCTGCTCGACCTCCAGACCAGAATGTTGAACATACTTGACAAAGGAAAGTCTGGTTTGCTGATTCTTTTAGACTTATCAGCAGCTTTTGATCTGCTATATCATCACAAACTTTAAGTAGCACTGCAAAATTCAGAAATTGCTCCCTGGAAGCTATTGATTGGATTTCCTCCTTCCTTGCGGATCGAAGTTCCAAAATACACTGGGGAGACAAAACCTCCAAGCCTACTCGCATAGAATGCGGGATACCGTGACGGGCAAGCTTATCCCCACTTTCGTTCAATCTATAACGCCACTGTCTTCGCATCCTTCTTAACAACTTAGGGGTGCTATTCACCAACTTCGCTGATGACGCCCAGCTGATAGTTGAGCTAAGCGGGTGCCACAGCGTAGACAGCTCTAAGGTTTCAAACATCTATACTGTAATTGAAGCATGGATGAAAGCAAACTGGCTCTGCTTAAACGGTAGTAAAACGGAGCTTATGATATTCGATTCCGCCCAGGCTACACTTGTTTCAACATAAAAAACTCAAACATCTTAGGCTCTAACAAAGTTAAAACCTTAGGTGTGCACCTAGAGCCAACCCTTGGGGTTGACACCCATGTAACACATCTGAAAAAAAACCTGCTGGTACTACTAAAGGCTACTTAGGCACATAAGGCCTGTTCTAAATGAGAAAAACTGCACTACCATCGCTAGAGCTACAATTCTCTCAAGGCTGCACGAAGGAAATGCCTTATTACTCGGAGCTAACAAAAGCTTTATTACCCAATGCCAGGTCATACAGAATGATGTGGTGAGAGTCATTAAAAGGAAATCTAGGAGGGATCACATTACTGATGATAGGAAATTAATCCACTGGCTAGCCATGGAAGACCACATCACTTTCAAAGCAGTCTCAATCGTTCACCACTGCCTCTATGGCTCTGCCCCGACATACTTAGAGGAGCCAATGACATCATATGAACCAAGTTGGTCTTTGAGATCAAAAGTACAAAGTTTGGTGAAAACCATCTGCGTTAAGAAAGCTAACGGATTAGGATGATCTTTCACAGTTTAAAGCAGCAGCAGAATGGAACAAGCTGCCGGCCGTACTAAAGCTAGAACCCAATTTCTTGATTTTCAAGAAGAAATTGAAAACAATACTATTCAGTTAAAATCTAGATCCTCAACCATGAAGCCTTTGTCCACAGTCCTGTCTTACATTTTTCATCTGTCGTCTGTATGTTTTGCGCCCTGATGTCTGCGGGCTCCGGAACGTTACAAACAAATAAAATAACAAATAAAAAATTATTATTATGAGTTACCAGCAATACCATTGCCGGTATTACGGGTGCTGGTATTTCTAGTGCTGGAAATGCCGGTGCCGGTAAAGCCAGCAATGGAATATCTGATGGAGGCACAACCAGCACAGGTATTACCAGCACAGCAGTATCACTGGCTGAATACAAGTCGGGAAATGGAGATAACACTGCTGTGTTATCACTGATAATACCTTTGAAATCAAGTCAGAGAGACATACACCAGAAAGCAGCCAGTAAATGCATAAGGGTGATGTAGATGAGGCCAACAGGCACACCCAATGCATTAAGGTGCACCCAATGCACCCAGGAAGAGTACAATAAGGCCACACCTTCCCCAAACACACTTCTCTGCACCACCATTCTGCCACTAATCACAGTCAGCATTGACAGGAAGCTGCTCCAGGCCAACATGGTGCTGCAGGGGCTGGAGTACCACCAGAGGGAACAAGAGGCAGTGGGGAGGAGGAGGAGGAGGATTGTGAGGAGGATACACCACACAAGGCATCCACCCATATCCTGTGAATGGTCTATACCATGGACCCTAACTGATTTGCACATCCTCACCCTCTACCGCCTCAACAGGTAGACCATTGCAGACCTCCTCAACCAGGTTGACATAGGGAGCAGGATAGGCAACAGGACAGCCATACCAATGCTGGAAAAGCGTGTGTAGAGGAGCAGCTGAATGCCTCTGCAGGAAGATCCGCCCCTATTCTGCCTATATGTTGGGAACCGGAAATTGCGACATGTACAATGCCAGTAATGGTGCCGATTACACAAACAGCCTTTGAGACAAGTTATCCACTGAGAACCCCCTATGTGATGTTTCCCCAAAGAGATGATGGTCTCCTGGGGGAGACCCCCGAATAAGTGTGAAGATGTGAAAAAGAGAGGCTGGTGATGTCACAAGAAATGAGTGTGACACACTGAGAAGAATGACCGAAGAAGAGAATCCATAGACTTTATAGAATCTGATGGTGAACTAAAGAATTGAGAAAACGCTCATATGCGGAATGAAAATTACTTGTGTGAGAAGCACTGCAGAACATGCAAGATGTTTTATAACTGTACGGATGCCATAGATTAAGAAATCATGAAGGCTGGCTATACATAGTGAATAGACTGCTGGCGGTGCCTCCAATATATATATGTATATATGTATGTAGAAACTGGACATTCGATGTTACAATTTTAGTAAGCTTAACCCGTGGAGAAAGGAGGATTGATAGCTAATTGTGCATCACAGTAAAGAAATAAGCAGTGGTTTGAAGAGGGACCAAAGGAAGACGGTTTTCCATGGTGTAAAAGGCTAAGCCAGCCAAAACTGGTTATCAGTCCTTGAAGAACAGTGAATGTGAGACGCCGAGGTATCCCTTGTTAAGTTGCAAAGAGAGAACACGATGATTAACATGTTTCTTTATTCAAGAAAATTAAATGCTATAAAATGGGCCGATTCACGGTCTCCTGTCATGTGAGTCCAGGATGGAAATAGAAGTGGGCATGTAGACCTGAACATTGATAAGAACATCCTCACACTCCCTTATATTTTCAGAGAAGAAAATCAACTGCGAGGCCAAGTTCAGAGACAATCTGAATGGCAGAAGGCATGAGCGATGAGAGATGTTGGGCTAATCGGGTGGGGAGGTCCGGTCAAGTCCACCCACCAGCATCTGGGGTACCATCTTACGTGCTAATAGAGAATTGATTGTTCCGGAAGGATTCAAGCGTGCCAACCAATTGTAGGGGAACATATAATGAAGGTCCTTATAGTTTGAGAGCCTGTGTATGTATTGTGTTTCTAATACCTGTTGAAGATGACTTGCACTAAGAGTGGGCATAAGTTGCCCACCTGGCTATAGACACCCAATCACAGTCCAATCCCTTATAGAAAGTATACTTAAATACTCCTAAATCCTATCACAATCCCGCATAGGTTTTCTTAGCTTGCCACGTAGTATGACATCAGATATGACAAGTTGTTGCTATAAAAGTACAGTTTTTTCATGAAATACTTTGAGACCATGCTGTGCGACAAGCCTTGATCTCGGTTGTAACTTCCTGATTTAGATAATTGAAAATAAAACAGACAATTTTCCAACTTCCTGAGTCAGTCTTCTTATTAATGTAAGAGTTATTCTGCTTCCTATCCATCGTACGATGTGTTACCTTAATTAAAAGGACCAAATGGGTTCACTGGTGTTGGGCATTCACTTCCTTGGCACAGGCACGTTCCCGGACACTGTGAGCCAGGTACATGGAATTTTGCAGCATGCATTCTCCAAAGTGCTGGGTTAGGTGCTCGACACACTCCTGCGCCATGAGGAACAACACATTGCACTCCCTACCAACCCGGCACAGTTGAAGGCCACAAAGGCAATATTTTAGGGCGTTGCACACATGCCCAAAGTGGTTGCAGCAATGGATTGCATGCAGGTAGAGCTGGTGGCTCCTTAGGCCTCGGAAGAGGTCTACAGGAACCAGAAGCAGTTCCAATCACTTAATGTGATGGTGACCTCACGATCACCCACTGCTGTGCCCGGTTCCAAGTATAAAACGATGATGTCATGGTCCATCACAATTACCTTGCTGAAGAAATGGCATGCAATTGGGGTGTTACCACCCTGACAAGGCCCCATATATGCAGGACACACCCACACACCCAACACATGACATGCTGCAACCCAAAGGAGTAGGGCATGACTCACGATCCAGCAGCGAATGGCCAAGGCATGCTTCCCCAACAGGCCATCCACAGACACTAGACTTCAGTTACCAGAATGCAACATCACACATCACACTACAAGCATGGACTGCCCATCTAGGGGTGTCCAAAGTAAGTCCATGGGCTGTCCAAAGAGCAATGGAAGAAGTGTGAACCGAACAGATGGCAACATACCCAGTGACGTATGTACCATCCATGCTAAGTCAAACAACAGATTACAAACTAAACACACGGAGTGTAGTTGCTACTACGGCATCCTCGAAGTCTGAATAGCCTGTCCAGCCCCAGACACTCTTGGTGCTAGCTGACGGGTTTGGGGTGAGAAACGACCAGGGGTAGGGACATCCAACACCAATAGCACCCATTGAGTGTCCATCATGTTGAGACCTGAAGAACACTACCATACATGTAATAACATCCTGAAAAACTGCAACTGAGGGACATGACACTGGCATTAGACATGGCATGTAACCAGGGCCCCATCAGGAACCATGCACAGGAGCAATGCACAGCCCCAAATCACTGAACATGGCATGCTGCCCTGTCAATCACCGAACATGGAAGCTACAAGTGTTAGGTGTGAGCTTTGTGCAAGATGAACCATGACAGACTGACCATCCCCCTCTGAGTAGTTGACTCCACATGCAAGGGCTGGAATGTAAAATAGTGAGGTGTAGTGACACATGGGACATATATGCACAGACTGTCCATTGAGATGCTGCTGTTACGGGCAACACATCCAGACATCACCTTGATTGACACCTATGTATCTTCCCATTGCAGGTGACTCTGGATACCCACAGCTTTCATGGCTGATGACTCCTCTGAGGAATCCCCTGACAGTACAGGAGGTGGCATACAACAGGCCCATGTCCTGACCAGGGTGTCAATTGAGCACACCTTTTGTGGAATGCCTGCTTACGATGTTTACACCGGATGGGGGGTGCGCACATGTACAAGCTGGAGATTGTGCTGGCATGTGCAATGTTGCATAACACCTGCATCTGGCAAAATATACCCCTGCCCCAGATGTGGACATGCCATCCCATAAGGATGATGACGTGGTGGCTGCAGGTCTCATGCATGCACCCACTGAGCATGTGGAGGCCAGGCTCGGGTGATTGACTTGCCAGGAACCTATTGAAAACTTCTTCTGATGAAGTCACCAAATTGCACTCCCCTTGCACCTTTGTATATATCTATTTTCTTGCAAGCATTAAACACATGCACACAGTAAGGAATGTCCAGTTATTGTTTCAAGTGAATATAATTGTATCTTGCAACTTTCAACGTGTAACTTTGCACCTTCACCACAACACCCTCAAAACACCCTCCTCAGTGACCCACCTTCAACACCCCCCCAGTGACCCACCATTAAAACATCATCCCCAATGACCCACCCTCAAAACACCCTTCCAGTGTCTGACTGTCATTTCCTGTTCCTCTTTGACTTGGGCCCCTTCTCCTGCTCATTGGCAGTGAGGTAGTGCAGTGGACTGCACCTTGGTGTGCTGGGTAGGTAGCCTCCTATGGGGGTCATAGAGGTGGATAGCTCAAACCCCAGCACATGGATGTAATGCAGGGATAGCTGGATGGCCTACTTGAACAACTCAGCACTGGCCGAAGATGCGTGTGTGTGCTGACTCACTTTCTGTCCCAGTGTGACCATGGCTTGTGGTGCCATGGCCGACCGGATTGGGCTATCTTGAGGGTACACCCCTCTAGGCAGTCCTGTATTTTCATGCAGCCGCTGGCCTGCAAGTGAATGTTTGGCAGCCTGCTGCCTCTCAATGCCATCCAGCCTTGCACTTATTGCAGACATGTTAGTCACAGGCAATGCTGGTGGGCTGTGTCAGCTTTGTGGTGGTGCCGGGCTGAAGCATAGTGTGTTATCAGCTATGTTTGGTCATACTGTCCATTATTATTATTTATTATTATACTCCTCCTCTCCCTCTTCCTCATCCATGGTAGGGACATGTGCCAGTGGCTGCACTCCACATGATGGGGATACGGGCGTGCAGGACCCATGTGGTCAGTGACCCACTGCTTGGACTTCATCAGTGTGTGCCACTACAGGTGGTGGCTATTGCATGGCACTGAAAGCTGCAGTGACAGCTGTCACCTGCATGGCTGTTGTAGAGGCCACTGTCTATTGCCATGGGGATTGTGTCCCCCTCAGGTATTGCCAGTGTGTGCACGGCGGTAGTAGATGGTGATGGTGGAGGTGGAGGTGGATGTGCTGCTACTGCAGCTTTGCCCTGCTGTATGCTCCTGCTGATGAGTGGTTTGGCCTGTGCAGGGGCAGGGACAGGTGGTGTGCCTGCAGTTGAGGGTCCGGCCTCTTCTCTGCCTATGGACTGTGTACCTGCAGGGAATTAAATGACACGTTGTGAGTCATCTAGCGGACAGGTCTGTGGGCTCACATTAAACTCATTCAGCATTGTTTGTGTCACAGAGATACACATTTCATGCCAATGGCTTGCGTGGGGTAGTTCAATGAGTGCACCTACTTGTAGGTGAGGGTAGTGCCTGCAAAGGGTCTACACGGTGCACACATGTGCACATTCTCTGTTGGCCTGCCAAGGTGGGATTTTGTCATGTATGTAGTGGGGTATTACTCGTTGACATGGACAATATTGGCACACATTGGTGCTTCTCATCTGTCCATGTGTCAGCATGCACGTTTCATGCATGTGCATTGGTATTATATGATATGATATGATTGTTTATTTATAAAGCGCCTATACACAATGTGCTTCAAAGTGCTTCAAAGCAAGGGAGGAAACAAGGGAAAATACAATGACATTCTTACAGGCCATGAACAGTAAGGATGGCACATTCACCCGCATCCCCTGCATGTGTTTGTATGCTCACTGTCCATTTTCTGTGACTGCCATGTGTTGAACCATTTCCCCCTCCAATCTTATCACCACTCTGTCCCCCATCCACTAATCTGGATGGACCATGCAGCCTTCTTCCTCCCCGGCTGACAATCTCTGAACCCTTTACCCACTTCCCACTGAGGAACAAGGTCATGCTAACTAGACACTTGGCTGACTCCCTGCTTGCCTCCAAACCAAATCTCCCTCTTCAGGGATGTCTCCCAACCATCATCCCTTCTGACCAATGGCACTCCAATGCCCCCAGACCTCCCTTTTCCCCCTTCAGATCTTCCTCACACAGACAAAGGCTCTTCCTCTGATGGTTCACACCATCTCTCAAATCTCTCAAAAGACAAAACAACATACTGAATGAATAGTGGGCTGGCCCAACATCTAAGAACAGAGCTACATATGCCTGTCAGATAAAAGCCTACAAGGCAGAAATCCAGAAGACCAAAACATCCTTCTACTGGAACAGAATCTCTAATACAAGTAACTTCCGCAGGTAACTCCACAAGATCATATCAGATTTCAAAGCCCCTCCCTGCACTTGTACCCCCTCCACACTCCCAAGCACTCTGTGATGCCTTCTCAGACTATAGCCACAACATAGCAGTGGAAAGAAACTGCACCATCAGTGCTAAAATAGCTGCTCTTCCTCCCCGATCACATTTACCCACACTGCACCTCACAGTCCCTCCCACAGCCTGCTCTATCTGCTCCTCCTTCTCTCCCATGAATTCCTGAAGCTACTTGCGAGCAGCTGTCGCTCGGGGTCCCCAGGAGACTTGTGCCTCCTGCTCTCCTAAAATGTATTCTTCCGTCGAGATACATTCCCAGCATCTTTCAAAACATCCCACATCAAGCCCCTGCTAAAACGAAACCTTGTCCCCCTCCTACGGCCAACCACAGATCTATCTCTGACAACCGTTGCATAGCCAAACCAGCTTACCAAACAGCGTTCTCCCAGCTTTGCCTTTTTACTGAATCTAACCTTCTCGACCCTGCACAGTACGCCTTCAGATGCCTAAGAGGAACTGAATCATCCCTAGTCTCCGTCTGAGATTACCTCAAAAGAACAGAAGACTTGAAAGCCAGTGCCTCACTTATCCTCTTCAGCCGCTCAACAGACTTTGCAACTATCGACCACTGCACCTTCACAGACAGACTCCACTAATTCGGCATCCAGGTTACACCATTGATGCGGATACCCCCCTTCCTCACCAACCAAATTATCCATGTACCACCTTTATCCTGAACCCCACGCCATGTTACCAATGAAGAACGTCAGGGCACCTCCCAATCCTTCATCCTCTTTAACCACTACCTGAGTCCCCTCCCTGCTCTCATTCGTGCAAATAGCCTAACCTGCTACAACTACGCCAATGACACACAGATCATCTTCAAGATCCCTAAAACCTTTCAAACCTCCCCACCCCTTGCTTCATGCCTCACAGAAAGTGACTACTGGTATTCCAGCCTGGAAAACCTGAAATCATGACCTGCGGGAACACTGCCGCCTTCCACCACCTCCCATGTGGCTGTCCTCTCTAGGCACTCCTCTTGCTACATTCAACTCAGTAAAGAAAATGGGATGTACAATAGATGCAGATTTCTCACTTTCACACCACATCAAATTTGTTTCTAAATCCTGCTATATACACCTTTGTATTCTCCAATGCATCTCACAACAGAGTCACAGCAACCATGACTATCGTCCAATCTTGCCTATACTACCCTAAATCCCTATACCCAGACATCCCTGCGTCTCAACTCAGAAAACTCCAAAGAGTCCATAACACAGCAGCTATGCTCCTCCTAGTCCTTGTCCGCAGAGAGCAGACCTCCTCCAAGACCAGATTTTGGTAAAAGAGGTGAGAGAAGTTTCAGTGCAATTGAGGCAAATGACTATCACCAACCAAGATGTAGAATTCCAGAAAATCAAGAATGGCCTGTGGGTAGCAGGTAAAACCTGTTTTCATGATAAATGGTCCTCAGACACGTGGGCCAACAAGACCATGAAATGGAGGTATCAAGTATAGTTCAAAAAAGCTCCTATACAAACAGAAATTATACAAACAGAAATGATCACGACCCCAACTCCAAGAAGTAAGACCAAGGGGTATGCCATGAGGAGGGCGGAATGGGAATTTCTGGAGAAAAAGGAAATGTATGATGGGCCATCCACAGTGGTAATGTTACTTGATATTAGTTATGGTACCCAAAACAATGGGCAAATTGAGGTTGTTAATGTACCTGAAGTTGTTAAAGCAATATTTAACCCAGATACATTTCAATATGGAGACATTGCACAAAATATGCCCTTCTCATCAAAAGGGGTCTGGATAAAGTCATTAAAGCTCCAGGACACACATAGCCATATCACAGTCAGGAAAAGTCAATAAGGGTTCTTGAGGTTCGCCATGGAGTGGGAACACTACCATGTCAGCGTCTTACCATATGGGCTGAGGACAGTGCCTAGAGTGCTTACAAAACATCTGGCTTCTCTGGTATACTATTTTCTTCTGGAAGACATCAAAATACTCTTGTTTCTGGATAATTGACTCGTCAGAGAAATCCCAGTTGATCCCATCACAGGAGCTAACATTTGCTAGATCACATTTATATATGAAGAAGGAGAAGGTGGTCTTTCAGGCAGGCAGAAGTATACATCGCCAGGCACCGTTGTCTGATACCGTGATGAATTCAGGAGTTTATATGATTACAATGGCACGCAGCCTTGTGCGTATGTGTGAAGCCATGGGTGAACTCCATATGCTGAATGTAAGAGACATTACGGAAAACAATAAGGCATCTTGCAAACATTTTCTTCAATAAATAATTGGCTACTCCATATCAGTCCCTTGGTGTTTCAGCACCCGAGGGGAATTTTAGACTCATTCCTATATCTCCACAGCTGAGGTCCAGTGTTCAGTGTTTGCTTGTGATGTCAAACCTCAGGCGAATGGTGTGGTTGGATTACTGATTTACTGATTTTCTTCTTACTTATCTTCTCAATATACATTTCTTTGTATTTGCAAAAAGGTTTCTCTTGTTAATTCAGTTGCATCTGTGTTCTTTAAGTATTCTCCTATCGTTTCAGTGCATCCTTGTGTCTTCTCTTTAAGACATTTATTCAGTTCTGATTTCTCTTACAGCTTTTCTATGTCCACTGGTGTATGCAGCTTTTCTATGTCCACTGGTGTATGCAGACATCCTTCCACCACGCCAGTGTGAGGTACATTTGATATGGTTGTCTGAGTGCATAACGGCTCTCGTATCTTCGATGCAGTAATAGGACGATACCTGGTGTCATATGCAGTATCTTCCTGTTATTCTTTCAGTATGACAGAGGTGAGGGGGCAGGCACTAGAGATGACATATACATCTGCCTCTCTACATGTCTATTACAACCAAGCTCTTGCTCATGTTCACAAAAACAACGGGCATTTAGAAATAGATAGGGAAAGCCTCTTGCTAGAAAATGTCACTGGATTGTAACAAGTAAACAGGCCTCAATATCTGGGCAACCATTTTTCAACATAGTTAGTAGGTAAATGCTGCAGGAGATTTGGTTTGGATTCAATGTGGCTTCAAAATTGTTCCTTTCCTAGTTGAACCAATACATGCAACTACACAAGTGGCATCCAGGGCATGTTCAGACTTCATTGGAGGGTGGCCACTTCCCCTGATTGCTTTTCGAAATATTTTAGCAAAATGTTTCTAACTTGGCTGTTCTGAGTTTTTGATGTTGGCATATCCTCATGTGCAGTCAGGTGCCATTTTAGGCCTTACCTTGGAAATATCCTGTGTTTTAATAGAACTATATATTAAAATCTGATTTTGAATGGTAGCAAACTTACTTCGACTGCTAAGGGACAATCCGAGTGTTCAGAGGGTGGCATTTGTTCTGTTCAATTGTGAGGGCATTCACCCCTGTTCCATATATAAAACTCGAGTGCAGCAATAACAGACGTTGGGCTTTAAAGAACTTTGGCCATTGCGTCTGTGGGGTACAATGTTTCATCAAGCAGGCTTTGGGGTGATTGATTGATTGATATTTTATTTCTATCATGCTCGTATACAAGTGTTTCAGAGCGCGACAAGGCTAGGGAGGGGAACAGGGGAGAATATAACAGCGATCTTACTAGGCCCAGTGACATTGAGAACGAGCAAGTGCATGGGAGAGGGGGGAGGGGAAAAGTGCATGGAAGGGGGAGAGGTGGAAAGTGCGAAGCAGAGGAGAAACAGATAAATAACAATAAATAAATAATAAAGGCAACAAACAGTGGTAATGTAGCCAGCAATTTGCAAGTGCTAGGTTTAAGGCAGCAGACAGTGTAGGTCCGATAAGTGCAGGAAGAAAAAGGGAGGGGCTGTATTGGTACAGATACAGACCCCAGTGCAAGGGGTGGCCCGAAGGCAGTGCGGGAGGGTGACAGGATGAGTAGGTACCTGGGCCCAAAAGACAGAGGGTGGCCAGGTGCATGGTGCCAAGAGAGAACAGATCAGAAGGGGAGAGGGGAGCGAAGGCAGAAGAAAAGAGGAAGGTCTTGAGGTGCTTCCGGAACCGGAGATGGTTCTCCTCAAGTTTTAGAGTGGCAGGGAGGCTGTTCCAGAGGGAGGCCCCAGCCAAAGACAGAGATCTACCCCCAGCTCGTTTCTTAGAAAAACGACTGACCCTGAGTGAGTTGGAGGTAGAGGAGCGAAGAGCTCGAGAGGGGAGGTATTTGCGGAAGGATAGCTGAAGGTATTTTGGACCCAGGCCCCAGAAAGCCTCGTGGACAATGCAGAGGGTTTTGAATTTAATCCTTACATCCACTGGGAGCCAGTGGAGAGATTTCAGAGCTGGAGAGATACGATCCCAGGGCTTGAGGCCAATGACAAGTCTTGCAGTCCTGTTTTGGATTAGTTGCAGAGGGCGGAGAGTAGAGGCAGGTAGATTTAGAAAAAGTCTGTTACAATAGTCCAAGCTAGAGAGAACCACAGCTTGAGATACCATGAGCTTCTGGGGGAAGGAGAGGAAAGGCAGAGTACCTCTGATGAGGTGCAGTCAGAAATTTGACTTTTTAGAGACCTCAGAGATGTGGGCGGAGAAGGAAAGGGTGGAGTCAAAGATGACCCCGAGGTTCTTAGCCTCGCAGGTGGGGGTAGGAGGAGGGCCAAGGAGGCCGGCCAGAGAGTGAGGGGAAAGGATGGTGAAGGTGTGCCAATGAGGAGGATCTCCGTCTTGCTGGCATTCAGACAACGATCATTGGCGGCACACCAATCTTGAATGGCAGTTAGGCAATCAGAGATGAGAGAGGGAGAGGAGGTGGCAGAGGGCAGCCTGAAAATGAGTTGAGTGTCGTCAGCGTAGCACTGGAAATTTGAGCAGAAAATGGCAATGCAGTGGGCGAGAGTTGCCAGGTATTGGTTGAAACGCCAGGGCAAGAGGTTAGACCCCTGGGGAACACCACAGGTAGAGAGGAAGATAGATGAAAGGAAGGACCCAAGTTGGACCTGGGAGGGTCGATCTGAGAGGAAAGGGGTCAGCCAGGCCAGAGCCTGATACCCAGGTTTTCACGGAGACGGTTGAGCAGGATGGTATGGTTGACCGTGTCGAAGGCAGCAGAAGAAAGATCGAGGTGGATGAGGACAGATGGAATGTTAGAGTCAAGGTTGGTGAGCAGATCTTCATGGATGTTTAGGGTGGACGCACATTGATACTGCTGCACGGATACAGATTGACTTGTGTACCACAACCCTATGCAGCACACTTCGAGAAACACCTGTTTGGAGGACCTCCATCACTGCTTTATGAGTTCCAAGCTCAAAGCTTTGCAGATGTATATTTGCCGAGTGCCCAGACCAGAGCAGAGGTCTACAGGCCCAAGCAGGGCCAGTGCTGGCCCTCCTCAGTATGCAGAGTTTGAATTTCTAAAGTTCGGGCTGTGCCTCATCTTGGAGCTGATCCTCAGTTTCTCCCTCAGCGGGAGGTGCAGATTCTGCGTGCTTCTCTGCATGCACCACAGCGACTGCGGAACAGGTCGAGGACCCTTCCACGTACACCTCCTGCATCTCATTAAAGGTGACAGGCTCAGTCTTGAATCTGGACATGCAGAGTTCTGCAGCTTGCCCTTTCCTTTTAACACCATGGCTTTGAGCTGTTGCAGGAACACTTATCTCATGCACACAAATGATAGTATTATCTCCTAATAGTCAGAGCAGGTGGCAAGCACTTCCTCCGCATTGGCTAGTTTGGCTTCTAATACGGCCCACTTCCATAGGCACAGTGAGTATGGGACAGCTGGGTGTGCGCCAGGTGAAGCACACCCCTTTTCAGGGATTCCTTTGTGCCCTTATAAAGTTAGTTCTTGTCCTCTCTGTGTAATACACCTATTTTTCAATGTCTCCTTTGGGACCTCCAAATTACAATATCAATATAATAAAAGTAAGGGCCATAGAAAGACGAGTACCTTTAGTGTTGCAGCTATCACCAAACAATTCAAAGTTGAGAGTAATGACGTTTGAGAGGCGGTTAGCGTCAAGACACTTCTAAAAATGGCGACCAACATCCACTGCAACACTCAGACGATCTGGGATGGAATGACAGGGAGGATAATCAGCCTGGTTTCTGCATTCAGACTTTCTAGTAGGGAGCTTTTGCTGAATAACATGCACCCCCAGAAAACCAGCAGTTTCTCGGTTCTTGCTGTGCTGCCGCTGCGCCTGCTCTCTGCTCAGTGCAGCTCTTGCTTCGGGCATCCTCCAGCCCTCTCGCTGCCGGATCACGTACACATACGTGACCGTTCCACCTTCCTGAGGACCTGGAAAGAGAAGCTGGCGCTATTCAAGCATATGAGCAAACCTCTGGTCGGTCGGCGGGTCTGCTGGAAGAAAACTGCAAGATGTTGTGTTAGAAGAGCAGCATTCAAGAAGGCCGATGTTCCCAAGTGTTTCGTGTTAACACATTCCAGCATCGCTTTTTAGAAATAATCTACTGAGTATGAAAGCTGGGCCCTGCAGAAAACACAACTCCTGCTGTGCTCTCGACACTGATGCCAAACTGACAGCTCTGCCGATGCACTTTTCTTCTATGTCAAGCCCGGAGGCGTCTTATTATGAATGAATACGTTTTCACTTCCAACCAGCTGCAAAGAAAATAACATTTTTGTAAAACTACATGTTTTCACCTTTGATAGCAAACAGAAATAGCATGCTTCCCAACCCAACAAAGAGGGCAAACTCCACAGTTCCCGAGCATATATTATACTTGTCTTAATTAGTCTTCCTCTTTGTTTCTTGCTCAACCACCTCAAGCTAGGTCTTGGTGTCCTGTGTGGCCCCTCCAAGTGTGAATATGATATGAGAATTCATGCTACTAAATACATTCACAACTTATAGGTAAAACATATTTACGTTTGTAAATGTCATGCATCCACCCACTATTGTTGCTCCGCTGACATACTTGAGGGGACTTAATGAGATTCGTAAGACATTTGATTTAATTACATTGAGCATTAATTCCATGAGTGCAAAGGGACATTTTCTTATACAATCTGATTTCCAAAGTTTATTGATGTGATAGTGAAATAAGCGTCAATTTAATGGTTTATAAAACCTACTATGTACAAAAGGGGAGGTACTGTAAAAGTTATTTAGTAATGCATATTTAATCTTTATAGCCCTCATTTTAGGGCCATACCAGAAGCTAAGGGCCATGACGACCAAATTATAGGCCCAAGCACAGCGAGGGAATGTACTGAGGTATTCAGAACCCATAACTCCTGGTACAGCACGATGCATGGTCTATAAAGCTATTATGTCCCTAAAAAAATAAAAACAAAATAAATGGCCAATGTACCATGGACCCATGAACCGCATGGCTCTCAGCGTGGCCCTTCCATGATGAGAGGGAGCACCACACTGAGAGCCATGCAGTAGTATGGCTGTCAACGCAGCCCTCTCATTACGGGAGTGGCGAGCTCAGTGCAGCGTTCTCGTGATGAGGGAGCTTCGTGCTGCGAGCCATGCTGTTAGCTCAGTGAGCCTGGGGGAATAGCGATGCCTATACCATTGACTAATCTCTGAGCTATACTGAATTTCCGATGCATACCATCTCTTATAGCCTACAGATTGGCCAATGGGGGAGTGCCTCGTCACTACCCTGGGACATAAATGTATTTAATCCATGCGACCACCATTGCAGGTGACGTCATTGAAACACCATTCACATTCTGTATGTGCTGGTCCAGTAATGGATTTTTTTCTTTTTCATTATATCCAGCTGATTGTGGTCCTGGATTTGCTGTTGTGAATCAAAAAAGTCAAAAATATGAATTCACAATCAAAGCATGACTGGTCAAGAGCATTGACAAGGAAATGCTACATCGAGTCATGTCTGGTATGCCAAACAAAATCTGTACCTTGGAGCACCTCACTGTTTTGAGTCACTGTTGGGGTCTAGCACAGTGGCAGTGGATTGCTGTTCTCCATGGCACCACGCATGTGGATTTCAGAGTTCAACTCAAATGTATACAGATATTTGACTGATGCTCAGAACATGTTTGCCTCAAAATACAATACCAGCGTTAACACAAGTCACTTTACATTAAGGAAAGGTAGTGGGAAGGGGCGGGAAGGGGCCACGTGCAATGGTGCAAACAGTTTTCATTCACATTCTATGTACACAAAACACCGTGTGGATGCAGGAAACATACAAAGCAGGTTAGACCACAGTTTGCCAGTCTGCTTGTTCACACCATGTGGGTCCTCCTTCGGAAACTATGCAGGTGCTAACATTGAAACAGATATTACCACCAACCTTGCCTGCTTGTTGGCATCTGCTAATAGCAGGTGGGGGCTGTGCTGAATCGATGTACTGGCAATAGCCATTGTGGATCTTCAGCTTGCGTGCAAGAGAATACACAGCAGAGATGGAAGCAGATTTACCTCATGTTGCAGTGTTTGACACTAGAAACCAGGGTACAGGGTAGGTTAGCATGCCTAGTTGTCAGAACTTGAGTGTAGCGTGGAATATGAATACCTCCGTCCCTAAGCAACCACCAGCGAGATAAAAGATCTAAAGATAAAAGCCGGTCAAGTGGCACAGCGAGTAGAACGCTCGCTTTGACATAACCGGTGGGGCCAAACTCAGCCTTTCATCCTTCCGAGGTCCATAAATGAGCACCACACACCGTGGGTAATAATAAGCAGCGCTCAGATACCTGAGGGTTCGTAGAGCTATATAAGTGCCAAAATATTATTATTATTATTATACTCGCTGTTCGAGGATTAGGGCCACAGGTGAAGAAAACAGGAACACTGAGTCCTCCAGATGGCTCCTGAAAGTAAAATGAGCAGGTTAAAGCAAGGATCAATATATGTCTACTACCAGAATCTGAAATGCCACAGAGCACCTACCGGAGGATGGACGCTGTGTTGATGTAAATACAGTGATGGACTGGGGGTCCCCACTATGGTTCCTGTTAAGTGGGTGAGCTTGGGAGAGGCATAACAAAGGGAGATGGTCGTGAAGAGCCCAGTCAGCTCACCCGCAGCACCTGAGTGGATGCAGCAGCAATCCAAAAGACCGGGATTACTGGGGTTCGTGGATTCAAACAGCAGTTCAGTAAACCAAAGGGAATCCAAGTGCAATCCGTGAAACAGTCCGTGGTCAAAAAAACAAAAACGGATTCAAACAAGCAAACAAGGGTTAGGCAGTGGCAGTCCAGAAGGAAGTCCGTGATCAAAGCCAGAAGAAAGCAGTTCAATCCGAAAGCAACGTGACCAGAAGGGAGTAGCAAATCAATCAGGTAAACGAGATCCGTGGTCAGAGCAACAAGAAGGAAGGTCCAACGAGGTCGCAAGGCAAACGCAGTGAATACAGCTGAGAAGCACTGATTGTACAGGAACCGGCGCTTAAATGCCTGTTGCCGTGGTCACATGATTACGGTCTGTGCGTCACGTGATGGCAGCATGGACCGTTGTCATGGGAGCGGACGTGGACTCGCAGTATTCCGTGGCAGCATGTCCGTAATTCCTTTGCCTGGGCTGGTGCTCCTGATGAATCTTGCCGTGACTGCCCTTCGCGAATACAAACGCCATGGGAGTTGCCATGGGTGGGTTCCTGTCTGGGAACGTAGACGTACCCCGCCATACCTCTGGTGCTGCATGTGAACGGCACGGCGCACATAGGGTAATGCAGTGTGCTTGCAATGGAGGGGCCGGGACACAGATATCCTACAGGAACGTGTTAGAGAGGGTGAACAAGTGTGCATGACGGGACCCCCCCCGAAGGGCCCACGACCCCGTGGGCTGGACGGATTATCCCGATGGAAGCGTGAGACAAGGAGGGGAGCATGAACAGCAGAAGCAGGCTCCCAGGACATCTCCTTGGGCCATACCCCAACCAGTCAACGAGGTAGTGTTACCGTTTCCCGATGACACGAGAACCTAGTATGGCATTGACCGCGTACTGTGTCGCCACGCACCACCGGAGTAGGCGGTAATACCAGCCTCATGGCATCGAGAAAGGGCTAGAGAAGGGAGGTGTGAAAAATGGGATGAACCCGCCAAGAAGCAGGAACGGAAAGACAATATGCTATCTTGGTTTACCCATTCCGTTTGCCTGTCTGTCTACGGATGATATGCGGAAGAGAACCGGCATCGATTACGAGTAAATGGGTTAAGGACCGCCAGAACCTGGACGTGAACTGAGAGCCCCGGTCGGATGTGACAAAAGAGGGTAACCCAAAAAAACAGAATATCCCCCGGAAAAACATGCTCGCTAGTTGCAGGGCTATGGGAATGCCAGAACAAGGCACAAAACGTGCCAGTTTAGTGAAGGAGTCATCCACCACACATACGGTGTCAAACCCTTTGGCTCTAGGTAGGTCCGTGATAAAGTCCATTGTGAGTGTGTGCCAGGGCCTGGATGGTATGGGCAATGGCTCAAGCAAACCTAGAGGATGACCCTTTCTGTTTTTACATTGGGCACAGACAGAAAAAGTGTTAACGTAGGCTTTTACATCTCTACACATCGAGGGCCACCAACACCAGCGTTGTAGTAGGGCCAAAGTGCGTTTCTGCCCAGGGTGTGCATGGATGGGGGCATCATGGGACCATTCTTTGGCCTGATTGCGCATATCAGGAGTAGGAAGTTAAAGTTTCTCTTGAAAGAAGGGCAGACCTTCGTGAACCAGCAAACCCCATTCTGTTAGTTGTTCTGAATGGTGAGAAACCCAACTGCGAATGGAAGACAACATATCGGGTGGGGGTGTACAGAGGCAAACAACATGTCTTTTCTCTATTAACGTCTCAGGGTAAATCGGGAAAGAAACCCCCCCGGGGAACGGGACAAGGCGTCAACTTTGCCATGTGTGCTTCCAGGTCTGTGCTTGATGATGAAATCGTAGGCACAGAAGAATAAGTGCCAACGGACTTGTCTGCTATTAGTGCATTTCATAGATTCCAGATCTTGAAGATTCCGGTGTTCGGAATACACAGTGATTTGGTGGGAGGCCCACAAGAGATGGTCTCTCCACACCTGGAAGGCCTCCTTTATGGCCAATAACTCCTCCTAGGTGATCGTATAATGAGTTTCCGCTGTAGTAAACTTGCACGAATGAAAGGCCACAGGATGTAGTCGGCCTGTAGTTGTGCAGGTTTGGGAAAGGACTGCCCCCATTGCGAATGAGGACGCGTCGGCTTCCACTATGAAGGGTGCTTCTGGATTTGGATGTTGAAGAATAGGGGCGGACGTGAATGCTGCCTTCAGTGTCATGAACGCCTCCTGTTGTAGCGATGTCCAGACAAACGGAACTTGTGGACTGGTGAGAGAGGTGAGCGGCGCCGTGATAGTGGAAAAACCAGAAATGAAGTGTCTATAAAAATTGGCAAAACCAAGAAAGGATTGAAGTGCCTTTATTGTGGTAGGAATCAGCCAATCCAAGACTGCCTGGATTTTAGACGTATTCATGGCTAACCCCCCTGGTATTATGTGGAAGCCCAAGAAGTCAACCTGATCAACATGAAACAGACATTTCTCAAGCTTCGCAAACAGGACATATTTACGGAGTAGAGTAAGTACCTCTCGGACGTGACTCACATGCTCTTGCAGGTACGGAGAAAAAAACCAAGATGTCGTCCAAATAGACGATGACGAACACGTCCAGGATATCGCTGAAGATGTCGTTCATTAACCTTTGGAACGTGGACGGGGCGTTACATAGGCCGAACGGCATTACTAGGTATTTGTATAACCTGTACCTGGTACAAAAGGCCGTCTTCCATTCATCCCCCTCACGCACCCGGATCAGGTTGTAAGCACCTCTGAGATCCAACTTGGTGTACACGGAAGCATGGGTCAATCGGTCTAACAAAGGGCCTATGAGTGGTATCGGATAACGGTCTTCAATTGTTATGGCGTCCAGTCGCCTATAGTCAATACACGGACGCAGATCCCCTTCCCGTTTTGGGACAAAAAAGACAGGGCTAGCAGCAGGCAATACAGAAGACCTGATGTGACCAAGGCGTAAGGCTGTGTGGATGTATTCTTTGAGTGCCAAATCCTCTGTGGGAGATAAGGAATATATCAGCTCGAAGGTATGTTGGTATCGGATAAGAGATCTATCGGGCAATCATAAGGCCTATGAGGCGGGAGGGCCTCTGCATATCCCTTATCGAATACCTCTTGAAAATCTAAGTATTCTACTGGGATCACTGTTGCAATGGTTCCAACTACATGCCGAGGCAGATCCTCATCCATAGGTGATGAATTGTTGAGCGTGAGCTGTGCCATGGCTCCGAGTACTTGGGATGGTGTATCAGTACCGTCAGGGTGTGTGTGTGACGAGTGGTGCAATTCAAACTCTTTCTCCCCCGCAAGCACACTCTCCTCACCTGAGCTGTCTGAGTTGGCGGTCTCTTGTAGACGTCGTCGTGCAAGGTAGTCTCTTTCCTTCTTATGATGAATGTGCTTGTCACAGAGGGAAGCCACAGTGACCGCTGGATAAACAGCTGTCCCGTGACTCCCTTTCCGGAACCAAGCCGGAATCAGGGAAAAACCCGAAAGGGAAAAAACCCTGCCGAGCAGTGTAGACTCTACAATCCGGATGACAGAATAGTCGCTGATGAGACCAATGGAGCGTGGCGGATAGCGGAGTAGAAGAAGTCCAACCGTCTAAACCATGAAGTAGTAGAGTCTGGGGAGACGGAGACTCCTTGTGGCAGTTAGAAGAAATGGCACTGGTTCCAGAAAGTGGAAAAATAGGTATGCAGCAAGCCAGCTCAGAGAAGCCCAACAGGAAGAGAGTACGGGAAGGATACCCGAAATCAGAAGAGAGAGAGAAACGGAAATAAGCACACAGGAGTACCGCCCGGAGCAGCGGAAGTAAATAGTAGATAAGCAAACGGGAGTAACGCCCGGAGCAGCGGAAGTAAATAGTAGATAAGCACACCGGAGTACCGCCCGGAGCAGCAGAAGTAAATAGTAGATAAGCACACCGAAGTACGGCCCGGAACAGCGGAAGTAAATAGTAGCGTTCCGCGGAAAGAAACAGGAACACAGGAGAAAAACAGGAAAACCCTCTGGCAGATCCGAAGCAGGAGAACGGCAGAGGATCGGAGCGAGGAAACCTGGAAACAGGAAGTGTCCAAAGTGGGTTGCAACGCAGCGTCTGCCATGAGGTGGGGAGTTTAAATACTTCCAGCGGCACTGCGTCACGTAACTGGGGCTGGTAGCAAGAACACAGAGAAAGGACTATAACACCCTACCTCTGTGTCTCCAGCTCCAACGCGGATACAACCGCCAATTACGGCAATGGCCGTGACGGCGGATGACAGTATGCCCCTCCTTAGACCGCAAACACCCTGGCTTCCCCGGGTGCAAGCGGTGGAATCTGGCAAGCAACCAGGAGGCATGTACCTGGGAAGCCGGTTCCCAGGAGTCCTCCAACTCTGGGTAACCCTTCCATGACAAAAGATATTCCAACCTACCACGGTAAAACCTAGAATCTCTAACCGCAGAAACCTCATACTCCTCCTGGGTGGATGTAGGCACAGGAATTTGTCGGGAGAGAGATCTGTGATGGGGATCTGTATAGTAAGTTTTGAGGAGAGATGAATGAAAAACAGGGTGAATGCGTTTAAGAGAAGGGGTGAGTTGAAGACGATAGGTCACAGGATTGATCTTGGAGAGAATGGAAAAAGGCCCCAAGAAGCGTGGAGACAGTTTGGAAGGTCTTGTCCATAGGGGAAGGTACTTTGTAGACAACCACACCTTGTCTCCTGGCTTCCATGAAGGGCATTCTCTGGGGTGCTTGTCAGCTCCAACCTTATTCCTTCATCTGCTATCTTCCAATCCTTGCAATGCGTTGGTCTGTGCCTCTTGGATATTTCTCAAAACCTCTTCAGCGGCTGGTGAGTTGGAAAATCGGGGTACCTCTGGTATTAGAAATCTTGGGTGAACTCCGTAAGTACAAAAAAACGGAGAAAGGCCTGTGGCGGAGTGTTTGGAATTATTGGAGGAGAACTCTGCCGTGGGAAGTAAAGAGACCCAATTGTCTTGGTGTTGAGAAATGAAACATCTCAGATATTGTTATAGAGTGGCGTTGAGACGCTCGGTTTGGCCATTTGATTGCGGATGGAAACCGGAAGAAAGGGCGCTTTCTACTCCTAATCGGTTACACAAGGCTGTCCAGAATTTTTAAATGTACTGACTTCCCCGATCAGAAATTATCTTGTCAGGGAGACCATGTAATTTGAAAATGTCTCGGGCAAAGGTCTCCGCCATCTTGGTTGAGGTAGGTAATCTCGGAAGGGGCGAGAAATGTGCCAATTTGGAAAAAGCATCCACGTCACCATGATACAAGTACAAGATTCGGACTCCGGTAGATCCACTATAATGTCCGTGGAGATGAGTCCCCATGGGCGAGTCGGCTTTTCCACCTGAGTGAGGAGTACTAGAGGTTTGCCCGAGGCATACTTGGCCTTGGCACAAATAGGACAAGATTTCACATATTCAAACACCTTCTTTGTTATGTTGGGCCAGAGAAAAGACCTTGAGATGAGTTCTAAGGTGCCGTCTACACTTCTGTGTCCCACCATGCGTGAGTCATGACACCATCTCAGGATCTTCCTGCGTAGCGGACCTTCTGGGATATACCACCACTTCTTATAAAACACCCATCCATCCTTTACTTGAAAGGGGGAATTGGAAAAGAAGGAGATTTGAGGCATTTCTTGCATGACAGCAGCCTTCACCTCTTGAAGAAAAGAACCCACCACTGCTAGGATCTGGTTTCGGTGGAACATGGGCTCGGTCTTGACCGACACTGTTTCAGTATGGGAGTCCTTACGAGACAAAGCGTCAGCTAATTGATTGAGTGACCCCGGAATGTATGTGATCTGGAAGTCGTACTGTGAAAACATATAAGCCCATCTTGCCTGTCTGGAGTTTGAACATTCCATCTCTTGTAAGGCCTTCAGATTCTTGTGATCTGTGCGGATGAGGAACTTATGGCGGGCACCCATGAGGAGGTGCCGCCATTCTTCACAAGCCAATTTCATCGCGAGTAACTCCTTTTCAAGAACAGAATAATTGAGTTGGCTGGGGGAGAGAGTCTTAGATAGGTATGCGACTGGGTGTTCTACATCCTGAAAGGTCTGAAGCAACACGGCCCCAACAGCAATGGCAGAATCGTCCGTCTCAAGGTAGAGTCTGATCCGGATGTTGTAGAATCGGGGCTGAGCAGAAAAGACTTTTCAGATGACAGAAGCTCTCCTCCGCCTCAGTGGACCAGGAAAACGGGTAGGCCTCCTTCTTGAGCAATCGGGTAATGGGATACATCACTTCTGAAAAGTTCGGAATAAATCTCCTATAATAATTCGAGAGACCCAAGAACCGCTGCACCTCCCGAGCAGAAGTAAGGGCTGACCAGTTGAGAATGGCGTGTACCTTGTCTGGGTCTATGGCGATCCCTTCCTCAGACAGTACATATCCCAAATATTGCACCGAAGGAACAGCGAATTTGCATTTTTCTGCCTTGACCAGTAGATTGTTCTTTTGTAGGCAATTCAGAACTTGCTTGACTTGTTCGATGTGATCCTCCAAGTTAGATGAAAAAATCAAGATAACATCCAGATAAATGATGACTGATATCGAAAGCATGTCGGAAAACATCCAGTCCATAAATCTCTGGAATACCGCTGGTGCATTCACCAATCCAAACGGCATTACCTTATATTCAAACAACCCCAGAGGGGTACGGAATGCTGTCTTCCATTCGTCTCCTTGGGCAATCCGTAACAGATGGTATGCGTTTCCAAGATCAAGCTTGGTAAGTACTCTAGCCCCTTGTACAGCCTCAATGATGTCAGTGATAAGGGGCATCGGATACCTATCATGAATGGTAACCTTATTTAAACCCCGTTAGTCTATACAGGGTCTAAGATAGGTGGAGTCTCTCTTCTTAATGAAAAATAAAGGGGCTCCTGCAGGGGATTTTGAAGGTTGTATCAGGCCATTCTCCAAATTGGTATCTAAGTATTTCCGAAGAACCTGTTTCTCCGTCTACGTGAGAGAGAACATCCGACCAAACGGAACCAGGGCATTGGGTTCCAAGTCGATGGTACAGTCCTCTGGCCGATGAGGCGGCAATTTGGCATGAAGGCACTCTTGAAACACTTCTGAAAATCCTGAGCAAAAACTGGGCAATGCATGGACTCCCACGTGATTGTTGGAAAAAATCTTGACCGGCTGTAGATCTCTCCTACACTCTAACCGAAAACAGTTGGTAGCGCAAAATGGGGAATTGAAGCTTAGCTGATTCTCAGACCAGTTTATCAATGGATTATGTCTACAGAGCCATGTGATGCCCAATATGATGGGAAAATGGGCAGCCCTGATGATGTCAAAACATAAGACTTCCTTGTGTTGGTCTATCGTCAAAGAAAGTTGTTCCGTATTATGGGTAATAGGACCAGAAGACAATGGTGTCCCATCCACTCCTTCAACCTTCTGACCTTCCTTCCGTGGTATCCGGCAGAGCCCCACCTTGTCTGCCCACAGGGTGTCAACAAAGTTACCCGCCGCTCCACAATCCAGTAGGGCTAGGGTCTTAACTTGTATGTTCTCTAGGTCAAGATGTACAGGAATCACTATGAGTCTGGAGTCCTCTTTGGACTCGGAAGATGCAACTGAAAGAGAGACATAGGGACGGTGAGAAATGTTGGGAGACCCCCGGTCGTTTGTCCCTACTGACGCCGAGAGTATTCGTTTCCAAATCTCTTGTTTGGTAATTCTGTGCAGTCTTTGAGAAGATGTTGTAGGCACATAATCCTTTTTCTCTTCTGCAACGTCTTTCAGCAGCTGATAACAGTGCTCTGGTGGCGCCGATCTGCATTGGTTCTTCGGAAGAAGCAGCAGTAGAGCGACCAGGGAGTGAGTGTGTAGAGCACGGGTGCACAACTGATTTTGACAGAGGGCCGAAGTACCCTACATGATGGCTATAGTGGGCCGAAAAGTAAATGTGGGTGGGGCAGTAGGCGTGGCGTGGCGTTGCAGGAGGCTTTTTCAACCCCTAATTTTTATTAAACACTATGCCCCAAGGCCCCCACCCCTCAAGCAAACACTATGCCCCATGGCCCCCACCCCTCATGCAAACAATAGGCCCCAAGACACCCACCCCTCGTGCAAACACTATGTCCCATGGCCCCCACTCCCCAACCAAACACTATGCCCCAAGACAACCACCCCTCATGCAAACACTATGCCCCAAGACACCCACCCCTCATGCAAACACTATGCCCCAAGACACCCACCCCTCATGCAAACACTATGCCCCAAGACACCCACCCCTCATGCAAACACTATGCCCCAAGACACCCACCCCTCAAGCAAACACTATAACCCAAAGCCCCCACCCCTCAAGCAAACACTATGCCCCATGACACCCACCCCTCATGCAAACACAATGCCCCAAGAAACCCACCCCTCATGCAAACACTATGCCCCAAGACACCCACCCCTCATGCAAACACTATGCCCCAAGACACCCACCCCTCATGCAAACACTATGCCCCAAGACACCCACCCATCAAGCAAACACTATGCCCATAGCCCCCACTCCCCGACCAAACACTATACCCCATGACACCCACCCCTCATGCAAACACTATGCCCCAAGACACCCACCCCTCATGCAAACACTATGCACCAAGACACCCACCCCTCATGCAAATACTATGCCCCAAGACACCCACCCCTCAAGCAAACACTATGCCCCATGCCACCAAGCATGCACCATGCATACATGCATACATACTCATACAGACCCCAACCCCCCCACCCCTGCATACAAACTAACAAGCATACACCATGCACCCATACAGACCCCACCCCCCACCCCCAACTCAGCACACAAACCCACAAGCATACACCATGCACCCATACAGACCCGAACCCCCACCCCCAACTCAGCACACAAACCCACAAGCATACACTATGCACCCATACAGACCCGAACCCCCACCCCCAACTCAGCACACAAACTCACAAGCATACACCATGCACCCATACAGACCCGACCCCCAACTCACCATACAAACTCACAAATATACACCATGCACCCATACAGACCCAAAGCCCCCACCCCCAACTCACCAAACAAACTCACAAGCATGCACGCATGCAGACCCGGACCCCCCACACCCACATCTCAACATACACTTCACTTGCACACAAACACATTCAGGCAGACCCGACCCCCACACCCCCTCCGCATCTCAACACACACTGCACTTGCACACAAACACATTCAAGCAGACCCGACACACACCCCACCCCCGCATCTCAACATACACTGAACTTGCACACAAACACATTCAGGCAGACCCGACCCCCTCCCCTCCGCATCTCAACATACAATCCACTTGCACGCAAACACATTCAGGCAGACCCGACACACACCCCACCCCTGCATCTCAACATACACTGAACTTGCACACAAACACATCCAGGTAGACCCGACCCCCACACTCCCTCTGCATCTCAACACACACTGCACTTGCACACAAACACATTCAAGCAGACCCGACATACACCCCACCCCCGCATCTCAACATACACTGAACTTGCACACAAACACATTCAGGCAGACCCGACACACACACACCCTCCGCATCTCAACACACACTGCACTTGCACACAAACACACCCATACACACCCGACACACCCCCCCACCTCTGCATCTCAACATACATACAAAAACAAAAAACACAGTCAGGACGGACCCGAGACAGACACACACAAACATACAGCCCCCCCCACACCATGTACTTACTCAGACGTGCTGGAACACTGGCGAGGCTTCTGGCACTACGGCTGGCGTGGCAAGCAAGGCTGAAATGCCTTCCGGCATCAAGCCTTACTGGCCACGCCAGCCGTAGTGCTGGCACTCCATTGGTGCAGCACACACGCACTACGTGGCTCGTAGGAGCTGCGTGGTTCGTGTGCACTGAACCAATGAGGGCCAGTGTTTTGTCCGGCCCGAAAGACAAGAGAGACTTTCCTAATGGAGGGCCGATGCTGCTTGCGGGCCGCCCTCCATTAGGAAAGTCTTTGAGCCTCGCGGGCCGGACAAAACGGCATGGCGGGCCGCAACTGGCCCGCGGGCCCTATGTTGTGCACCCATGGTGTAGAGGGTTCTGAAGGATAACCAGGGCTTCTTTGTTTGCGACGCTCTGCCCTTCTTTCCTATAAGCGATACTGAAGAGCAGCCGCTAGCAGGTCTGAAAAAGTGGGTGAACGAGGAGACCTGGCCAGTTCATCTTTGATTTCTTCCTTCAATCCTCTCGTGAATATGGCATATTGTGCTGTCTCAGGCCACCCCGCTCCAACTGCCAAGGTTTTGAAAGAGGAGATGTAAGACAATACATCTAGAGAACCTTGTTTGACATCCAGTAAATCTTCACAGGCGGTAAAGGACAGCTCTGGTCGTTCAAAAGTCTGTTTCAGTAAATTTTGGAACCCTGGAAAATCCTGCAAAATGGCGTTTTCACTAGTCACCAATGGTGTAGCCCAGGACAGTGCATTACCTATCATATTTGAAATTAGGAAACCCACCCGGGCTTGATCTGTAGCGAAGGTATGAGGCCTAAAGGTGAAATATACCATTCATGTTTCCAGAAACTCCTTCACCCTTTTGGGAGATCCATCAAATTTCCCAGAGGACAGCGCCATGGGTGGTAATTCCGGGAGGGCAGGTTCTCTAGCTGATACCATCTGTTTAAGCAGAGCATTCTCGGTCTTTACTCCTTGTAGCTCCTGAGACATTGCTTGAAAAGCCTTCCACAGTTCTTGAACCTGATCCTCAGCAGACATCTTTGACGAGTGGTGCAATTCAAACTCTTTCTCCCCCGCAAGCACACTCTCCTCACCTGAGCTGTCTGAGTTGGCGGTCTCTTGTAGATGTCGTTGTGCAAGGTAGTCTCTTTCCTTCTTATGATGAATGTGCTTGTCACGGAGGGAAGCCACAGTGACCGCTGGATAAACAGCTGTCCCGTGACTCCCTTTCCAGAACCAAGCCGGAATCAGGGAAAAACCCGAAAGGGAAAAAACCCTGCGGAGCAGAATAGTCGCTGATGAGACCAATGGAGCGTGGCGGATAGCAGAGTAGAAGAAGTCCAACCATCTAAACCATGAAGTAGTAGAGTCCGGGGAGACAGAGGCTCCTTGTGGCAGTTATAAGAAATGGCACTGGTTCCAGAAAGAGGAAAAATAGGTATGCAGCAAGCCAGCTCAGAGGAGCCCAACAGGAAGAGAGTACGGGAAGGATACCCGAAATCAGAAGAGAGAGAGAAACGGAAATAAGCACACCGGAGTACCGCCCGGAGCAGCGGAAGTAAATAGTAGATAAGCAAACGGGAGTAACGCCCGGAGCAGCGGAAGTAAATAGTAGATAAGCACACCGGAGTACCGCCCGGAGCAGCGGAAGTAAATAGTAGCGTTCCGCGGAAAGAAACAGGAACACAGGAGAAAAACAGGAAAACCCTCTGGCAGATCCGAAGCTGGAGAACGGCAGAGGATCGGAGCGAGGAAACCCGGAAACAGGAAGTGTCAAAAGTGGGTTGCAACGCAGCGTCTGCCAGGAGGCGGGGAGTTTCAATACACAGAGAAAGGACTATAACACCCTACCTCTGTGTCTCCATCTCCAACGCGGATACAACCGCCAATTACGGCAATGGCCGTGATGGCGGATGACAGTGTGAGACAGGATGACTGACAGTGAGCGGACTCGAAGTACAACCGACCTGAAGTCCAGTCAATAACCGGATTGTGGGTGCGTAACCATGGTATTCCAAGAATAAGACTGTGTTGGGGTATGGTTATTAAGTCGAAGGTAATTGATTCAGTATGTGTCTCTTGGATTACTAGGGACATTGGAGCCGTTTGTTGTCGGATGGGTCCTGAGATTAGGGAGGTGCCATCTACTGCTTGTACTAGTTCTGGTCTGTTTTTGTTAAGTACTGGCAAGTTGAGGGAGGTCGCTAGGGTGATGTCTATGAAATTGCCGGTAGTTCCAGAGTCAATAACGGGGAGGACCAGATGTTTGATATCATGAGCAAGGAACAGGTTGGCCTGAATAGCAATGGGTTTCATGGTTCCATAGACAAAGTGGGTCAGAAGCGAGCCTGTCTGTCCCCCGAGTCTAGGGACGGGCCTTCAGAAAACCCTGTGTTTTGAGCTTGGGACAGCGAGGACATTCTTTGACGTAGTGTCCGATAAGGCCGCAATAGAAACAAGTGTTGGCGGTTCTCTTTCGCTCCCTTTCTATGGCTGTGATGGGACTACAAATCCCGCCGATTTGCATGGGCTCTCCAGGTGATTCTGGTACGGCAAGGGGTCGAGTAGGGGCAAAACAGGTTTCTGCCTTGCATTCAGAGCGTCAGGCATTGACCTGTAAGGTCAAATCTACACGTTTGTGGTATTGGACAGGTAGGGAAGGGACCACAGCAAGAGCATCCTTCATGGTGTCACTCAGGCCTTTGTAAAAAAACAGGGCTTTCTTATCTTCAGGCCAGGCCGTTTCAACAGCCAACTGATTATATCGGGTGATATATTCCAGGAGTGACATTTTGCATTGGGATAAGTTGAGAAGCTCAAGGTCCCGAGATTATGCCTTGTGCCGAATGTCAAAGACCTTGGTCATCTCTGCCACCAGAAGATCGAAATCGTACAGAGCGGGACTGTTGTTTTCAAGCAATGGGTTGACCCAGGTGGGAGCAATGCCACCCAGATGTGATAAGGTAAAGGCTGCCTTGGTGGTAGCATCTGGAAATGCTTGTGGTCTGCACAGGAAGTGCAATTTGCACTGGTTTAGGAATGTACGGAACTTGCGGGGGTCCCCCTGAAATTTCTCGGGTGCCGCAGTGGAAACGAAGTGGGAACATAGACTTGTGTTGGAGCTGGAAGACTGGCCTGGGGAACACTGGGTTATGGTTGTGGATCAAACTCAGGGTCTGCTGGTAGTACATGGCGCTCACTCTGTATAGTGTCGAAGCATTGATGGATCACCGCTGTGGCGGCTGCCATGTCTGCTCATATTACAGAAATGGCTTGGACTAAAGCAGCCACTGGGTCTCCGGCAGAGGGTTCCATACTCCAGGCTATTTAGGCTTCTCAGTCTGTCAGGACTTGAGTTTAGCGTGGAATATGAATACCTCCGTCCCTAAGCAACCAACAGCGAGATTAAAGAAACTCTCTGTTGGAGGATTAGGGCCACAGGTGAAGAAAACAGGGACACTGGGTCCTCCAGATGGCTGCTGAACGTAAATTGAGCAGGTTAAAGCAAGGATCAATATATGTCTACTACCAGAATTTGAAATGCCACAGAGCACCTACTGGAGGATGAACACTGTGTTGATCGAAATACAGTGATGGACTGGGGGTCCCCACTATGGTTCCTGTTGAGTGGGTGAGCTTGGGAGTGGGATAACAAAGGGAGATGGTCGTGAAGAGCCCAGTCAGCTCACCCGCAGCACCTGAGTGGATGCAGCAGCAATCTGAAAGACCGGGATTATTGGGGCTCGTGGATTCAAACAGCAGTTCAGTAAACCAAAGGGAATCCAAGCGCAATCCGTGAAACAGTCCGTGTTTGAAAAAACGTTTGTTCTAATCCTGCAGTTCAATTCGAAAGCAATGTAACCAGAAGGGAGTAGCAAATCAATCCAGGTAAATGAGATCCGTGGCCAGAGCAACAAGAAGCAAGGTCCAACGAGGTTGCAAGCCAAACGTTGTGAATACAGCTGAGAAGCACTGATTGTACAGGAACCGGCTTTTAAATGCCTGTTGCTGCAGTCACGTGATTATGGTCTGTGCGTCACGTGATGGCAGCATGGACCGTTGTCATGGGAGTTGACGTGCAGAGTTCTGTGGTGGCATGTCTGTAATTCCTTTGCCTGGGCTGGCGCTCCTGATGAATCTTGCCATGACGGGCCCCCGCTGGACTGCCCTTCGCGGATACAAACGCCATGGGAGTTGCCACGGGCGGGCTCCTGTCCGGGAACGTAGGTGTGCTTGCAATGGAGGGGCCGGGACGGGGCACAGATATCCTACAGAAAGGTGTTAGAGAGGGTGAAGAAGTGTGCATGACACTAGTAGGGTATTAAGTGTTGACACATTAGACTGAGTATGACAGAACATGTAGCAGCAAAGTCGTGGTAATTGATCTCTTTTACAGGAATTCTATGCCTCTCTGGTGCTTGCTGAAGAACACATTTTGAGGAGATTCAGTAACTATCAAAACACATGCTTAATCATTCATACATAGAGCTATTGCATTTTGTGTTCAGTTAGGATCCTAGTTAATAAAATACACATGAGGGTTATGATTCCCCTCCTGGCGATGCAAGTTTAAGGGTGAACCAAACCGTTCTTCTTGGTCTCAAATAGTGCAGGCTTTCCCTGTTTATTGTAATCCATGATTGACTCTGTTGTAAAGTCTTGTATGCAGATCATTTAATGGACACAGCTGTCAAAGAGAGCAGGAGAGCTGTCCCTAGAATATGGAATGTGCTGGTCCTCCTCTGGTTCAATTTTCTCCATCTGTCTGATCTCACATAGCTTCCCTGGCCCACTATTGTTTATCTTTCCATTGTTTGGTCCTGCCTTGAACTGACCGGGCAACACCGAACATGCCTGCCCTGGCTCTGCAAATATTCTTACTCTCTCTGCACCTTAATCCTTCTCTCACCAGTTGATGTTTAACACTTCAGATATAGACACTGGGTCTACTCTGGTCCCTCTGCCAACTGTGGCAGCAACAAAGTCACTTCCTGTTCTTGACATTACCACCATTGGGTTGCCCTCTCTCCAATCACCTCCCTGCTACCTTCACTACCATCTCTACCTTGTGGTATCCCTCCCTCTTCAAATCTCTCTCTCTCTCGCTCTCTCTCTCTCTCTCTCTCGCTCTCCCTGTTCTTATTTTTTCTGTGTTACTTCAGCTCTCTGATAGTGTTCCTTTGTGCTTCTCTTTAGGGCTTTCCACATCCTCTCTGCAACCTGGCTCATATTTTATTTATGTATTTATTACATTTATAAAGTTTACAAAGCAGCCCTTGGGCATAGTGGTGCTGCTGCAGGCAAAACCTACTTAGTTTTGCCTGCAACTTACTGTTTCAGGCAAAACTTACTTTTGTACTCGTGACTTCAACACAACTGTCTGGATGGTATTGTCTACTCCTCAACAGTCAAATTGCTAATATAATTATCTCCTGTATTATATCATTTAGATCTCACTACCTCCTCGTACTCTCAATCACCCTCCTTTGTCACCTTCTCTTCCAGGGATAACACCTCCTCCCGTTCAGTGTTTCCCTTTGTTTTTACCATATCCTCCTGCCCCCCTTGCCCTCTGATGTCACTACTACTTTCTTACCTCAATCTCTGATTCCCAACCTATTCCTTGAATATTTAAGCTCTCACCACCTCCTCCTGCTCTCCACTGCTTCCAGCTCTCCACTTCTCTCTGTCTTTCCAGCAGCTGCTTCTTCCACCATTCTTAAGCCTTCGTCCACACTTAACATGTAGCACTGGGCGCTTGTATCATTTTCTCCCTTCTCACCCTAGGTGGGTCTTCCAGTCATGGTCTGAGCGGCAGGAGCCTGCAATTGGGTGAAGGGTGTGATTGTTTGTTTGTTTTTATTATTTGTAATACACAAGCACACCCTCAGGTAACAGTGTGCAGCATTTACATGAGATTGCGAAGCTTAGTTACAACCACAAAAATATATACATACACACAGTAAAAGTAATATCAGAATTATAAACATATATAAAAATAGGCAGTAGGTACAGGCAGTAGGCAGTAAACTATGTACAGATGGCTAGAGTATGAAAGACTAGGATCCTGGATGTGTTTGGAGGCCTACATTTTCAACCATAGAACAAACTTAGATCAGAAGTTCTGATAGGGCAAATACATTCTGAGAATTGGTGGTAGAGAGTTCCACAGTTTAGCTGCTTTCACTGGGAAGCTGTTACCCCCTATAGTGGAGCGTTTGAAGTTGGGGACAGAAAGGCAGTCTTTTTAGGCAGTTCTTGTGGGTCTCAGTGAAGGCTGTCTATGAAATCTGTCGATCAGATAGATAGGGGCAGCGTTATTGAGGGATTTGTGAGTGAGTGAGGCAGTTTTTTAGAGAATTTTTGGCCTCATTACACGGTAGGCGGTAAAAATCGCTAATTACTGGCATGGCGTAATTAGCGTGTCCGCCCTCGCAAGAGGCTGCAAATTGCGTGCCATTACGAGATCGCGGGCACAAGCCTACCGCCATGCCGGTAATGAGCCTACTGCCATACCGCAAAAGTCCCCAAAAAGTCCCTTAACGGCATCGTCGAAAGCGCTGTTAGCACTTCTGACCTGCCGCCACATGCAAATAGCGGTCTTCGCAAATAGCGGTGACCACAATTAGCGGTCACCGCTAATAGCGGTTACCGTAATTTTGCGGAACCGGAAATAGCATCATCGCACCGGAACTGGAAAGTGCATGGCTGCCATCTTTAAAAATACAATCCATTGCCATCCTCCTTATCCAGGACACCTTATCAGGAACCACGTTGGAAAATACACCAAGGACACCCTTAAGATGCCCAAGGCCGTTAAAAAATCGTCTGAGCGGCAACGCAAGGAGAAATTTAGCAAGGAGGAGCTCCTTATGCTAACGCAGACACTAGCAGACAATGCTCATGTCGTCTTCAATAACGACATGCGTCGGGAGACCATTGTGAAGAAGAAGGCCATCTGGGAAGAGGTAGCCCACAAGGTCAGCGCGGTAGGCACCACAACCCGCACAGTCAAAGACTGTCGAAAGAGGTGGGATGACCTCCGGCTCCGTGTGCGGAACATTCTATCCGTGAACCACAACCTGGCTACGGGCACAGGAGGAGGCAGTGAATCGCCAATCAAGCTCACTGAGTGGGAGGAGACCTGTGCATCAACCATCGGGGTGGAATGCATCGAGGGAGTTGGACAAATGGAGCATGGCGTGGCCGTTTCGTCCGATGGAGGTGAGTGTATGCATTAAACAATGCACAGTGAAGTGTGATGTTCCCCCCAATCATGTGTCCATATGAATGCCGTGGCTCCAGCCACAAACAGACATGCATGCATCACCACATACCCGTACAACACAGACCCATTCATGCATGACCCACCCAACATCCCCATTACCTGCATCCACACTAAAGAGCCCGGAATGCATAGAACGGCATGACGTATTCATTTTGCTCAAGGCAGGTCGACCCATTACTGATGGTTGTCAACATTTCTCACCCTTACAGGATCACACACTGACACTGAGGAGGCAGGCACTTCCATACCTGCTCCCACATCCAGCAAAAAAGCCAGGAGGGATGCCACAGGGGTCACCGCCACATCCACAAGGGCAGCCAGGACGAGTGACCATGACCACAGGGACAAAGGCAGCCGGAACACCAGTTGCACGCATCCACCGGCCATGGCTGCTCCCGTCGTGGCACCCACGGAAGTGTGTCTCCCAGCAGGTGAGGGCAGCATCGAGTGAATGCACTCTGCTGCCACCAGCTCAACGGGTGAAGCAGCAGCCATGGCCCCACCTTCAGATGAGGAGGACACACCTGCCATTGATGCTGATAGCCAGAGCCCCAGACCAACAAGCCCCTTACTGGCAAGCCCGAGGTACTCTTCAGGTCCGGGTAGTCATGGAGATTCACCCACCCCTGAAGGGATATGGAGCCCCCAGATATCCTCTCCTGATGCAAGTGCTATGGGTCCAGGTGCATCAGCCATCCCACCAGCACCCACCATGCGACATGACCTCTTGACCATCTTCCAGAGGCAGACCGAGATGAGTGGCCTAGTAGGGCAACATGTGGCAGAGACAGCCCGCCTGAGGGAAGACATTGCTACACTTGCACAGCAGACAAGGGAGGGCATGGAGGCATGCACCAGCCGAATCTGCAGTGAAATGGCCCAACTGCGGCAGGCCATGAACCGCGTAGCAGACGCTATTGAGCGTCAGTGCCCACTCACGGCCCAGGAAGAACCAGGCCCCTCCTCGTCTGGGAGTTCACGCCATACTAGTCCCCTACGCCGGTCTATGCGTAACCTGCGGCGCACGGCTTCACAACCACCAGATGATGATGCAGGCACTGGCAAATAGGGCCACCAGGATTCGGGTGCCACATGTGGCAATGGACACATTCACGTCATGAGACTCACATGGGAGTGTTGAGGGGGAGGGGGGTAAGGGTGTATTTGGGTGTGTTGAGGGGGGAGGGGGGTAAGGGTGTATTTGGGTGTGTTGAGGGGGGAGGGGGGTAAGGGTGTATTTGGGTGTGTTGAGGGGGGAGGGGGGTAAGGGTGTATTTGGGTGTGTTGAGGGGGAGGGGGGTAAGGGTGTATTTTGGGAGTTGGGGTAATGCACTTTAGTATCACATTATGTTCAATATACACTGTTCTGAGTTTGAAACCCAAGCGTGGTCTCCATTATTGTGTATATGTCATTCATTGTGGACAGGGTCCTTTGTGGGCCTCGAAACATGCACCAGGGCAACAATTCCCATCTACGTCCATGCTATTTCACCTTGGTGCATGATGAGATTACAGAATCAGATGCTGATGCACATCGTGTGCCTCCTTGGCACTGCCTGTTTCATGTCCTGCCGGGGCATTTCACCCGCACTCATCCCCAGCCACATCATACTCTTCTGGTGGTTGCATGTCAATTTCAAGTGGCATAGGCACATTCCATCATATGCACATTTTGTGATGCTCTACACATGCCATGGTTGTCTTTGCCACTTTGACACGGCCGTACAGGAGTGCCACACCCAGGCTGCTTAGGCAGCGGAGCACTGTCATTGGAAGGATGTACAATATTGTTGTCCTCTTCCTGATGGTTCTGTTGGTTCCATACAGGGGTTAGGAGCCACCTCCTCAGTGGATGGCTGTCATCGCCTGTATGGTGTGAGGAATGGGTACCTGTTATGGCTCACCTCTGGAGCTGGCTGTTGTTGTTGGTGCTGCACTGCTATCATGTAGTCAAGGCTGTCATGTCATGCTGCTGCTATTGGGACCATCTTGGTGTGGGAAGGGGTGTGGGTAGGGGTGTGGTGTGCTCTTTTGTGCTGCCTGTCTCCATTGCATGCACCTGTGCTGATTGTGTCCACCTGTAGTTGATGGTTACACTGCTCAGGTCTCTTAACGGGTGTTTTTCGATGCCGTTATTAGCGCCATGCCGATAAGGGGTTTTTGGGTGTTTTACATGCCGCTAATACCATGTCCGCATGGCTTGTGATGGTCTGGTATTAGCGCCATGGCGCTAATTCCGGCATGGGGGTTGCGCGCCCGCGGCCTTGCCGCTATTAGTGGCACCGTAATTAACGGGTGCGCAGATAGCGGTGGGTCTGGGTCGTGATTGGCTTAGGGAATTAACGGTACTGGTAAATCTTTACCGGTACCGGTATTCCATTATCGCACAACGTGTAATGAGGCCCTTTGTCTTTGATGGGGAGCCAATTATTCTGTTGGGAATATGCTGTAATATGCTCTCTTCTGGCAATACCCAGTGCCGCTCTAAGAGCGTTATTCTGGAGAGTTTGAAGTTTGCTGGTGGTGGCTTTAGATGACCGAAGATAGAGAGCGTTACAGTAGTCCAGGCGGGACAGTATAAGGGCTCTAGCGAGGGTCAAACAGCTAGCGTCGGACAGAAAGGCTGTCATCCCTTAATGTATCTGAGCCTGCTTAGGGCTCAAGGGCTGGACCAAAGACTATAATGGGCCAGTCCACCATCTTGGTGTTTCATCTTTCTCCACTGACATTCCTGGGCCCTGCTTGTGCTGTAGTGAATTCTTCCGTGTTTCCAGCTTGTGTTTTAGAGGCTGGAAACACAATAGATAAGCTTTCAGGATGTTTTGTTTTATTCAGCAAGTGGGGAAATAGAAACATTTTATTGCGAGCTGCTTACCAGAAAACAATGCTTTTGAAACTCTAAATTTGTAGTGAACTCTTGTGTTCAGGAAATTGCAAACTGAAACTGGCTACATTGAAATTCTGGAGTTCACAGCGGGTCACGTGCACTTTATGAACTCAGACCTTTCAATTGCTGAGTAAAGTTGCAAAAGATTCAAAGGATTTACTATTATCATTAAGCACAGAGGAATCATTTGCCTGAAAACGAAAGCTTTCGTTTCCTCTGTTGTTATTTTGGGTTTATACACGGAGAGCTTCATACTCTGTCAGTATTGGAGGGGTGCACACATATATCCATGCAAGTGTCAGCAGGGTTTGGGCAGGACCAAAGCTTCCAGGAATAGCCTGCACATGTGAAAAAGTTGTCTTTGTTGTGCCACTGTGATTGCCACCGTGCCATGTGACAGGGACCAGGTTGTGGTAACAAGGATATCCTCCCATACCACCCCAGGCACAATAGCCATTGGCTTGGGGTATCACCCTGCCTCCCCCACCCCACACGAGTCATCACCTTGCTGGTCTCCAGAATCAGGCAGGGGAATTAATCATGCTCAAAGCTATGGCAAACAATTCTTTGAGCTTGACATATATATCCGCCTACAGCTTGAAGTAAAGATTGATATTGCACACCTCGCACCCAAAGATACAAGCCTCCACCTTAACTCTGCAATAGATCCGGGCACAGAGCTTGTCATCCGAAAATATGTTCTTCTGCCCTCCCAGGCTCGGTCCTGGAGAATAACCCATTGGTTTGGGTTGATAACGGAGGGTAGCTGGTCAAGCGACAAGTATGCCTCATGATATTCCTGCAGATTCCAGGAGTTCTGGTAGTTGTAGGAGGAATTGGGAAGAAAACACGTCTTTGCTGTTGAGTGTGGTGAGTGTCAGGGCCCTTCCACTCCTGGCCTTCATGTGTTTCGAAGCCTGGACATTGCTCTAATGCTTTCACACAGAGGCTGCAGTGCACGCTGGAGGTATTTCTGTGCAGATTATCCACATAGAAACACTGTGTGGGTTCCTGGAGTACCCTAATACTGTATGCAGTGACTCAGCCCTGCATCCAAAGTCTGTATTGAACAGATAAACACGAGAAACAGTTGGGGAGGCCAAGGATGGATAAATGCAGAAGTGGTGGGGATATTTCTGAAGCATCCTCTGCTATCATCCAAATTCACCCAATAGTGGAAAAATGCCAAGAAAATAATTAGTATTAGTAACTGAATGCAAAGAAGAGGTCTAAGATTAATTACACACATTAGTTGCAATGGGTAACCATCATCTCTCTTCAGGCATCCTCTTGCAATGGGCATGAGGGAATCTAAACTTCCAGATGGTATTAGTACAGACATTGCAAAAGCAGATTGGACTAAGCACTTATTGTGCTTTTATGAATTCTTATAAAGGAGAGGGGCAAATAACAAAGGTATTGACCTGGATCTTGTGTCGGGAGGCAAGCTGGTGTTTTACGGTCTTGGGTTCAATATTTAAGAGATCAGATATTTAATACACTCAATGCCTCAAAACAAAGGCCAGGGTCTATAGTGGTGACCAATAGAATTAAACACGTTTGACACAGAGTTTGAGGACCATTAGTGTTGAATCTATACTATACAATAGCCTCTGTAAGAACTGTTCAGCAGCTGTAGAAAAGCAAACGTGTTGCCAGTTTTTAAAAGGGACAGTACGACAACCTTCATTTACTAAAGCCGGTTTTTCATATAAATGTAGCTCCAAATTCTTGTGGAAACTATTATGCTTCTGGATTGAGATGTAATTCAGCCTCCTTGTTCAAGGTTCAATTTGGCTTTCCTGACGGGCCAGGAGCATTGGTTCAGAGTTGTTTCAATTCGCAGTTCCGCAGATTGCATGTCAAAAGGCTTTGGTGTAAGGCCAGGATGGCATCAGTTTTGTCTGAACCTGAAGACTTCTCATCAGTTCAAAGGGTGCGATCCTTTGCAGTTTCCAGTAATGCTGTTTGCTGTTATAGCTTGCTGTTATAGCTTGCTTCACTGCATTATCACATTCAATAACAGGAGTTGTGGCCTGTTGCAAACTGCCTTTCAAGAATTTATTAGCACACCTTCCCATTGCAGTGATGGACGATGCCCCTCACAGGATGGAAGGGCCTGTCCTTTGAGGTGAAGTGGACCTCACTGCTTGAAACTATGCACTGAAGGCAATTCTTTCCGCATCATACTTACCTTATTATGTCAAGAGTTGGAGCAATGGTTATTTGCTGCAAAACATTCGCCAGAGCATGGCATTTCTTGAATGGCATGTCATGTGGGGTAAACTAGATGGATGTTCACTTTCCCCATACATTTGCTGTCCGCTCCAAGCCTGGTCATTAGTGGGAATGCATGATTAGGGTTTGTCATTGTCACCGCATGTTTAACACAAGTTAATGTGGTTGTCTACCTCTTTGCCCATGATTGGCCATCAGTTCTTTTCTCGTGGGAGCCTTTTAGATAATGTGATGTCTGGTTGGCACTTACTGACAGATATTTCCTCGCAATGGTGTGAGTGACACCTGTGTATCATTCCTGAATCCACCATTGAATCCACCTTCCTCTATAATTGCTGATGCAAACTTCCAGTAGGGCTGTATAGAGTGGGCAAATGTGTTCTATTCTTTATACATGCTTTTAGCATTGCAATGACATATCATGGATGACATGCTCAGTCCACGTGGCTTCACTAATACAGTTCACAATCTCCATAGAATTATCCTGGATGGAAGCCACTCTTTGTGGTACTTGGCATACATTGGAAGCCAGGAGAGATAGTTTGTTTGCCTACTCCGCCATCCTCTGACCAACTTAATAGGGAACATGAATTCTTGTAACGCAGATACATGTGAGGTTACTTTTCTTGACCCTACAGGTATGAGGATATGACCAATGCATTGTGGTCTGTGTTCAGGTGAAACGTCTTGAGATATTCACTGGGCCAGTTGCTTGCAAATATCTCAAGTCCGTTAAAATATTTCTGTTTTAGTGTAACGGTCTGCAAAGAACCAGGAGGCTCTTTTGGTGGATTTTCCTTTCTGTATTATGGCAGCCTCCAAATAATTTGACATCTACTGTGTGGGATCAAGCACTTGTCTGGCTGGCAAGGTTAGAGACATTGCTTTAAGATGTGTGCAAGTCACCTTATTCACAAAGATGACCTGCACATTTCCTGGGGGGCTGCACACCACTGCAAATGAACAGCCCTACTGCATGCATTAGTATCAGCATCATGCATAACAGGCTACCAGACATCAATTAGATACTGGGTGCACATTCTATAGTGAAATGTCACAAGATAGAATACAAAAGGTTTCTATCCCTGTTTGGGTGGGAGAAATGCAAATTTGACAATAATGTGTCATGCCTCTGCTGTTCCACTTCACTGTCATAGTGGTAATGCCTGGCCCTATGATGGCAAAGCTGGAACATGGTGTGAGTACCATGGCATATGATGGCAGTGCTTGGAAAATGGCTACATAATATCTATACAAATGCATAATCTGCATTCCTTGTTTTTAACAGCAATCCAACGCAATCTAGGGCACAGACATTGCTGACAATCAATTAATTGGCTTGAGGCACACTTTGTTAAGTCATTTGTATAAAAATAGGAACTGATTGCCAATTTCAATTAAGTCTTTACCTTTCAGAATATTGCTTAAACATGACAACAACCCAACAAAAACCTACAGTTTGATGTTACTGCATACAACGGCAAAATCAAGGAGAGGGTACATTTTGGCTTCCCATTTCTTCCTATCTGTACTCCTATTTCAACAGTTTCGGCTTTATAAGTGGTGTTAAAGTCGAAACGAATTGACATCAATACAAAAAGCATGACAGCGTCAGAAATGAATGCTTCATCCATTGCGCATCCCCCAGCTCCTGTCCCAAACAAGCACAGGGAATGTGTTTAATTTATGCACATTTCAAAGTTGCTTGTACGTTTGGGTTGAGCTTTCAAATGCACAGAGATGCTCCCTGATTTGTGCAGTTGTGGAAAGTTAGTGAAACGAAGCATCTGCATGTAAACATCTTAGCTGAGAAATTCTCCATGAATTTGGTGCAATGCACTATGATGTCAATGAAAGACCGAAGTTGGTCTCTATAGTTCATAAAAAAGAACTTGGCAAATGTATTTGATATGATATGATATGATAGTTTATTTATATAGCGCCTATACACAATGTGTTTCAAAGCACTTCAAGGCAAGGGAGGGAGCAGGGGAAAACACAATGGCCCTCATTACAACACCGACGGTAACCAATGGCACTATTAGCACCATGGTTGCTGCCGGTATTGTAACGAGTCCGCCAATGGTAAATGGGGAAATACCGCCCCATTCCAAGGTTGGTGGGGCGGTAATTCCCCATTTACCATTGGCCCTTCCCTATTCCCATTTTTGCCCCATAGGGCTCAATGGGACTGGGGAAGGCGGTAATTACGGTACCGCAAATTGTGGTACCGTAATTACCTCGGAAGTCCCTTTGCGAGTCCCTACTTTAACGGCTGGTGCACACCAGCCGTTAAGGTCGGGACCCGCAAAAGGGACCTCGTAATCAGGCATTAAGGGTTTAACGGCGCTGACACCTTTTACAGCGCCGTTAAACCCTTAATGCCAGGGTCGTAATGACCCCCAATGACATTCTTACAGGCCAACATGCCATGAACAGTAAGGATGTGAAATTAACTATCGACCTGGCCTGATAACATTTCAGATAGTGCAAGAGCTAAGACATAGATAAGGAAGGGAGGGGGAAAGTGGGAAGGGAATGGAAACAGACAGGCGACTACCGTACTAGTCCTGACAACATTTCTGGTAGAGCCAGAAAAAAACAAAAGATGAGGGAGAGGGGTGCAGAAAGGGAGCGGAGGAACAAAACAAGCGACTATCGTACTAGGCCTGACAGCATTTCAGATAGTGCTGGAGGGGAGGAGGGCAGGAAAAAAAAACAGGTAAGGGGAGGGGGAGGAGATAGATGAGGTTGCTATCCTTCTGGGCCCAGGGGCAATTCTGATAGAATAAATGCATAGAAGAAAGTAAGTGGAGGAGGGGAGGAGATATGAAAAGGGAGAGGAGGAGAGAACAGAGAGTAACCAGTCAAAAAGAGGGGAGAGCAAATACAATTGCATAAGTTAGTAGTAACACATAATGTTGCAAGCCAGGATACAAAATGAAGATGGGAACAGCATGATTCAGGGCCACTGTGAGTACAAGATGCAAAGAAAGTCCAGCATGAGAGTTGAGAAAGGGTGACACACCATGAATCAATGAAGTCCATAAAAGTCAAATCCAGCATTGGCCACAAGACAGTGATGGTGAAACCAGAATGTATCAGGACAGACGCCTACAGAAGTAGGCTGGAGAGGGGGAGGAGGAGGAGGGTAGAAGAATCAAGCAAAACAGACAGCACCTGCGTGCGAGAAGGGTGGGGGCACAACAGAACATCACAGGGGGAAAATGAGGGGGTGGGGATGGCCTGTGGAGACAGAGGGAGTAAACACATGTTGGTGCATGCTTACCTGCTGTCTGAGCATGGGGTCGGGTCCTGGGTCCTCCTGGTCTGAACAGGTCCAAACAGGAATTGACCTTTGTCTTCCCTTCACTTCGGACGCCCGGGCATGAGACGCCCTTGATCTAAGAGTTAAGAGCAGGAAGGAAGAGGCAAGGCTAAGAAGGTGGGTGGTGCTTAGGCCAGGTGACCTAGATCCACTTGCACTTGCTCCCCATCTGCAAAGGAAAAGAGGCCAGAGGTTTCCTTAAGTAGGGAAAAAGAGCAACAACCAGGAAGGCACCAGGTGGGTGGGGCTTGCTAAGTGGGGAAAAAGTTCGGCAACATGGAAGGCACGAGATCGGCAGGGCTTAGGCCAGGAGACCTAGATCCACTTGCACCTGCTCCCTATCTGCAAAAGAAAAGAGGCTGGAGGGTTCCTTAAGTAGGGAAAAAGAGTGGCAACCAGTAAGGAACCAGGTGGGCGGGGCTTGCTAAGTGGGGTAAAAGAGCAGCAACTTGGAAGCCACCAGGTGGACGGGGTTGCTAAGTGGGGAAAAAGAGTGGTAACCTGGATGCCACCAGGTGGGCAGGGCTTAGGCCAGGTGACCTAAATCCACTTGCACCTGCTCCCCATCTGCAAAGGAAAAGAGTCTGGAGGGCTCCTTAAGTAGGCAAAAAGAGTGGCAACTAGGAAGGCACCAGTTGGGCGGGGCTTGATAAGTGGGGGAAAAGAGCAGCAACCTGGAAGGCACCAGGTGGGCGGGGCTTAGTCCAGGTGACCTAGATCCATTTGCACCTGCTCCCCATCTGCAGAATTTGGTAATTTGCCTGCTTCTGAAATGAAGTAGCCCAAATGCTCACTCACACCATGTCGAATTATTTACATTTGTCTCTGTGTAAAGTCAAGCTAACTGTCAGGCCGATTCATGTAATTCCTCTCAAAAGTGTCGCACGCGGCTGGCGCACAGCATGCCCGTGCGAATGTCTGCGCCAGCCGCGTGCGATAAAATCAATTTCCGCGCACAGCGTATTCATGGATTCCCACCTCCAAAAGCAGACGTGGCGCAGAGTGGCGCAGCGACCCTGCAGCAGCGCCAGTTACGCCCCCAAGAACGCCCTCGCGCAAGGAAAAGCCATCAAGATCGCAAAACCATCGCAAAGGGCTGCGCCAACCCTGTACCAGTTTACCGGACTGGCAAACTGCAAACGCAAAGCGGGGAACGCGTATTATGGGTGTCGGGAACACACGTGCGCGAGAAGTTTCACACGCGATCTGGCCTGGGGGAGTGTGTGCGTGTATTTCAGGGGTGCGTGAGAAGTATTACATGCGAATGGCCTGGGTGCGTGTATTTCAGGGGTGCGCGAAAAGTTCCACACGCGATTGGCCTGGGCGCGTGTATTTCAGGGGCTCGCGGGTGGTTTCACACGCGATCGGGCCTGGGGGAGCGTGTGCGTGTATTTCAGGGGTGCGCGAGAAGTTCCACACGCGATTGGCCTGGGCGCGTGTATTACAGGGGCTCGCGGGTGGTTTCACACGCGATCAGGCCTGGGGGAGCATGTGCGTGTATTTCAGGGGTGCGCAAGAAGTTCCACACGCGATTGGCCTGGGCGCGTGTATTTCAGAGGTGCGCGAGAAGTTCCACACGCGATTGACCTGGGCGCGTGTATTTCAGGGGCTCGCGGGTGGTTCACACACGATCGGGCCTGGGGAGCGTGTGCGTGTATTTCAGGGGTGCATGAGAATTTCCACACGCGATCGGGCCTGGGGGAGCGTGTGCGTGTATTTCAGGGGTGCGTGAGAATTTTCACACGCGATTCCAGCAGGGTACGTGTATTTCAGGGGTGCCGGGGAGTCCTACATGTGATTTGGCAGTGTGGGTCCTCCCAGGTGTCCCCTGTACACCCTCCATGGCCCCTGCAGGCAGCCCACACCAAAGGGGACTACCCCGCATTCCTGGTCATGTCCCGCAGGCAGCCCACCCAACATGGGCATGCCCCCCAGCAAAGGCACATGTCTCCTTGCACTACTGATCACCAACTCATGTCCCCTTGCACCCCCACCCCCAGCATTGCGGGGCACCTGCCAGCAGGCCCCCACTCATGTCCCACTCATGTCCCCCTGCACCCCCACCCCCCAGCATTGCGGGGCACCTGCCAGCAGGCCCCCACTCATGTCCCACTCATGTCCCCGTGCACCCCCACCCCCCAGCATTGCGGGGCACCTGCCAGCAGGCCCCCACTCATGTCCCACTCATGTCCCCCTGCACCCCCACCCCCCAGCATTGCGGGGCACCTGCCAGCAGGCCCCCACTCATTTCCCACTCATGTCCCCCTGCACCCCCACCTCCCAGCATTGCGGGGCACCTGCCAGCAGGCCCCCACACATGTCCCCAGCCAACATGTCATCACAATCTAGATCCCTGGCCCTTATGGTCAGCCTCCAAATGCAAAACACCCACTCGAGTACTGCATCCACCCACTTAGAAATGGCAATGACATGATAGAACCCCAATAGCAAGTTTGGAAATGAACACATGGCCCTCACATACACCCAATGGGTGTCAGTGAATCTCAAAACCCATATCAGGATATGCATGATACCAATGAGATGATACTACACATTGAAGTTTGATAAAAAAAATGTATTAAAAACAGCATAAATGGAATAAAAAATAAACAAATGACAATGGGAATCAAAAACCAAAAGCAGCATGTCTGTAAAATAAGGAAAAACGACAAATCATAATCCAAAGGAAAGGTGTCCAAAGTCACAGTTCAAGAAAGTAAATCCAAGGTAAAAACATGGGTAAATCAAAAAAAATAAAATAAAATCCAACAGTCAACTATATACAGATAAACAAACCAGGGTCCATGATCCCAACTGAAGAAATGAAACCTACATAAAAATACTACCTAATAAAATAAACTATATACAAAAATGTGGCCAATGTCCAAAAGGTCCAAAATAAATTTAAAAAAAAGGAAACCTAACACTACCTACATAACTATGTACAAGGGCAGCGGGCTAGTCTGACGGGCATCATCGAACTCCTGCTCAATGTCCCGGAGGCGGTCCTCCTCCATGGCCCCGAGGGTCCGCAGGGCCGTCGACGTGTCCACCTCCAACCCCCTGCGGATTGCCTCGAGGCACTCGGCCCGCCTCAGGGCCCTCTGCATGGAGTTCTCCGCCCTGACCATTGTGAGCCATTCCTCCTCTGCCCGCTGCCGCTCCGCACCTATCTGCTGGCCCAATTGCTCCCACACGGAAGCCACTCCCATTCCAGGGTTCTCCTGCCCTCCGGCCGATGCCTGCACCCCTAATGTTGATGGCCCCGAGCCATGATCCCTCCCACGTCGAGCCTGCTGCTGCCTCCGACGCAGCTGCCTGTGCCAGCACGACGGCATCCAGGCTGATGGAAACCACCGACGCCGTCGTGCACGTGCCCTGCCCGATGATGCCGTCACATCCTCCATCTGCTGGGGTCCAGTTGCTGGTGTGTCCACCCCTGCTGGACCTCCGACTCCCGACTGTAGCAGGGATGGAATCCCCACCAAGGTGGCTGCCTTGGTCGGGGCAGGTCCACAGGGGGCCCTTGTGGCATCTGGGCCGGAAGACGGCATGGAGTACGACTGGCGCATAGCCTCCACAGAGGAGGAGAGGGTCGCCAGAGTGCCCGACACATGTACGAGACCCCCGACCATGACCGCTCCCAACTGGGCCACGTTGGCACAGTGCTCTTCGTGATGACGTGCGAGCTCCCCCCGGGAAGCACGCACCTCATCACGAATGACAGCCGTGCGCAACGCGACACCAATCAGGACCTTCTCCATACGGCCAGGGGTCCCCTCATCCGCAGGTGGAGGGGAGTCAGATGACATGGACATCCCCCCTACCTGCGGACGGGCCTGGGATGGGGCATCCCTGCTGGTGCATGGTGGTGCAGTCACAGTGTCTGGGACAGTGACATGCACAGGCACCTCCACGGTGACCTGTGCTGCCTCCTGCCCCTGCCCCTGGACTGCACCACTTGCACCAGCAGGTATGCCCCCACCAGGCCCCATGTGCGGTTCAGTAGCGGCCTCCTCCTCCTCTGTGGAAACCACCAACCTGGATGGCTCCACACCGTCTTCCGCCATTGCAAGCCCCTGTGGGGGCTCACCCACCCCTTCCGCTGCAGCCGTGGGGGCATCCCCGCCGCTTAGCTCCACAGCGCCGTCTCCGCCCTCTTCTTCACTTTGCGCTGTGTAGAGGGAGACATAGAACACAAGCATCAGGGTACTGTACAATGGGCCCCTAGACAGGAAGCAATAGCAGATGAGTGGCACTGTCAAAGATCACTTTCATCATGTCCCTCCACAACACATGGGTCAGTGCAGGCAAAACACATGCAGTAACAGGCATGGCACATGCTATGGACATAAGCAAACATGTCCAAGGGACTCTTGAAGCATACAATGTTGTTTTTGGACTCACATGCATCATGGGTCATGCCTATCACATGCACACACTTCAACGTAGTTTCATCCATCTGGACTCGTACACCCCAGACACAGTGGATGCAAGGATAACTAGGCTGCATCAGTGAATCTGAACATTGTCACAGACATGTGTCATGCATCCATGGCATGCACAAGTCACAGACACGCAGGTCAGAAACACAGACATGGACACCATACATGTACATGGCATCAGCACCCATCCCTCACCCACACCCATGTCCAGGAACAGAGACTGGCATGCTCTCATGTGTCCATTCCGCATAGGGCTCCCCATGTTACATTTCAACACATACACCAACCGTGTGCTTCACACATTACTGGTCTCACATGCATGACCATGATGTCCCTGCACACACACACGTGTACATGGCCTATGTCACACATACAGGCAAGTATCAGACAACCAGCATGCTGCAACATGCCCTGTCTCACACAGCAATGCTTGGCCACTTACCGCTCGACTCCAGACGGGTCTGCCTCTCAAGGATCTGGGCATGGAGCGCTTGGCGTACGCGTTCCAGGACCCTCAGCTGGATGGTACTCATGCTGCCCCGGCCCCCCTCCACGAGGCGCCGGGCCTTCATGAGGGTCCTGGACCTGAAGTCCTCCCAGCGCTTCTTGACTTGCTTGATGTTGCGGGTTGCCACCCCCTCCGCGTTGATGGCAACCACAAATTCGTCCCAGATCCTGGCCCGTCCTTCCTTGTCGGCGCGTGGTGATCCGAAGAGGGCATCATAATGCCCCAGGACAAGCTCCACCAGGACACCAACTTCCTTCTGACTGAAGCTGGTGGCCCTCTGCCCCTCTGGCTGGGGGTCGCCAGTGGTCTCGGATGGTGTTTGCCCCGACATGGCGACCCCCGAGGCAGGCGTGGGTGGGCAACTGGGTCCTGGGGCTGGGCTGTGGAGCGATGGTATCCCAGTCGGGAGTGTTCTGTTCCAGCAGGGGTGGACACAGCAACTGGACCCCTGCAGATGGCTGATGTGCAGGCACCAAATGGCAGGGCACGGTGGCAGCAGGCAGGCAGGCAGCAGCAGATGGGTCGTGGGAGGCTGCTCGGGGCTCTGGGGGGCAGTAATTCGGCCTTTTGGGCAGGAGCGTGGTCTTCCGTGTGCTTACGCGTGGCCAGCTTGATACAGAGTGATTTGGCACATGAAAATTCTGCACGTCAGCGTGTGAATCGAGGAAAGGCCCTTAGCGCGTAAGCGCGTCAGCACGCATACGCGATTCCATTGGACCAAAGGCCCTTAGCGCGTATGCATGTCTGTGACGTATCGCACACGGGCGTTGCTTTTTGTGGGGTGCGGTGCGTGTGTCTTGCAGGCGTTGGGGTTCACACGCTATTACTTCACAGCGGGTGGGTGTTGGCTATGCGTTCTTCTACATGCAAGGCAGACGGTGAGTGGTACCCTGCTCCCCCAGGCCCGATCGCGTGTAAAACCACCCGTGAGCCCCTGAAATACACGTACCCCGCTCCATCAGGCCCGATCGCATGTAAAACCACCCGCGAGCCCCTGAAATACACGCACACGCTCCCCCAGGCCCGATCGCGTGTAAAACTTTGCGCGCACCCCTGGAATACCTGCACGCAGCCCAATCGCGTGTGAATCTTCCCACGCACCCCGGAAATACCCGCACGCAGCCCAATTGCGTGTGAAATTTCCCGCGCACCTCTGATATACACGCACACGCTCCCACAGGTCATATCGCGCGTGGAACTTCTCGCGCACCTCTGAAATACACGCGCTCAGGCCAATCGCGTGTGGAACTTCTCGCGCACCTCTGAAATACACGCGCCCAGGCCAATCGCGTGTGGAACTTCTCGCGCACCTCTGAAATACACGCACACGCTCCCCCAGGCCCGATCGCGTGTGAAACTTCTCGCGCACCCCTGAAATACACGCGCACAGGCCAATCGCGTGTGAAACTTCTCGCGCACCTCTGGAATACACGCGCCCAGGCCAATCGTGTGTGGAACTTCTCGCGCACCCCTGAAATACACGCGCACAGGACAATCGCGTGTGTAACTTCTCGCGCACCTCTGGAATACACGCGCCCAGGCCAATCCCGTGTGGAACTTCTCGCGCACCCCTGAAATACACGCACACAGGACAATCGCGTGTGAAACTTCTCGCGCACCTCTGGAATACACACGCCCAGGCCAATCGCGTGTGAAACTTCTCGCGCACCTCTGGAATACACGCACACGCTCCCACAGGCCCGATCGCGTGTGGGCCTTCTCGCGCGTGTAGGACTTTGGCGCACATTTTTTTCCTGCGCAGGGACGCTACCGCCTGCTTTCGTGTGGCAGACATGTATGGGCCTGTGCGAGTCTTTGGCCGTGCGCTGTTTTTCCCTATTCCATTCCATGAATACGTGTTGTAGGCGAGTGTGTGGGCGTTCTGCGCACTTGCCTCCTGTACTTCCCCCGTGACGCCCACATTTTCACGAGTTGTTCCCCATTCTGCGTGTGAGGCCCCGTGTTACGCCTACTTTTGTTATGTGCGCTGCGCTATGTGCGAATTCGCTGTGGCCTTATCGCACGGCGTTCGATGACCTGTGCGCCGCGCACTTTTTCAGCGCACATCCCACATTTTGCATGTGCACGGACTTCCATTAATAGATGTGCGATGTTTAATGTGCGATAATCGCACTTGCACTGCGATAATCGCACTTGCACTGTGATTTTCGCTATTTCACTGCGAATCGCACGTTTTCGCACACGTGCACCGTTTTTCCGGCGCACGTTGATTCCGTGAATCGGCCTGTGTATATTCTGCCGCACACATGCAAATGGAATGCTTTTGACATATTCTTAAACCACATGTGGTCCTGGAGGTATACAAATGTTGGCTGCCTTTTCGATGGTTTATGGTGAGGCACTGGAATACCGTGGTTTGAAAGGTCTATGTAGTATACTGAAATAAACTCTCATGGTCAAGCCTGATCGGATGATGTGCTCTTTTAAGATCCAATGTGCTTCCTTCAGTCGAAGGAGCAGCTCAGTGATGTTGGTAAGGCGGTACGAGTCCCTGGCTGTACTGTTGATGAGGTTGCAGAGGTCGGCACATAAGCAGAGGACTTTGTCATCCACATTCCTTGTAAGAACCATGGGGGTTAGCCATTCACTGGCTCTGATGTTTTCATTTATGGATGCAGCAATGAAGTCTTATGGTAACTCTTTTAAGTTCCTCTCAAGCACCCAAAGGTACTGGGCAGACGGTATGGTTGACTGGAACAACTTCTTTACATAATATACATGTGTGCATGTACTATTTCAGTGTGTTTCAAGGGATGTGGAGTCTTGGGTGTCGGGACAGTTGGTCCTCTGCGCACCTTCTCTTGGTGGTAGTGGTTAGGCCTGCCGCCTAGCACGTGGTTTGTCTGGAGGACCAACTCCTAGGTTCCCAGTTGAATTGGTGCTTGGTGGGGTGACAAACCTTTGTTAGTTGTGGGCGCTGGCTGGGTTTGTTAGCCCAATTAGAGACATTTGTCCAGTCTAGTAAGAGTCCAGTCCTTTGATCATATATTTTGGTGATTGTGTGCGTTTATTGTTGACAAAACAATTGGTTGATACGCATTTTGGTGACAACAAGAATTAGATATATTATGGTGAGGCAAGTCACTCAAAGGTGGTGAAAAGGGGTAGCCAACGCGCGTTTCAACCGAAGTCTTTATCAAGGCTGTGATTAGGTGATGGAAATCGTGTGATGTGTTACAGTGTGTACATCCGGCGCAGTGACATCGAGAGATTTAGCATTTATTTTTGATTTTAAAAGGAACATTCACGTTAATTTAACATATTGTATGTGGCACAGGAAGCCATCCAAGAACAGTGGTGTGAGGTGTAGTGGTGATAAAACATTCAAAGTTAAAGTTGTTGTCAATAACATGGTTACCGAGCATTTGTATATGCACATATACATTAGATTTAATTGAAAAGACAATGTACAAAGGATGAAAAAAAGGGAGGTGAGACATGTGCATTTCAGGGGGGCTGGACAGTACTGCAAAGATGCAGTGTATTCAAGGCCAGTGTTGAGAGTGTGGTCCCAAAACTAATGTATGATTAGTTCACAGCAACCCTACATGATTGATGTAAGAGCATTTCAGAGAAACAGAGCTTTAAAAAGAGTCTCTCACTTTAAAACGTGAGGACAAATAAAGAATGTTGTCCCTGTTTGAGGGATATGAACACAAGTGGAAAGAGGCAGCTCGTACAGTGACAGTCATACTTAAAAAAATACCCTGTCATGCAATGTGCTTCCCCTTCACCTGCTCCAAACAGTAGGAGGGCCTGTGCGTTATGAAGCACATCCCATTTGTGAATTCAGGATGCACATTTAAATGTACAAAAGTGACACCTGGTTTGCACAACTGCCCAAAGGGTTTAAAAGGGGCACCTCGTCATCATAACATTTAATTTTGGAAACACAACATTATTTCCATAAAAACAACAGTATAAAATAACAGTAACATTTGCAGAAGACACAAATCATCAGAATTCAGTACAAAGAAATTAAATCAGATAGCTATAGATTCCATTAAGTATTTCCTAATAGATACTGCTCTTCTCAGAAAAGACAGTAGTGCCCATGCCACACAAGTTGAGTCAGCCCATAACAAATAGCACAGGGTGGTGGGTCTATACTGAAAGAAACCCAACTAAAGCAGAGTATTTTTAATGTGTGCCCTGTCAGTCTATAATAAACAGGGGAAGACTGTAAAAGGTGGTCCAGTGCCTCCCTGGGTGCATCGGCACACCCACCCCCTCCTTTCCTGTCACTCTCTGGCCTGCCTCTCTTGGCCCTCTTCCTGCTCCCAATTGCGAGGCTAAAACCCTTGGGGTCATCTTCGACTCCACTCTCTCCTTCTCTCCTCACATCTCTGATGTCTCTAAGAAGTCACAGTACCAGCTGCACCTCCTCAGAGTAATCTTTCCTCTCTTTCCCCCAGAAGCTCACTGTATCCAGAGCTCTGGTTCTCTCCAGTCTGGACTACTGCAATAGCCTCTTTCTAAATCGGCCTGCTTTTACTCTCTGCCCTATGCAACTCATCCAGAACAGGACTGCGAGACTTGTCCTTGGCCTCAAGCCCAGGGATCATATCTCTCCAGGCCTGAAATCTCTGCACTGTCTCCCAGTGGCTGCGAGGATTACGTTCAAAACCCTCTGCATTATCCACAAGGCCTTCTGGGGCCTGGAGCCTCAATAGCTTCAACTCTCTCATCCTAAATATCTTCCTTCTCAAGCTCTTCGGTCATCCGCCTCCAAATCACTCAGGGTCAGTCGCTTCTCCAAGCAACGAGATGGTGGTAGATCTCTTTCTTCAGCTGCGGCCTCCCTCTGGAACAGCCTCCCAGCCTCCCTGAAACTTGGGGAGACCCATCTCCGGTTCCGGAAGCACCTCAAAACCTTCCTCTTTACTTCTGCTTTCTCTCCTCCTCTCCCCTGCTGAACTCCTGGCTGAAACTGCACTGATTACCTGGCCACCCTGTGATCTCGGGCCCAGGTCCCCTCCCCTGCCAGTTGCACATCTGCACTGCCTCCCTGGCAACCCTCGCACTTAGGGACTGTTTTCTGCATCCCTACAGTCCAACACCAGCACTTGACACGTGATGTCTGCACTTACCCTTCACACTTATTGTTTTATTATTCTTTTTTACCCCATGTAATGCACTGTCTCTCCCCCCACACTTTTCCCCTTCCCGTTTCCCCTGCACTTGCACAATCTGAATGACACCTGGCCTAGTAGGATCGTTATCTTTGTATCCATCTGTTCCCCCTCCCTTGCCGTGTCGCACTTTGAAACACTTGTGCATAGGCGCGTTATAAATGTCATATCATATCATGTCATATCATATCATTGTACAGAGGGCACGATTGTCAGTTTCATTAGACCAAGCTGCCACCACTGCTCCTAAAAAAAAAAACAACAGTAAAAACGTGCCCTAGTTATAAGGATACATTGAGAGGGATTCACAGCCCATAGAAGATAGCTTTGAGGACCATGGGCTGAAACAATTGCATGGTTTCTATTTGAGAGTTTTATAATCTCCTGGAACTCTGTGATCGGTGAAATATGCAAATAGACCCTTGTTCTTATAGTTCTTAGTTCACAGGCAGACAACATGTCCAATGGAAGAAACAGAAAGGTTGCATATTTTTCTGCCAGTTTTGACTTCAGCCAGGGAATCCTCCCATTGGGAGCATAGGAAACAAAATATCTGATTAGCTCCATGGTCAGTACAGCATTGGGAGTATTACAAAGTGAAAGCCAATGACAGACAGGCTGTGCTGAGAATATGTAACACATTTACAACCCAGTTCTATTTCTCCAAAGCCATGAACTGAACATGGAATGGCCAAAACTCTCTTAAGGAAATGATTATCTACCACCAGAATAGAATTAACATTAATATAGGCCCACTGATCCATGCCAATCCTTGCAACGAAGGCTGCATTTCCATTATACAGTTTTAACACCAGATCAACTGATTTAGCCTTCAACATAACCATGACTCTGGTCACCCCATCCATGGCCTGCTCAAATCTCACAGTTGTTTTGGTTACATGTGGGTCAGGACTAAAATTGGAAGAAAACCTGACTCCAAGGTATTCAAAGCTATGGACCCTTGGGATCAGAGCACCCTTACTGAACATAGCTTAACATTTCAGAGGGCGCTTCCCCCTACCACAGGTCACCATGGCGATTATTTAGCATTATCCGTTAAATCCAAAGAATAAGGTTGAAGTCATGAATATGCTTCTGTAATGCTTGAGGGGTACGCTCCATTACGATTGTACCGTCCGCATACACTAAGAGCAGCTTAAGAGACAATCATGTAGGCCATTGATGTACAAATAAAAGAGCAGGTGGGCCAGGACACAACCCGGCCACAACCCCAGCTCCACTGGAAAAGGGGCAGTGCTTCTCCCATTGCACCACCCCTCACATGGGCTTGGGTTGAATAGTGCAATCCAGACAAGAGATTGATTATAGCCTGTGGCCTTAACAAAGAGCGAGTGGGCCACGTCAAGACAGAGACTCAGAGACTGTTCCAGAGCCCCGAGACCAGGTCTGAACCCTAGCTTTATCAGAGAAATAATGTTGCTACCCTCTACCCAGCATTTATCCCGGGCAGAATGGCATGCCCAAAGATTTTAAAGAGAGAATCCTGAGAGAGATTAGCTTATTTGAAGCAGGTAGAACCCACAGCCATTTCTTATAAATTAGTTGGATAATAACATGCGACCAGGACTCCGGGATCATGCCCCTTGCACATATCGCATTAAAACCCAAAATCAGAATTGGTGTCCACAGATCAGGCTCAGGTTGAAAAGGGTCAGCAGGCACATTATCTGCGACAGGTGCCCTGTTTCCATGCTGACACTTAATAGCAATCGTAATTTCACCTGCAGTGAATACAATCTTCTCTTCATTGTCTAACCCCATGAAAAACGAGATATCCTCTAGCATTCAGAAATAACTCACCCAGGACCGGCACTATTTAAGAAAGAAAAATGGGACAAACAAGCCAGGCCATAGGCCATGGAATCCATCACTTTAGGCTTATATTTGTAAAATGGTCCATTATTTGCAATTTCCCGAGATAATTTTAAATACTTTCTAGTGGATGCACGGACCCAGTCAGCCCATGCATCAACTTCGATCCCTCTTTTTCTATTAGCAATGACCCTCTTAAAGGAAGCTCTTAAACCAACTATGCCAGCTTTAGAAACCAGGGGACTATCAATTCTTTTGAGTAACCTGGATTGTACTCTCGTACAATCCTGATTAAACCAGCCCACCCCGACCTGCCCTTTCATTGTATCCTTTTATCTAAGAGGTGCACATTCCTATGCATAGTAATGAGATTGCACACAAAATGTTTTGAGAATATGGCCCTCACACCATGCGTGTCAATAATTACCCTTTGAAATGATTATTGTGCAATTTGTATCCCAGTAGCTTGCATTCACGACCCACATTAGCATCAGGTACTATATGAGGAGCAAGAAGCATTTGAATCTAATTAGGAATTTGGAAGGAGTGTGAAGTAGCTGCACTCAGCAATTGCAATGCTGTGTGTGCCAGAGTGGCCCAGCAATTTAACATAGACCCTATCAATTGTGATATTTCAGTATCACTTTGATCTCTTGTTGTAAGAACCATCTTCCAAGATGCGTAGTAAAAGTTGGGACATTTAGTCATCAGAAGGTATCCCCCTGTACTTCAACTAGAAAACGTTCCCTACACAAGGTATATTTAGGTTACTTTCCCAGTCAACACCAGGTTCACTCCATCCCTTCTTCATTTCAGGAAGGAGCCCAAGACCCTCCTCTTCAAGGAATGGCTCCACCCAAACACATTGTCATGGGTACTGGACTAGGTGACATTATCAAGTCGCCCACATATCCAGTTCATGGTAGGCAGAAGGGAAGACAGGCATGAGAATTATGGGTGAAAGCATGGAGAACAAAAACAGGGTTAATATCCATGTCAGCCAATGAAACCCCCTGCGGCCATAGAATAACATGAGACTTCCTGTTCCACTAGCATGGACCCCTTTTTGGCCAAACCAGAACTAATGCAACACTCTAGTCTTTGGGCGAGGCTCTCTATAAAAGCCACACCCAAAGAACAAGACTTGCTTCGTGTGTTCCTCTGTTGCATCGATCACGCGTTCACCTGATCCCAATCTACGGAGTCTTCTATGGCTTTTCCAGCAGTTCCGGTGCCCGACTGGACCTTCATCTTTGCTACTACGAGCTCTGCATCTGAAAGAGAAAGAACAGAAGCATTAGTACAGCGCCAGTTTTCTACTCACCTTTCAGTAGCTTTTCGATGGTGTTGGCAGCTTCATCCCTCATTTGCGGACCTTCTGATCTTCACTGCCCGTTGGAGTTTCTTTGGCAATCTGCAAAGGAAAAAAAACAAGAGAAAGACGGTTAGTCTTTATAGACACTCAGTGAGCAAAATCCGCAAAGACAATACAAACCTGCACTTCTTCCTTGCTAACCCAGTGAAGCAACTGGGAAATCCGAGGACATTGGGACATTATACTCAACAGAATCGGAACACTAAGGGTCCAGTGAAGTAACTGGCCCTGGAACATTATTCGGGACTTTTGAACGTTTTCAACAACCAACAAGGGAAGCGGCAGTGCCTTCTCAGCAGCACCACCACAACAAGCAGTAAGAACAGCTTCAAGTCAGCACGGCAACCATCCTGCCCGCACCATAGCGCCCTTGCAGAGCCAGGACAGAGAGCCCACCTTCCTAAACCAAGAGGTGAGCCCCCTTTAGACACAGCGCTTGAACCCAAGGGGAGTCTCGAGGGAGGGTCTATGGGCCTGGGCACTATTATAAACGAATCAATTTATCTTACAGGTAGAACCCCAGGTGAAGGGAGAAAGAGTTGGTTTCCGGGTGAGCGGAGAGCAGAGCAGAGGTCGAAGGAATCCATCACTCCAGCGGAGACTCGGGTGAGCGTGACACACATAGGTCCAAAACACTCTCCACTCCCTACCTAACCTGAGACTGCGTTATTTGCTCCCCCGTGTTTTCTTTCCTGGTTTTTTGTAGATCCCTTGCTGCCAATTTGCCTGCCAACCTCTACCCAGTTGGTAGCTTCCCGCTCCCTTGAATCTCTGCTTACCTCAGCGTATTCTTCACCCTATTTTCAAAGTTAGACTTAGGCGTCACATTGGCTAGGTTCTGGTTATCGCAAAATATATAGATGCTCCAATTTCTGTCTGCTCGCAGAAAAATGTCTCTCTTACTTGCTTCTGTCCGTAACTTCCCCTTTGTTTCGGGTCCCCAACACCAATAGTGAAGTAATTTTTATTTTAGCCATTTCAGATCATAGCACCAGCAACAATCAATACAATCTGTGGTTTAAGTATACCATGTACTTCTTTCTTGGCATTTTGGAGTTTTGTCTGACATTTTCAGTTTCTTGGCCTCGAGTAGGGGGACTCTTCCAGCATGGTCAAGTGGGCTGTATATTTACACCAAGCCATATAGGTCTATGGGTAATGTTAGGACATTGCCCTCCCAATTCTGCGTTGGGGTGGCTGGCCTTGGGACTTGAACCAGCAGCACAGAGTTCACCAACAGCTGAATCATTGATCTAAATCTGTTTTGTCATTTCTCTCTCTAAGGCTCCTGACACCACCTTTCAACTCTAAATTGTTCTTCTCAAAGTTTCCCAATGTGCTCGTTCTTAAAGAGATTCTGGTCTTGTCTAAACCTACTACCTTTTCCATGCCCTCCTCCTTGGAAACTCCTCAAGGTTTTGCCATGATCTTGTTTCGCTAAATGGCTCCTCTTGGATTTCTCATTCACCAAGATGCAAGCAATTTTTTCCAACCTCCCACAGTTTCCAAATACTCAATTTGCATCCATTGAATATTTCTCTTGCCCTGTCCAGTTATTACCAACCTCCTTCCACTGTCCACCATTCTCCGTCACACCTTCTCCAACCTCCTCCTTCACTCCTTTTTTCTCCTCCAAACTCTCCCACTCTCCACGTAAAGCTGAACTTCTTTGTGCTCCCTCCAATTCTGCAACCTGTTCCTCTATCCGCTCTTGGTCTCCGCACTGCATTTGCCACGGCCTAACGCCAACAACCTCTCCCAAGTTGTTTCTTATCCCAAATTGGTTCCTCCTTTGGGCCGATCTCTGGCTGAGAGTTTTTACCTGTTAAGGATTATTCCATGTATATGGAGATTGGTTGGTAGGCAATGGCCTCTTAAGATCAGGTGTATCACATGCAGATCTGCTGCAGAACGTAAGCCCTCTTTAAGGTGGTCTTCCATTTTGTATTTGTCTTTCTCAGAGGAGTGGCATCAAAGCAGTTCTACAGCTAGCAGCCTCTGCTTATTCGGAATGCAGTAGTCTAACTGAAAGACTTCTCATGGAGAGAATCGATCTCCTACAGTGGTGTTCTCGACATGAGGATTTTACCATGGCACCAGCTGATATGATATTTGGTTTATCCAGTATTCTCGGGCCCACACTGGAGGCTGACTCGCAAGTGTTCGAAATCTCAAATATTCTCTATATAAAAGGGAACCTGTGATAATCACCTGCCACTAAGCGAGAGTGAGATGGAATGGACTGGATAGCCCCATTTACATCCTCAGGGGCCAGCTTCATACGGCAGCTTGTGGATTCCATGTCCATCCCCACCCTAAACATTAGGCAGAGGTAGGGCACTTCCTCACAGCCAGGGGTGTTGCTAGGTCTGGAAAAGATACAGGGCTACGCTAATTTTGGGACTGTCGGGACTGGGGGCTAGCTAGCCTTTTTGGTTGTAACCCCTCAGCTTCTATCCGGAGCTACAACCAAAAGACCCGGGGCTATAGCCCCCTGACCCCCCCCCCCCAGCAACGCCTCTGTTCACAGCAAAGATCTGAAATGTACACTTTGCCACATTCCATGCATTTGTTTCATATAGCCAGGAAGTCTTTGTGGTTGGTAAAAAGGAACAGCGGCCACACCAAACCCATTCACAGATATTGACCTAGGATTTGATGTGTCTGTCACCTTTGCAAGTGGTTGTATATCTAAATCTCTAATCGTACCATGGCTTAACATTTTTAAAGCATTGCCTGGAAATTGAACACACTTTGTCTTTGGAGTCAGATCAGTTCATTTCTTTCGTGTCCTGGATGGATTGTCCAGTTGTCATCATAATGGTAACTGTTTCATCATGAAAGGGGTTGACTATCATCTATAATGCATCTTCGATTTTGGAAGCATGACAGTGGGCAACACGCTGTTCATGGAAACGTTTGTCTCCCATGTCAGCAAATGCACAGCTGCTGGCTCGTTTTTGAAGTGCATCTACACAATGATCAATGGATTTGGTGTCTGATTGATGGTGTCTGAAGAGGTTTGTATTTTCAAGCATCATATGTTCTCAAACTGTGCTCTATTCTAGCTTGGTCTTTTATAAATGCATCATTATATGTAGTACCGTCTTCTTGATTGGCCTGTGCAGTCAGTGCAAACCTTCTTTGCCCTTCCATTGAAAGTGTGTTGCATAAAAGTGCTGTCCTGAGCTCTGGTGTGAAGTCAAGGTGTGAACGAGGCCCCATGAGTAGGAAACACTCGCTGGATAAGCAGCCATGAAAGATCCTCTTTTGGCAACTGTTGCCCAGGTTTGAGCCACGAGCAGTTCATAGTTTACCTCTGATCCCTTCACAGGTTTGGGCCTCAGCTGAAACTGACGCGTGCCCGGATCTGAGCAGGAAGCACTTTTCCCTTTGCCTCCTCTTTGTGTTTCTTTGTCAGGGAAATTCTTCTTCATCATGAGCGCAATATAAAAATTATCTCACACCGGGGAGATAATTAAATGACAAAGACGAGGCAGACGCTCTGCAACACCGCGAGCCAGCATCACAGCAGATTATTGTTAAATTGCATCTCCGCGGCATTATTCTGTGCTGTTCTCTATGCCGTCCTTCACATTCAGAGCAAAGGTATTTAGATTTATGTGTGAGAAAAGCAGCTGTGCACAAACAAGTTCATGCGCGCATCCAGGGAGCATCTATGATAATGCACTGGAAATTGCGAGCAGGAAAAGGCGGGGGCCTGACACATATACAGCAATACCACAAGCAGAAAATCATGCAAAGCTATCTAGTGTGATACATATATCAATGGATAGGAACATCCATACAAGCAGTACGGCCTCTCACATGTACAAAACTGTATATTCCGTGAAACATGTTACCGAATGGCATCTTCCAAGGACTTTGGGCTCCTTTTTTGAGGGAGACAGTTCTACCAGCTGGTAGGTTAGTGTTCTAACCACCGGGTTCACCAACAAACAGAAGGTACATTTGGCTCCAATATCTGTGTTTACTTACAATCAGGGCTTTAAGTGGGCCGGGTCTAGCTGGGGCTGAGCCCCGGGAGTCTCCTAAAACATTGATTGAGCCGGAGCTCACATTATACCAGTCAGCCACGAAAACTCCTTATTTTTTACTTTCCATGCCCAGGGTTCGAACCTGCACACTGCCAGTGTTTATTTTATTTATTTATTGGATAATTGTAAGGTGTCTATACAACAAATGGTGTTTCAATGTGCAACAAGACAAACAATGGGGCTGGGGGACAAAGGAGAAAGATAACAATAATGGTTCTACTACACCTTGTGACATTCGGATCATGCAAGTGCAGTAACAAGAAGTGCGAGGGAGAGGGGTTGGGGGAATTGCCAGTCTGCGCGAATGCAAAGTGCTAGGGTGGGAAGGGAAGTGCAGGGTAAAGAGGAGGGAGTGCAAGTAAAAGGGGGTGGTGATGGGGGAAGGGCAACAGGGGCTAGGCAAGTGCTAAGGGGAGGCCAGGAATGCAAGTGCCAGGGAGTTGCATGGGGTGCAGGGGTGAGGGTCCACATGCTAAGTGCGAGGAGCGGGGTGGACTGGGTGGGGGCATGGTGCCCTGCAGAACTCAGAGGGAACCAGGCAGCCAGTCACTGCATCAGATGGGAGTGTTAGCAGCGGAGGGTGAGAGGGAAGAAAGAAGAGAAAAAGAGGGTCTTGAGGAGCTTAAGGAATTTAAGGAGATCCAGCTCAAGCCTGCAAGGGGCAGGGAGACCATTCCAGAGAGAAGCTCCTGCGGGTGAGAGAGATCTACCCTCCACTCTATGCTTAGTGAAGCGTCTGATCAACAGAGAGTTGGAGCTAGAAGATCGAAGGTCGCTAGCAGGGAGGTATTTAGGGAGAGAGAGTTGGATGTAGCACGGTTCCAGGGGCCCCAGAATGCCTTGTGGATGACGCCAGTGTCACGTTGCACTGTGCTATTGCTAAGTTGGTAGATTTAGTTTGTTTCATTCATTGACTGCTTGACATGTAACCCATAACAGGTTTTTTTGTCAGTGTATTTTCATGAAACAAAAGAAATTGTGCACCGATGAAACAGCAGAGTGCACTGCAACACTGTTTTTTCAGTGGCAGGACTCAGGTTGGAATCCCTAGCGTGGGACAATACAAAAAAAAACTTTTTTACTGTCCTCTGTTGGGGATTCAAACCCAAGCCAGTGTCACATCACACTATGCTATTTCGTAGGTGCTGTATATCATTGTTTTCATTCAATTGGCTGCTTGACACGGTCTATTAAATGAAACAAAATGAATTGAGCACCAATGAAAACAGCATAGTTCAATTTGGATGAAGGCTCGGGTGATTCCCCAGCACGAGACAATATAAAAATGTAACCCAACAACTTTTCTTTTTTATTGTCCTGTGCTGTGCACACTTCAGACCATGCCCATAATTTAGGCCACACCCCCTCTTTGCAGCCCCCCTCAATTTCTTACCCCACTTAAAGCACTGGTTACAATAGTCCTTTACCAGTACCTTATCAGCTTCATAATGGCATCTATGGGGCTTGGAAAGGGTCCAGAGAAGGGGAGTCTGATCATTTCTGGCACTGTTTTAGCAGGCAAGATGAAAAACAATGGGATGTATTGACCGACTCCACTATGCTATGCGGCATCACCCTGCCAGTTGTGGGGAAAGAAACAGCAACAATGGCGGCAAAACCCTTGCATGCACCAAAAACCTACAAAAAAATCTACAAAAACGTGTGCTTCAGCACAAAAAAAGAGGGATGCACAACCAGCCACCCATGGTGCATGTGCAGTGTAATAGATCACACCCTGCAGAAATGTGACAGTGGGCTCCATGACCAGCAAGCAGAGTGCAGAGAGAAAAGCAACACTTTGCAAGTGAAACCCCAAAATGTGCCTACAATTGTCATTTTCTAAAAAACTCCAAAATGCCTATAACACAACCCTGTTCAACATTCAGTCTTGCCTGGTGCTAAAATCCATGTATCAAATGAAACATGGTGAAACATACAAAGTCTGAAAACTGACAGCCTCTATGCCAAAATCTGGGTGCAGTACCGGGGGCGGCCTGAATGACAGTTGTCAGAGGAGTACTAAGGCAGCTTTAAAATGGCATAAAACCCAAACAAAAGTCTGCTGAATTAGCAAACATAAATAGGATTGTTGCCAAAAAGGAATACTGATTTTAGTTGTGTTTTTGATTCCACAGATTTTAGGGCCAAGAAAGAAATGTATTTGCAGGTGATGCAACAAATGTAGCTTGTGTTAAGTTTAAGAAGTAATTAGCTTGGCTGAAGTTGAAAAAAACTGGGAAAGCAGGGTTTTTTTCCCAGAAGGAGGGCTTTCCCCTCAGCAGAAACACACCGGGAGGTGTGAATTGCAGGGTAGGACAGAATCTGGTCTACAGATAGCAAAGGAACAATGACAAGCTGCAGCTCAGGAAACTAGAAGTGTGAAGAGGGTCGTAAATGGCCTCTGGAAGGAACAAACAAGGAGGAACATGCCCCTGGACTGCAGGGAGACAAATAGAGGTGGAGCCAAGTGACCATCTGTTGTTAAACTTGAAAAAAGAACACTTTTTAAAAGACTTAAAACTTACTATTCAAAATGTTGAAAAATATAAAAATGACAGAGTTGTTCATTTAATTAATTCATTGTTCATTTAATTTCTGGCTGCACGTGTGAAGAGATGGCAGAACTGTGTTACATGTTCTGGCCAGGAACGGCAAGATATGTGATTTTACGCAAAATGTATTACCGTTAGAATTGTGAAAAATCTAAACATGCACACTTGTGGAAATTTGCAGAAAAATTGGAAAGTGTGTTCATAGTGAAAAGGGCAAAATTCTGTAGAAAGCGGACACAAGATCCCACAGCTACGGGGTTTTGAGGAATAGCTGGGGTGGATTCTCAGCATCAAAAAATGACACCATAAAGATGACACTCTGTTTCTCTCCTCCTATCAAGGCAGAGAGTAGACTCTGACCCAATCACCTTTCACAGGGGAAGCTTAGCTAAGCCGGCCCATACACTCCTTTGTGATGTCATTTTTAAGGCATAAATAGAGGCAGCTGAGAGCACATAGGGACTCCCTGATCCAGCCACCTTCCTGATTCCGGACAAGCACTCGGATCCAGCTTTCTACATTCAGATTTAAATATTCTTCCAGATCCAGATGCCAAATCTCGTGCCAGCAATAGAGACTATTGATTTCCAGCAAGGCCCCAACCCTCAAATTTATTCTCTCCACTCAGTAAAGCGGGGTGTGGTGTGAGAAGGTCATTTTGAACCAGTATCCAGAAATTCTCTGGCTTGCCACACTAGGCTTGCCTGAGGAACTCGCCATCCAGCTGATCCAAAAACCCATAGACCAGGAGACCAGATCCTGTGTCAATCTGGTGACTGGCCTAGAGGATCCTGTCCCGTGCCTGATGTGCTGTTTTTCCTAGACCAGACCCAATCCTGACCAGAGCCTACAGTCCCATTTAAAAACTTATCCAGTGAGTATAAATAGGAAGAATTGTGTACCATAGTGTATGTACGTCGCATAGTCTTGTCACTAGTTTATACCCATCCTATCTCTCATTTTGTACCAGTATTGTTAGAACGATCTTTGCCCGGACTCTTCTCTCATATGTGTTCATAAACCCTAACTTCCTATTGATTGATTAAGAAAGTTATTCCCAAACCAAACAGGAAGTAGAGTGTCACACCTGAACTGTTATGAGCGGCCGTGAATGACCTTCCTGTGTGGCATTCCACCTTTTGGTAGTCTTTAATATAGCATAAGAAAACCTATCTGTCAATTCAAAGTGTATTCCTGTTTTCCATTCTCGTGCCTATCTCTCAAAAAACAACCTTTACTAAAACCTATGTAACTCCCTCAGTTTTTGTGATGGAAACAAAACTTCAACTCAAAACCGCACTGAAAGTTTTTAAGTAAAATATCATTCAGTGACTCCTGTTTTGACCATTGTAGGTCGTTTAACATTTCCACATCGGCTGGCCTTTGGAATGTATATTTGATTGCCTCAACTACTTCCCCCTTGTTTCTGGCGGATTAACTCTGCAAGTTACAAATCTCAGGTACTATGCTCCTCTAAATAGTATGTATTTCAGTTTTTTTTTTCGATTCACCAAAATTAACTCTAAACAAAATCCTACCTGATTATTACAGGTCCTTGATGTAGCTACAAATCTGACGCCTTGCAAATCAGTGTGATTCTCCCGTTATCCTGAATATCGCGCAATGAAAAGTTTGCTGCAATTTTAAAAATCTGAAATTTTTACACGTGTAAAATAGCTCTAAACTGCTTCCGACTTGGACCTTGAGATTTCCATTATTTTCTGCTTTCCAAATCATTGCTTGTGTGCAACTGTTCAAAGCGGCTCCCATAGGAATTTATAACCATTTTAGTATTTTTGACCAGATAAACAGGCCGATTCATGGAATAATTAGCGCGGCGCAAGTGGGCAAAAACGTGCGAATCGCAGTGGAATAGCGAAAATCGCAGTGCAAGTGCGAAAATCGCACGAAAAGCAGCGCACATCGATTCATGGAAGTCCGTGCGCGAGAAAACCAGCGGATGTGCGATAAAAAAGTGCGCGGCGCACGTTGGCGCACAGGCCATCTAACAGCGTGCGCCAGGTCACAGCGAAAATCGCACAGGCCAGAGCGAAAATCGCACATAGCGCGGCGCACGCAACAAAAGTAGGCGGAACACGGGCGTAACACTCGGAATGGGGAACAACTTGCCAAAACGTGGGCGTCACGGGGGAAGTACAGGGCACAAGTGCGCGGAACGCCCACACGCTAGCCTACAACACGTATTCATGGAATAGAATAGGGCAAAAAAGCGCACGCTCAAACCAGCGCACAGGCACAAACACGACCGCCACAAGAAAGCAGGCGGTAGCGTCTCTGCGGCTGTAAGAAATGTGCGCCAAAAGGTGCGCCAACAAATAGCACCTATATACTGCCATGATGAATGTCCTATACTGTGGCCCTCCAGGACAAATGACGTGCAAAGGGGTACCCACAAACACGGACCCGCTGACAAAAAATACGTGTGCGTGTATACCGGGGTGCGCGGGAAGTGTCACACGCGATTTGGCCGGGTACGTGGATTTCAGGGGTGCGTGGGAAGTTCCACACGCGAATGGGCCAGTGCGAGCAGGGTACGTGTATTTCAGGGGTGCGCGGGAAGTTCCACGCGCAAATTCTGCAGGGTACGTGCATTTCAGGGGTGCGCGGGAAATTCCACACGCGAATGGGCCAGTGCGAGCAGGGTACGTGTATTACATGGGTGCGCGGGAAGTTCCACACGCGATTCCATCAGGGTATGTGTATTTCAGGGATGCGCGGGAAGTTCCACACGCGAATGGGCCAGTGCGAGCAGGGTACGTGTATTACATGGGTGCGCGGGAAGTTCCACACGTGATTCCATCAGGGTACGTGTATTTCAGGGGTGCGTGGGAAGTTACACACGCGATAGTCCCAGTGCGAGCAGGGTACGTGTATTTCAGGGGTGCGCGGGAAGTTCCACACGTGATTGTGCCAGTGCGAGCAGGGTACGTGTATTTCAGGGGTGCGCGGGAAGTTCCACACGCGAATGGGCCAGTGCGAGCAGGGTACGTGTATTACATGGGTGCGCGGGAAGTTGCACACGCTATTCCATCAGGGTACGTGTATTTCAGGGGTTCTGGGGAGTACTACACGTGAATTGGCCTTGTGGGTCCTCCCAGGTGTACGCTCCACAACCTCCACGGCCCCTGCAGGCAGCCCACACCACGGGGGACTACCCTGCACCCCTGCTCATGTCCCGCAGGCAGCCCATCCACGATGGGCATGCCCCCAGCCAACCCACATGTCACCTTGCACTACTGATCAACAATGCATGTCTCCCACCACCCCCACCCCCCAGCAGTGCAGGGGCAGCCTCCAGCAGGCCCCCACTCATGTCTCCCACCACCCCCACCCCCCAGCAGTGCAGGGGCAGCCTCCAGCAGGCCCCCACTCATGTGTCCCACCACCCCCACCCCCCAGCAGTGCAGGGGCAGCCTCCAGCAGGCCCCCACTCATGTCTCCCACCACCCCCACCCCCCAGCAGTGCAGGGGCAGCCTCCAGCAGGCCCCCACTCATGTGTCCCACCACCCCCACCCCCCAGCAGTGCAGGGGCAGCCTCCAGCAGGCCCCCACTCATGTGTCCCACCACCCCCACCCCCCAGCCACCAGGGGCAGCCTCCAGCAGGCCCCCACTCATGTCTCCCACCACCCCCACCCCCCAGCAGTGCAGGGGCAGCCTCCACCAGGCCCCCACTCACGTGTCCCACCACCCCCACCCCCCAGCCACCAGGGGCAGCCTCCAGCAGGCCCCCACTCATGTCTCCCACCACCCCACCCCCCAGCAGTGCAGGGGCAGCCTCCAGCAGGCCCCCACTCATGTGTCCCACCACCCCCACCCCCCAGCAGTGCAGGGGCAGCCTCCAGCAGGCCCCCACTCATGTCTCCCACCACCCCCACCCCCCAGCCACCAAGGGCAGCCTCCACCAGGCCCCCACTCATGTGTCCCACCACCCCCACCCCCAGCCACCAGGGGCAGCCTCCAGCAGGCCCCCACTCATGTCTCCCACCACCCCCACCCCCCAGCAGTGCAGGGGCAGCCTCCAGCAGGCCCCCACTCATGTCTCCCACCACCCCCACCCCCCAGCAGTGCAGGGGCAGCCTCCACAGGCCCCCACTCATGTCTCCCACCACCCCCACCCCCCAGCAGTGCAGGGGCAGCCTCCAGCAGGCCCCCACTCATGTCTCCCACCACCCCCACCCCCCAGCAGTGCAGGGGCAGCCTCCACCAGGCCCCCACTCATGTCTCCCACCACCCCCACCCCCCAGCCACCAGGGGCAGCCTCCAGCAGGCCCCCACTCATGTCTCCCACCACCCCCACCCCCCAGCAGTGCAGGGGCAGCCTCCACCAGGCCCCCACTCATGTGTCCCACCACCCCCACACCCCAGCCACCAGGGGCAGCCTCCAGCAGGCCCCCACTCATGTCTCCCACCACCCCCACCCCCCAGCAGTGCAGGGGCAGCCTCCAGCAGGCCCCCACTCATGTGTCCCACCACCCCCACCCCCCAGCAGTGCAGGGGCAGCCTCCAGCAGGCCCCCACTCATGTGTCCCACGCCCCCACCCCCCAGCAGTGCAGGGGCAGCCTCCAGCAGGCCCCCACTCATGTCTCCCACCACCCCCACCCCCCAGCCACCAGGGGCAGCCTCCACCAGGCCCCCACTCATGTGTCCCACCACCCCCACCCCCCAGCCACCAGGGGCAGCCTCCAGCAGGCCCCCACTCATGTGTCCCACCACCCCCACCCCCCAGCAGTGCAGGGGCAGCCTCCAGCAGGCCCCCACTCATGTGTCCCACCACCCCCACCCCCAGCAGTGCAGGGGCAGCCTCCAGCAGGCCCCCACTCATGTGTCCCACCACCCCCACCCCCCAGCAGTGCAGGGGCAGCCTCCAGCAGGCCCCCACTCATGTGTCCCACCACCCCCACCCCCCAGCAGTGCAGGGGCAGCCTCCAGCAGGCCCCCACTCATGTCTCCCACCACCCCCACCACCCAACCACCAGGGGCAGCCTCCACCAGGCCCCCACTCATGTGTCCCACCACCCCCACCCCCAGCCACCAGGGGCAGCCTCCAGCAGGCCCCCACTCATGTCTCCCACCACCCCCATCCCCCAGCAGTGCAGGGGCAGCCTCCAGCAGGCCCCCACTCATGTCTCCCACCACCCCCACCCCCCAGCAGTGCAGGGGCAGCCTCCAGCAGGCCCCCACTCATGTCTCCCACCACCCCCACCCCCAGCAGTGCAGGGGCAGCCTCCAGCAGGCCCCCACTCATGTCTCCCACCACCCCCACCCCCCAGCAGTGCAGGGGCAGCCTCCACCAGGCCCCCACTCATGTCTCCCACCACCCCCACCCCCCAGCCACCAGGGGCAGCCTCCAGCAGGCCCCCACTCATGTGTCCCACCACCCACACCCCCCAGCAGTGCAGGGGCAGCCTCCACCAGGCCCCCACTTATGTGTCCCACCACCTCCACCCCCCAGCCACCAGGGGCAGCCTCCAGCAGGCCCCCACTCATGTCTCCCACCACCCCCACCCCCCAGCAGTGCAGGGGCAGCCTCCAGCAGGCCCCCACTCATGTGTCCCACCACCCCCACCCCCCAGCAGTGCAGGGGCAGCCTCCAGCAGGCCCCCACTCATGTGTCCCACCACCCCACCCCCCAGCAGTGCAGGGGCAGCCTCCAGCAGGCCCCCACTCATGTCTCCCACCACCCCCACCCCCCAGCCACCAGGGGCAGCCTCCACCAGGCCCCCACTCATGTGTCCCACCACCCCCACCCCCCAGCCACCAGGGGCAGCCTCCAGCAGGCCCCCACTCATGTCTCCCACCACCCCCACCCCCCAGCAGTGCAGGGGCAGCCTCCACCAGGTGCTCACAATCCCCAATCATGTGCGTAATGGAGAGCCTCCACATCCAAAAAGCCCTACCAAGTAACCCATTCACCCACATGGAAATGGAAATCACATGTTACACCCCCAATGTTCATGAAGCTAATGAACCCATGTCCGTCACACACAATGGTTGCAATATAATGGGAAAACACACAACATGACATGCATGAAACCAATGAGATGATACCACACAGTGAAGTATGCTAACAAAATTGTATTAAAAAAAATTAAGAATGCAAAAGAAAGAAAACTAACTACAATGTGAATGAGAACAAAAAACATGCATGTCCGTATAAAAAACTACCAAGTGTCCATGAGCCCAACTGAACAAAGGAAACCTACTAAAAAAACCTACCTAAAAATCAACTATATACAAAAAGTGGAGCAGTGTCCGTCGACTCCAAATCATAATTCAAAAGAAAGGAAACCTAAAACTAAATAACTATATACAAAGGCGGCGGGCTAGTCCAGCTGCTCACTCCGTGGTGTCCCGGGCCAGGGCATCATCGAACTCCTGTTCGATGTCCCGGAGGCGGTCCAGTTCCATGGCCCAGAGGGTCCGCAGGGACGACGCTGTGTCCTCCTCCAACCCCCTGCGGATTGCCTCGAGGCACTCGGCCCGCCTCAGGGCCCTCCGCATGGAGTTCTCCACCCTGACCATTGTGAGCCGCGCCTCTTCCGCCCGCCGCCGCTCCGCACCTATGGCGTGGCCCAACCGCTGCCACACGGAAGACACACTCTGTCCGGGGTCACCCTGCCCCCCGGCCGATGGCCGCCCCTCCGATGTCGAAAGCCCCGAGCCTTCATGGCTCCCAACATGTTGCTGCTGCTCTGCCTCTGCCCGTGCACTGCCTCCCGCTGCCTGCACATCCTCCGCCGGCTGGGGTGGACTTTTTGATGTGGCCACCCCTGCTGGACCTCCGACTCCCGACTGTGGCAGGGATGCCTCCTCCACCAGCCTGGCCGCACCGTCAGAGGCAGCTCCACAGGGCACCCAGGTGACTGATGGGTGGGAAGATGGCACAGAGGACGACTGGCGCGTAGGGGGTCCAGTTGAGGAGGGGGTCGGAGCAAGCCCCATCAGACGGAGGAATCCGTCCTGGGTGACCTGTCCCAGCAGGCTGACGTGGTCAACGAGCCATTCGAGATGACGTGCAGTCTCTCCATGAAAAGACTGCAGGTCACCTCGCATGGCCCGTTGACGCAACGCCACACCAGCCAGGACAGGCTCAACCCGGACCTGGATGGCCACGTCCGCAGGCAGAGGAAGGCCAGTTGACGTCAGCTCATCCCCTGCCTGAAAACGGGTCTGGATGTAGGCATCCCTGCTGGTGCAAGATGATGCAGGGACAGGATCGGGGACAGGATTGCACACAGGCACCTCCGCGGCCGCCTGTGCTGCCTCCTGTCCCTGGTCCTGCACTGCACCACTAGCACCAGTGGGATCCCCACCTCCAGACCCCGTCTCTGGTGCTTGCGCGGCCCCCTCCTCCACCAAACCCCCCACCAACCTGGATGACTCCGTGCCATCTTCCCCAGTTGGGCCCTGTGGGGTCCCAGCTGCCCCTTCTGCTGCCGAGGAGTCCAACTGCAACCTCCGCCTCTTGGACCTCCCCCCGGCAGCTGCGGCCTGGGACGCGGCACCGGACTCCTCACTCCCCGACAAGATGACAACACGGGAGGGGAGCCGGGCCTTGCGTCTCCGGCTGGCGGTCGGATCCCCGCCGCTGTGGTCCACAGCACCTTCTCCGCCCTCTTCATCAGTTGACGCTGCAGACAGGGAGAAACAAAACACAGGCATCAGGGCACTGTACAATGGACACATACACGCATGACAGTTGCACATGAGTGGCATTGGAAAACCTCAGACATGTCATCACAATCCCCAACACACATGTCATTGCAACTGGCACACATGAGCCATACCACAGCCATTTTGCAACTGCCACCCCCATCCCTACACATACAACAGCATCAGCAGCCAAAGGGGAGCCAGACATCACATGCAACACAGGAAGTGCACCACACATGTACACACACCACCACACTTGCATGCATGTCTACACCTCTGCCAAGTGTCGCACTGTTCAGACGGGCATCCATGTCACATCTGCCAATCAGGCTTCCACATACCGCTGTCACATGCATCCATGTAGCATCACTGTTGCACCCTTGACAAATACACACACATGCACATGTACACAGTGCTCATACATGCAGCCGAAAACAACATACATGCCTGACATCACGGACATGTCTACTTACATACACATTCATCCAAACATGTGTGCACGCACAACTGCATTTGCCATGCAAGCCCACACACACAAGCACCATCCATGTCTCACACATTACAGCCCTCGCATGTGTCAGCCCCACGGCCCTGTACACCCCCACCCATACTCCACCCCATACAAACAGATGTGCAACCGGCACAATGGCGAATGATCACCACACGCCCTGCTCACAACCAGGATGCATGTACACTCACCGCTCAACTCCAGACGGGTCTGCTTCTCTAGGACCTGGACGTGGAGCGCTGGGGATATGCGTTCCAGGACCCCCATCTGTTCTTCCGACAAGTGGCCCCGGCGCTCCTTGGCATCCGCTGCCTTCAAGAGGCGCCGGGCCTTGTTCAGGGTCCTGGACCTGAAGTCCTCCCAGCGCTTCCTGACATGTTGTAAGTCCCGGACTGCCACCCCCTCCGCGTTGATGGCAGTCACGATGTCAGTCCAGATCCGAGTCCGTCCTTCCTTGTCGGCGCGGGAACTTCCAAAGAGGGCATCATACTGCCCCAGGACTTGCTCCACCAGGACACCAACTTCGGTGGCACTGAAGCTGGTGCCCCTCTGCCTCTCTGGCCGGGGGTTGTCAGTGGTCACAGATGTTGTATGTTCGACATGACAACCCCAGAGGCAGGAGTGTGTGGGCAACTGGGTCCTGGGGCTGGGCTGTGGAGCGATGGAATTCCAGTCGGGAGTCTTCGGTTCCAGCAGGGGTGGTCACAGCAACAGCACCCCTGGCTGATGTGCAGGCAGCAAATGGCAGTGCACGTGGGCAGCAGGCAGTCAGGCAGCAGCAGATGGCAGGTGGGAGCGTGCTCGGGGCTCTGGGGGGCAGTAGTTCGGCCTTCTGGGCAGGAGCGTGGTCTTCTGTGTGCTTACGCGTGGCCAGCTTGGTACGGAGTGATTTGGCACGTGAAAATCCTGCACGTCAGCGTGAAAACCGAGGAAAGGCCCTTAGCGCGTAAGCACGTCAGCACGCATACGCGAATCCATTGGACCAAAGGCCCTCAGCGCGTAAGCGCGTCTGTGACGTGACCCGCACGGGTGTTTCCCACACACCACGTGATGACAGAGCACACGTGGAAAGACTGCACGTCAGAGTCTCATCGCGTGTAATTGGACAGCACGTCAGAGTCTCATCGCGTGTAATTGGACAGCACGTCAGAGTCTCATCGCTTGTAATTGGACAGCACGTGAGAGTCTCATCGCGTGTAATTGGACAAAAGTGCGTGTACACGCGATTGGCCTATGTACGTGTATATCAGGTGTGCGTGGACACTTACACACGCAAGTACGTCAGCGCACCTGTATCCCGGTGTGCGCGCCAATTTCCACACGCTATTGTACTGGGCACTGGATTGGAGGGGTGTGCGGGTCACACGCTCGCCTACAACACGCGCAACGCATTAATTTGCGCGCTAACAAAATAACTAGCTCAGACCCAGGATGAACATACCGTTCCTAGCAGCAGTGGGCGTGGCCTACCAAAGGAGGAGGAGGAGGATAGTCAGGGCCAGAATATTCACACCCAGAACCAGCCTTTTCGGGATGCCTGATGACCAGGTGCATGGGAGGTACAGGTTTCCACCACACATCATACTGGACCTGGTGAGTGAGTGGGAGGACGACCTCACATCACCCACCCTGTGCTCCCAAGCACTCAGCCCCCTGGAGAAGGTCCACAATGTACTGCACTTCTTAGCCACTGGATCATTTCAGCGGACAAGTGCCATTGTGGGTGGTGTATCACAGGCCACCCAGTCACGGTGCCTACACCAGGTCTTGAACATCATCACTGCACGCCCATCAGTCCGCAGGCACATATACCTGCCCAGAACACCTGCAGAAAGGCATGCTGCCGCCCTGGATTTCTACGCTGTGGCACGATTCCCCAAAGTGCTAGGTGCCATTGACTGCACCCATGTGGCTCTACGTCCCCCCAGGGCATCTGAGCACATCTATAGGAACCGCAAGCACTGGCATTCCATCAACGTGAAGGTAGTATGTAATGCCAAGGGAATCATCACCTCACTATATGCCAACTATCCTGGGTCAACCCACGACAGCTTCATTTACCGAATGTCCACCCTAAGCCGGGACCTAGAAGCTGGCCGGCATGGCGATACATGGCTGCTTGGTGAGTATGAATGCCACTGCACATGCATGCATGTCAGATACTGAGCAAGGTCACAACCCCACCAATGATACCAATCACCACCTCCACAGGGGACAGTGCCTACCCTCTCAGCCCCCACATGATGACGCAAATTCGGAACCCCACCACGCCACCCCAGGTAAGATATAACGCAGCCCACATTACAACCCGGGGCATAGTGGAGCGCACATTTGGAGTGCTGAAGTCACGCTTTCGCTCCCATGACCGTTCTGGCGGGCAGCTGTTGTACGCTCCCCCAGTAGTGTGCAGGATCATAGTGGCAGCATGTGTCCTGCACAACGTTGCAACACGCCGGGGCCTGGCCGTGGACATGGTGGTGCCCCCCCATCCCCAACCACATGCACAGCCGCTGCGCATGGGAGGGGAAAGGGCACGGGGGAGGCAGCCCGTACACAGCTAGTGGCTAATTACTTCACATAGAAATCACACCCCTGTGGAGTGCACACTGCCCTGGCACATTCCATCTGACAATCAATGATGACTCAACCTGACACTGATCCTGAATGTCTGGAGAAAGAACCGTGAAAACCATATCAGCCTGAGATTGTTCACCTGGAAGTGTCACAATGTGTGCATCCCTACCCACACTGACACCACCAATGCAGTTTTGTGAAGTTACAAATTCAAGCAGGTGAAATGAATACCCACTTGCAAAATGCAACAAGAGGACAGTGCCATGTCAGCCAACCCAACCCCAGCACCGCCACACGACACACCGTGCCATGTCATGCTATTTGCACGTAAACAAAGTAATCCCCACAACATGACACTAGTGTCACAATGTACAGTATCCCTATTAGAAACTTGCAACACCTGAAATGCTCACAGTAATGCCGGACCAACAACAAACTTGAGCACGTACTACCATTAACATGACATCACTAATGTATAATATTAGTAGTCTCACCACCTGGAAATGCCTGCACTCCCACCACTACCAACTGTGCAGTGTTGGCGCCTGTAGAGTTGTAGGTGCACTGCTGCCAACATGGACCACATCTCCAGACTAGAGGTCCTTGTGTAGACATGAGAAGGGACCTGCAAATTGGGAGGTAGACACAGAAGATGAGTTACACATCAATGCAACATGCAGTGTACAACACAACAGCATTATGCACTAGGAATGTATACACAGTATTGACTACAGACTGCCCACACAGCTCATGGGAGTCCAACGTCACTGTGTAATTCACTGTCACTTGGGCACACCCTTTGCAAGCCCATGGAAACGGGAAGCAGGAGGGGTGTGTGTGACTCAAACCCAAGCATCTGAACCAAATACATCACATGCCTGCATGTGCCCAGCCACAATGCAGCGTATGCCCACAGGAACCACGGAAGCCAACAAATCGTCCCAAAAAAATTGGGAATAAAAGAAATAAAAATAAAAATAAAAAAAAATAAAAATAAAAATCCAAAATGGCCATTGAAGGGCCCGGGGGGGTTGGGGAGGCCACCCAGGAGGTCCGAGGACAGGATGCACACCAGAACCCACCTGCGTGGATCCTGGGAAAAAAAACACCTCCATGGGCTCATGACCCACACGGCTACCCTATTGTGGGAGTATCACTGCTGTCGCTATTATCACCCTGTGCAGCTGCATCCGGAGGTGGTTGCACTATGGGAGGCAGCCCACGCAAGGCCCTAGTCTGCTCCTCCATGGCTGCAAGCATGCGGGTGTGGTAGGTCTGGTTCTGGAGGATGAGTGTGCGGAGGTCCCCATGCAACAACTCACGGGATGCCCGGACCTCCGCCCTCGTTGCCTGCATCTCAGCTGAGAGCGTACGGGTGAGACGCTCCAGCTGCTGTTCTGTCCTTTGGTGTGTAGAAGCCTCAAGCTCAACAAGAGTCGTCCTGAGGTGAAGGAGCTCCTGCCTCAGGGCTTCCCTGTGGCCCTGGGACTCAATGGAGATGGCCTCCTGCAGAGTCGCCAGTGCCGCCCGCCTGTCCCTGTTGGACCCCAACATGTCCTCCCTGTGTGACTGGCAGATAGTGTCGGTTGCCTGCTCTAGTCGCTCCATCAGCCTTTCAGGGGGGACAATGGAAGTGGCCACCCTATCCATGGCCTGAGCCATCATCTCGGATGATGCTGCCTGTTGGGTTGCCATACCGTAAATGGATTGCTCCCATGCAGTATTGCCAGGTGCCGTACGGCCACCACGTCGCCGGGCACCACACCTGTCTGGGGCAAAGCGAACTGCGCCTTGCTGTGCCGACACTGCCTGAGGCTGCAGGACTGCATTCCCCCTCTGATCTGCTGGCCCAGGAACAGGATCAGATGTCGCAGAGTGTGACCCTGCATCCGTAACCACCAAAGGCGTAGCTGCCAACACTGACATCCCCATTGAGGGTTCTGACCCTGGTGCAGGTGGGTGAGACAGAACAGAATCCCTCCCTGGAACACTCACCTGCGACGGCACGTAGGTCTCATCTGAATCAACACCTGAGTACAGCTTGGGGGAGGTGCAGCCAGAGACACCCCTTGAGAGCAGGACCTGCAGCACTTGTGGGTTCTCACCCACCACCACACCACGTCCCTCACTGGTGGTTGGTCGGCCCTCGGGCCCCTCCTGGGTCAGCACCATCTCCACAACCCCAGCAGTATCAGGTTCGTCTTCCCCTGCAAAGACATAAAAACAAAGAAATGGAAACAGGCATTAGCACCATGGCACACAATGAGGGCTGAGAAGCAAGAGAAACAGTACTTGTTTGACACATGTCCCACATGACTAAAACCCTCCCATGCATGCAGCCTCACTGCGTATGAAGGGCAGGCAAATGGCACACACTGATGACACCAAGATTGAAGATGAACACATTTTCTGCATGCTGCCTGGCAGTGGCATCACACATTGGCCTGTGATTGGCAGGTGAAACACACATGCCATCACACAGATGGCATGTACCATTGCTATTGAGTGAAGATGGAGAGGAGGGCAGCACCTATGCATACTGTCCAGTTCCCGCATGTAATAGCTTTTCTAATTCTAACAGGTCAGATTCTTCACCTGGAGCTGCCAGTCCGAAATGGTGCAATTGCACAGGGACATGTTTGAACAAATGATATCCAGGTAACAAAGTCACTCAACTTTACCATAGCCATGTCAGACATGTGACTAGAGGACTGCGACATGCCTAGTAAAAGTGGTGGAATGGTAAATATCTGACTAAATGAACAGTGCTAAATTTTGCAACAATGTTGTGGCAAGGTGACACTTCAAGGGCAACTGGCGTGCAGTTGGACTATATGTCTACTGTTGGCAGAAGGGATACAGCTATCGCCAAATGCAGCTGCGCAGGATGTATTGCATGAAGCACATGAATGACCCATACGACTCAGGCGCACACACTCTCACCTGGCACACAAACAGAAGCCCTCACACACACCATGCACATGGATGACACACACATGCATGTGCACTCACCGGACAATGCCTCGTAATCAGGGAGATCTCCCACGCCTTGGATCTGTTCCTCCGTGACGTAGGTCCCAGCGACTGACTCATGTGGAGTGAGTTCCATGTCTACTACTGGAGACCCACCTCCAGTCACTAGAGTTGCGGCATGACTTGAGGCCAGCTTACTCTTTGCCCTGCGCTTTAGGTCATTCCAGCGCTTATAGCAATCATTGGCTGTGCGCCTCACGATTCCAAGGGCACTTACGATGTCCGCAACGGTCTGCCAGTGTGCCTGGCGTTGTGCAGGTGTGGTCTTGGATCCTGCAACAATGACCATCTCGTTGTCATGTGCGGACACATACTCGACAAGTGCATTCAGTTCGTCATCCGTGAAGCTGGGCTTCCTGGACGGGCCGGACTGTGTAGCCGTGTCTGGGGCATCAGCCTGTGCCGGACGAGCACTCTTCCTCTTCCGCTTGGAAGGTGGTGGTGATCCTGAGTGTCCTGCGCCGCTCTGGACACTAGGGGCAGGAGCCCTGGTGGACTCTGTATCAGGAGTGTGGGATTGCACACTCAGCATGGGAGTTGGTGCAGGCATTGGCTCTAGTGTGATGGTGTCAGGGGGAATATCAGCAGCATGGACTTGGACCGACACTGTCCGGGATGGGTGTGTGAGGGCTGGGGTGGATGGAGCCGTAGCTGCCCCTGCAGCCTCTCCGCCCTGCCTACTTGGTGCAGCAGATGACCTTGCTGCCCCAGATGCACGTGGCATGGTGACATCAACGTGCACCAGCGCACGTGTCATAGGCCTGCTGACCTGGAAGTCAGCCATGGAATCAGCCAGGTCTGGTGCCACAATGGGCTGGTCCAACAAGGGCTGAGCATGGATGGTGTCAGCCACATCAGCCTCAACGGGAGGGGGGGGGGGATTATGGGTGCCCTTGACTGGTCCTCCACACATGGGGGACAGGCTCACCCTGCAAGTAACGACCACGTCCCCTACCGGATCCACCACGGCCACCACTTGTGGCTCTTCCACCTTTGCCACCCTTACGGAATCCTTGCCTCCCAACCATGGCACTGATGTTGATGTGCGTATGGGAGTGGCTGTCAAATATTGTCCTGGGCAATTGGGGGTCAAAGGGGTTGGGTACCAGATGGTAATTGTACCCTAGTGCTCTTGCAAGGCTGATTGTAACCCCTGGGGAAAGATGACGGGTCACGCTACGCACAGGAGCCCCAAAAAAGGGAGATGACGTGCACGCAACCCCTCCTAGACCACGTGTGCAGAAAGAAAAACCTGCACTACGCTGTGGCACCCAGTAACACAAGAATGAACGTATGCCTGTCACACGCAGCCTAGAATGACCTCTGAAGGGGTAGGCTACACACGGGGCAAGCACAGATGTTAGATACGTGCGTGACTCACCGTCTGCCAGGTAAAAGAACGTGAAAAAGGAGCGCGTTTGGTTGGCAACACCCCCGCCAAAAGAAGATTTGTACGCTGTCTGAGGAGACAGGACAACAGTAGAAGGGAACACTGTTTGAGGGAACAGGCCCAGGTAAACCAGTAAAAGAGAAAAAAGAGAAAAATCTGTCAGAGGTAACAGGGAATACGAACTTGAAACGCCGTGAAGTAAATCGCGTGTGAACCGACAAGAAGTACAGAATTCACCCACTCGCTCTCCACGAAAAGCACGTTAAAGGAAATGGTGTTCTACGCCTACCTTTTATACAGGCCCACACGTCCAACGTCACTTACGCGGCGTGTACGCGCTAGGGCCATTTCCACCAATTACACGCTTTGTGACTTATGCGTGTACGGCCATATCCACCAATTACACACTTTGTGACTTATGCGTGTACGGCCATTTCCACCAATTACACGCTTTGTCACTTCTGCGTGTACGGCCATTTCCACCAATCACACGCGATGAGACTCTGACGTGCAGTCTTTCCACGTGTGCTCTGTCATCACGTGCTGTGTGGGAAACACCCGTGCGGGTCACGTCACAGACGCGCTTACGCGCTGAGGGCCTTTGGTCCAATAGAATCGCGTATGCGTGCTGACGCGCTTACGCGCTAAGGGCCTTTCCTCGGTTTTCACGCTGACGTGCAGGATTTTCACGTGCCAAATCACTCCGTACCAAGCTGGCCACGCGTAAGCACACGGAAGACCACGCTCTTGCCCAGAAGGCCGAACTACTGCCCCCCAGAGCCCCGAGCACGCTCCCACCTGCCATCTGCTGCTGCCTGACTGCCTGCTGCCCACGTGCACTGCCATTTGCTGCCTGCACATCAGCCAGGGGTGCTGTTGCTGTGACCACCCCTGCTGGAACCGAAGACTCCCGACTGGAATTCCATCGCTCCACAGCCCAGCCCCAGGACCCAGTTGCCCACCCACTCCTGCCTCTGGGGTTGTCATGTCGGGGCAAACACCATCTGTGACCACTGACAACCCCCGGCCAGAGAGGCAGAGGGGCACCAGCTTCAGTGCCACCGAAGTTGGTGTCCTGGTGGAGCAAGTCCTGGGGCAGTATGATGCCCTCTTTGGAAGTTCCCGCGCCGACAAGGAAGGACGGACTCGGATCTGGACTGACATCGTGACTGCCATCAACGCGGAGGGGGTGGCAGTCCGGGACTTACAACATGTCAGGAAGCGCTGGGAGGACTTCAAGTCCAGGACCCTGAACAAGGTCCGGCGCCTCTTGAAGGCAGCGGATGCCAAGGCGCGCCGGGGCCACTTGTCGGAAGAACAGATGGGGGTCCTGGAACGCATATCCCCAGCGCTCCACGTCCAGGTCCTAGAGAAGCAGACCCGTCTGGAGTCGAGCGGTGAGTGTACATGCATCCTGGTTGTGAGCAGGGCGTGTGGTGATCATTCGCCATTGTGCCGGTTGCACATCTGTTTGTATGGGGTGGAGTATGGGTGGGGGTGTACAGGGCCGTGGGGCTGACACATGCGAGGGCTGTAACGTGTGAGACATGGATGGTGCTTGTGTGTGTGGGCTTGCATGGCAAATGCAGTTGTGCGTGCACACATGTTTGGATGAATGTGTATGTAAGTAGACATGTCCGTGATGTCAGGCATGTATGTTGTTTTCGACTGCATGTATGAGCACTGTGTACATGTGCATGTGTGTGTATTTGACAAGGGTGCAACAGTGATGCAACATGGATGCATGTGACAGCGGTATGTGGAAGCCTGATTGGCAGATGTGACATGGATGCCCGTCTGAACAGTGCGACACTTGGCAGAGGTGTAGACATGCATGCAAGTGTGGTGGTGTGTGTACATGTGTGGTGCACTTCATGTGTTGCATGTGATGTCTGGCTCCCCTTTGGCTGCTCATGCTGTTGTATGTGTAGGGATGGTGCTGGCAGTTGCGATATGGCTGTGGTATGGCTCATGTGTGCCAGTTGCAATGACATGTGTGTTGGGTATTGTGATGACATGTCTGAGGTTTGCCAATGCCACTCATGTGCAACTGTCATGCGTGTATGTGTCCATTGTACAGTGCCCTGATGCCTGTGTTTTGTTTCTCCCTGTCTGCAGCGTCAACTGATGAAGAGGGCGGAGAAGGTGCTGTGGAGCACAGCGGCGGGGATCCGACCGCCAGCCGGAGACGCAAGGCCCGGCTCCCCTCCCGTGTTGTCATCTCGTCGGGGAGTGAGGAGTCCGGTGCCGCGTCCCAGGCTGCAGCTGCCAGGGGGAGGTCCAAGAGGCGGAGGTTGAAGTTGGACTCCTCGGCAGCAGAAGGGGCAGCTGGGACCCCACAGGGCCCAACAGCGGAAGATGGCACGGAGTCATCCAGGTTGGTGGGGGGTTTGGTGGAGGAGGGGGCCGCGCAAGCACCAGAGACAGGGTCTGGAGGTGGGGATCCCACTGGTGCTAGTGGTGCAGTGCAGGACCAGGGACAGGAGGCAGCACAGGCGGCCGCGGAGGTGCCTGTGTGCAATCCTGTCCCCGATCCTGTCCCTGCTTCATCTTGCACCAGCAGGGATGCCTACGTCCAGACCCGTTTTCAGGCAGGGGATGAGCTGACGTCAACTGGCCTTCCTCTGCCTGCGGACGTGGCCATCCAGGTCCGGGTTGAGCCTGTCCTGGCTGGTGTGGCGTTGCGTCAACGGGCCATGCGAGGTGACCTGCAGTCTTTTCATGGAGAGACTGCACGTCATCTCGAATGGCTCGTTGACCACGTCAGCCTGCTGGGACAGGTCACCCAGGCAGGATTCCGCTGTCTGATGGGGCTTGCTCCGACCCCCTCCTCAACTGGACCCCCTACGCGCCAGTCGTCCTCTGTGCCATCTTCCCACCCATCAGTCACCTGGGTGCCCTGTGGAGCTGCCTCTGACGGTGCGGCCAGGCTGTTGGAGGAGGCATCCCTGCCACAGTCGGGAGTCGGAGGTCCAGCAGGGGTGGCCACATCAACAAGTGCACCCCAGCCGGCGGAGGATGTGCAGGCAGCAGGAGCCAGTGCACGGGCAGAGGCAGAGCAGCAGCAGCAGCAACATGGTGGGAGACATGAAGGCTCGGGGCTTTCGACATCAGAGGGGCAGGCATCGGCCGGAGGGCAGGGGGACCCAGGACAGAGAGTGTCTTCCGTGTGGCAGCGGTTGGGCCACGCCATAGGTGCGGAGCGGCGGCGGGCGGAAGAGGCGCGGCTCACAATGGTCAGGGCGGAGAACTCCATGCGGAGGGCCCTGAGGCGGGCCGAGTGCCTCGAGGCAATCCGCAGGGGGTTGGAGGAGGACACAGCGTCGTCCCTGCGGACCCTCGGGGCCATGGAACTGGACCGCCTCCGAGACATCGAACAGGAGTTCGATGATGCCCTGGCCCGGGACACCACAGAGTGAGCCGCTGGACTTGCCCGCCGCCTTTGTATATAGTTCTTTAGTTTTAGGTTTCCTTTCGTTCTTATTATGATTTGGAGTCGACGGACACTGCTCCACTTTTTGTATATAGTTGATATTTAGGTAGGTTTTTTAGGAGGTTTCCTTAGTTCAGTTGGGATCATGGACCCTTGTTATTTTTGTACATAGTTCTTTGTTGCATGGAGAGTTTTTTACATTTCACTTTGGACAAACTTTTTTAGGATTTGGATTTCCAGTTTTGTGTTTTTATGCGGACATGCAGCTTATTTTTTCACATTTACATTGTAGTTAGTTTTCTTTCTTTAGCATTCTTTATTTTTTTCAATACATTTTTGTTGCCATAGTTCACTGTGTGGTTTCATCTCATTGGTTTCATGCATGTCATGTTGTGTGTTTTCCCATTCAATTGCAAAAAATGTGTGTGACTGACATGGGTTCATTAGCTTCATGAACATTGGGGGTGTAACATGTGATTTCCATTTCCATGTGGGTGAATGGGTTACTTGGTAGGGCTTTTTGGCTGTGGAGGCTGACCATTACGCACATGATTGGGGATTGTGAGGACCTGGTGGGGGCTGCACATGGTGGCAGGGGGGTGGGGGTGGTGGGAGACATGAGTGGGGGCCTGGTGGAGGGTGACCCTGCACTGCCGGGGGCTGGGGGTGGTGGGAGACATGAGTGGGGGCCTGGTGGAGGGTGACCCTGCACTGCCGGGGGGTGGGGGTGGTGGGAGACATGAGTGGGGGCCTGGTGGGGGCTGGCCATGGTGGCAGGGGGGTGGGCGTGGTGGGAGACATGAGTGGGGGCCTGGTGGAGGGTGACCCTGGATGCTGGGGGGTGGGGGTGCAGGGGGACATGAGTGGGGGCCTGGTGGAGGGTGACCCTGCACTGCCGGGGGGTGGGGGTGGTGGGAGACATGAGTGGGGGCCTGGTGGGGGCTGGCCATGGTGGCAGGGGGGTGGGGGTGGTGGGAGACATGAGTGGGGGCCTGGTGGAGGGTGACCCTGGATGCTGGGGGGTGGGGGTGCAGGGGGACATGAGTGGGGGCCTGGTGGAGGGTGACCCTGCACTGCCGGGGGGTGGGGTGGTGGGAGACATGAGTGGGGGCCTGGTGGAGGGTGACCCTGCACTGCCGGGGGGTGGGGGTGGTGGGAGACATGAGTGGGGGCCTGGTGGGGGCTGGCCATGGTGGCAGAAGGGTGGGGGTGGTGGGAGACATGAGTGGGGGCCTGGTGGAGGGTGACCCTGGATGCTGGGGGGTGGGGGTGCAGGGGGACATGAGTGGGGGCCTGGTGGAGGGTGACCCTGCACTGCCGGGGCGTGGGGGTGGTGGGAGACATGAGTGGGGGCCTGGTGGAGGGTGACCCTGCACTGCCGGGGGGTGGGGGTGGTGGGAGACATGAGTGGGGGCCTGGTGGGGGCTGGCCATGGTGGCAGGGGGGTGGGGGTGGTGGGAGACATGAGTGGGGGCCTGGTGGAGGGTGACCCTGGATGCTGGGGGGTGGGGGTGCAGGGGGACATGAGTGGGGGCCTGGTGGAGGGTGACCCTGCACTGCCAGGGGGTGGGGGTGGTGGGAGACATGAGTGGGGGCCTGGTGGAGGCTGCCCCTGCACTGCTGGGGGGTGGGGGTGGTGGGACACATGAGTGGGGGCCTGCTGGAGGCTGCCCCTGCACTGCTGGGGGGTGGGGGTGGTGGGAGACATGAGTGGGGGCCTGCTGGAGGCTGCCCCTGCACTGCTGGGGGGTGGGGGTGGTGGGAGACATGAGTGGGGGCCTGCTGGAGGCTGCCCCTGGTGGCTGGGGGGTGGGGGTGGTGGGGCACATGAGTGGGGGCCTGGTGGAGGCTGCCCCTGGTGGCTGGGGGGTGGGGGTGGCGGTAGACATGAGTGGGGGCCTGCTGGAGGCTGCCCCTGCACTGCCGGGGGGTGGGGGTGGTGGGAGACATGAGTGGGGGCCTGGTGGGGGCTGCCCATGGTGGCAGGGGGGTGGGGGTGGTGGGAGACATGAGTGGGGGCCTGGTTGGGGCTGCCCATGGTGGCAGGGGGTGGGGGTGGTGGGAGACATGAGTGGGGGCCTGGTGGGGGCTGCCCATGGTGGCAGGGGGGTGGGGGTGGTGGGAGACATGAGTGGGGGCCTGGTGGGTGCTGCCCATGGTGGCAGGGGGGTGGGGGTGGTGGGAGACATGAGTGGGGGCCTGGTGGAGGGTGACCCTGCACTGCCGGGGGGTGGGGGTGGTGGGAGACATGAGTGGGGGCCTGGTGGAGGGTGACACTGCACTGCCGGGGGGTGGGGGTGGTGGGAGACATGAGTGGGGGCCTGGTGGAGGGTGACCCTGGATGCTGGGGGGTGGGGGTGCAGGGGGACATGAGTGGGGGCCTGGTGGAGGCTGCCCCTGCACTGCTGGGGGGTGGGGGTGGTGGGAGACATGCATTGTTGATCAGTAGTGCAAGGTGACATGTGGGTTGGCTGGGGGGCATGCCCATGGTGAATGGGCTGCCTGCGGGACATGAGCAGGGGTGCAGGGTAGTCCCCCGTGGTGTGGGCTGCCTGCAGGGGCCGTGGAGGTTGTGGAGCGTACACCTGGGAGGACCCACACGGCCAATTCACGTGTAGTACTCCCCAGAACCCCTGAAATACACATTCCCTGCTGGTATCGCGTGTGGAACTTCCCGCGCACCCCTGAAATACACGTACCCTGCTCGCACTGGGACTATCGCGTGTGGAACTTCCCGCGTACCCCTGAAATACACGTACCCTGCTCGCACTGGGACTATCGCGTGTGGAACTTCCCGCGCACCCCTGAAATACACGTACCCTGCTCGCACTGGGACTATCGCGTGTGGAACTTCCCGCGCACCCCTGAAATACACGTACCCTGCTCGCACTGGGACAATCGCGTGTGCAACTTCACGCGAACCCCTGTAATACACGTAGCACGCTCCCCCAGGCCCATCGCGTGAGAAAGTTCACGCTAACCCCTGAAATACACGTAGCCCGCTCCCCCAGGCCCGATCGCGTGAGAAAGTTCACGCGAACCCCTGAAATACACGTTGCCCGCTCCCCCAGGCCCGATCGCGTGAGAAAGTTCACGCAAACCCCTGAAATACACGTAGCCCGCTCCCCCAGGCCCGATCGTGTGAGTAAGTTCACGCGAACCCCTGTAATACACGTAGCACGCTCCCCCAGGCCCGATCGCATGAGAAACTTCACGCGAACCCCTGAAATACACGTACCCTGCTGAAATCGCGTGTGGAACTTCCCGCGCACCCCTGAAATTCACATACCTTGCTCGCACTGGGCCAATCGCGTGTGGAACTTCCCGCGCACCCCTGAAATACACGTTCCCCGCTTGGCATTTGCTGTTTGCCAGCCCGGTGAACTGGTCCAGGGTTAGCGCAGCCCTTTGCGATGATTTAGCGATTTTGATGGCTTTTCCTTGCGCGAGGGCGTTCTTCGGGGCGTTACTGGCGCTGCTGCAGGGTCGCTGCGATTCTCTGCGCCACGGCTGGTTTGGGAGCCTAAAATCCATGAATACGCTGTGCGCGGAAATCGGTTTTAGCGCACGTGCCTGGCGCAGACAATCGCACGCGGACACTCTGCACCAGCCGCTTGCGACACTTTTCTGCGAAATTCTATGAATTACCCTCTTGGTGTTTGCCCAGTCCATTCTAAAGACAATCTTAAAAGCCATTCTTACAGCTGGACATTCAATTCCGTTTTCTCTTGTGTTTGAAAGGGGGAAAGTGGGACTGATATTCTGTTTGATTTGTGCCATTCCTGAATACCTGCTCTCTCCTCCTATCTCTTTACATTGCCTATTGGGGGGTTGAGAGGTGTTGCAGGGGGAACTGCTAACCACAGTGCTATATGATCTGGACCAACACAAAAGTATTATTTTCTGTGCTGCATTTGTTTTGCTCATTGCTTACTCCTTGTGTATTAAAGTTAATATTCAGTGTTCTGTCACCCCATTGGTGATTGTTGTTTATCTATTAAAACATAGTGGCCCTCATTACGACCCTGGCGGAATTCGGAAAACGATGGCGGAAATGCAATACCGCCATCGAATAGCGCTCGGTGCGACTATGACCCGTCACCGCAAAGTACGAAGCCATTAGCGACACCGTAGTGAACGCCAACGCTAACTGCACCAAGCACGCGCGCGCCATGCCAAACCGCAAACACCACCATGGCGCAAGGGTACGCCAATTCCGACCCTAGCGGACATGTACCTAACGCCATGAAGCATGGCGGAATGTACCATTCCGCCATGGTGAGAAGTACGGCATCGCGAATCAACCGTAAACGG